>NW_027142006.1:7272727-7575757 GCF_036365525.1 Heterodontus francisci
AAAGCCTCAATATCACCCATCATGTGAGGAGACCAAGACTGGAGACAATATTCCAAGTGAGTACTGACCAATGTTTCATAAAAGGACAAATTCGGGACATCTCAGATACTGAAGGAGTCCGTGTCCAGAAGCAGCAAGACCTGGACAACATTCAGACTTGGGCTGCTAAGTGGCAAGTAACATTCACACCACATAAGTACCAGGCAATGACCATCTCCAACAAGAGAGCATGTAACCATTTCCCTTTGACGTTCAACAGCATTACCATCGCTGAATCCCCCCACCATCAACATCCTGGGGGTTCCCATTGACAGAAGCTGAACTGGACCATTCATGTAAATACACTGGCTACAAGGGTAAATCAGATAGTGGGAATTCTGTGATGAGTAACTCAGCTCAAGGCACTAGGTGAAATGCTCATTAGGAGAGCTGGAAAAATGGACTGGTCAGTTGTGCAGAAAAGTGGCAAATGGAATTCAACTTGGAGAAATGTGAGGTGATGCCTTTGGTGAGGTCAAACACAGCAAAGGAATACACAATTAATGGGAGAATACTGAGAGGTGTAGAGGAAGTGAGGGACCTTGAAGTGAATGTCCACAAATCCCTGAAAGTAGCAGGATAGGTTGATAAGTTGGTTAAGAAGGCTTATGGAATCCTTTCCTTTATTAGCCGATGTATAGAATATAAGAGCAGGGAGGTTATGCTGGAACTGTATCAATCATTAGTTAGGCCACAACTTCAGTTCTGTGTGCAGTTCTGGTCACCTCATTACACAAAGGATGTAATTGCACGAGAGAGGTTACAGAGGAGATTTACGAGGATGTTGTTCGGACTGGAAACATGCAGCTATGAGGAAAGATTGGATAGACTGGGGTTGTTCTCCTTGGAATAGAAGAGGCTGAGGGGAGATTTGATTGAAATGTACAAAATTGTGAGGGGTCTGGATAGAATGGATGGGAAGGGTCTATTTACCTTAGTAGGGAGGTCAGTGACTAGGGGGCATAGATTTAAAGTGATGTGTTGAACAATTAGAGGGGAGATGAGGAAAGATTTATTCACCCAGAGGGCTGTGGGAGTCTGGAACTCACTGCCTGGAAGGGTAGCTGAGGCAAAAACCCTCAACTCATTTAAAAGGAGTCTGGATGTGCACCTCAAGTACCTGAACCTGCAGGGCTACGGTCCAAATGCTGGACAATGGGATTCAGCTGGGTGGCTCGTTTTTTGGCCTGCCTGTGCTGTAAACTTTCTATGTTCTATGATTCTATGCAGACACAATGGGCCGAATGGCCTCCTTCTGCACTGCAATAATTTTGTGATTTTTGACTCTCCAAAACTTGTCAACCATCTACAAGGCACAAACCAGGATGAGTGCAGCACCAACAATACTCGAGGAACTCGACACTGTTCAGGACAAAGCAGCCACCTTGATTGTCACCCCATTCACCACCTTAAACATTCACTCCCTTCACCACTGACGCACAGTGGCAGTAGTGTGTACCATCCACCAGATGCACTGCTGCAACTCACCAAGGCTCCGCAGACAGCACCTTCCAAACCGAAGACCTCCAGCACCTTGAAGGACAAGGGCTGCAGATGCATGGAAACACCACCATGTGCAAGCTCCCCTCCAAGTCACACACCATCTGATCTGCAAATATATCGCTGTTCATTCACTGATGTTGGGTCAAAATCCTGGATCTCCCTTCCTAACAGCACTGTGTGTGTACCTACACCATTTGGAGTGCAGCAATTCAAGAAGGGAGCTCACCGCCACCTTGTCAAGGACAATTAGTGATGGGTAACAAATTCTGGCCTTGCCAGTGTCACTCACATCCCATGAAAGAATATGCCTCATTTTATGCTCAATTGTCCTCTGAATGCAGCACAACCCTCTATTTGCTCCAACTGTCACTTCACAACATTGCTGCTGTACCTTTAGAGATCTGTGCACTAGAACATCCAGATCTCTGCTCCAAATTATTTTCTTTTTTCTACCTACTTTAATGTTTTTCCCTGAAGGGTGTATGAATGTTGAGCATTCACCCTGTCCACATGAATAACACTGCACTTACCCAAATTAAACATCATTTACCAGTCATGAGCCCAATCTCCCAACACATTAAGATCAGCCTGAAACAGTTGACTATCGTTTACAGTCGGAACACTCGCACAGATCTTCAAATCATCTGTAAATCTACAGATTGTGCCCCCTCCACCTACATCCAGATCATTAATAAAAATAGTAAAGAGCAACAGACCCAACACCGATTCCTGTGGGACAACACTGGTAACTGGTTTCCAAACAGATCCAGAACCATCTGTAACTACTTTCTGCCTCCGTCCTGCCAGTCAGTTCCCAATCCAGATCAATATATTACCACTGATACCAGGGACTTTAATCTTATCGAGAAGCCTCTTGTGTGGAACCTTATCAAAATCTTTTGGATGAGATCAGCTAATTGAACACAGGCCGAGGATTAGGCCTAGGCCCGTCCTGCTCTGTGTGTGGGTCGCAGGACGACACAAGGTGAGATCAGCTCACTGAGCACAGGCCCTTCCTGCTCTATATGGTGCTCAGTACCTCACCAAATGAGAATAACTAACACACCACAGGCCATGGAGCCTCGGCCCATCCTTCCCTGATTGCGGTTCAGTGCCAACCAGGTCAGATCAGCTAATTCAGCATAGGCTGGGGATGGAACCTGGACCTTTCCTGCTCTGGGGACTCCGTACCATACCAGGTGCGATGAAGTAAAATACCACAGGCCGGGGATGGAGACTGAGATTTCCCTGTTCTGTGTGGGGCTCTGTACAACAACGTGTGAGGAGAATTATCATCCCTCAGGCTGAGGAAGGAGCCTGGGCCCATTCTGTTCTGTGTGGCTCCTACCACACTGAGTGGGATCAGTTAACTCAACACAGGCCATGAATACAACCAGGCCCTTTCCTGCTCCGTGTGGCTCAGTATCACACCAGGTGGCATCAGCTAACACAGCACAAGCTGGGGCTGGTGCCTGGGCCCACCCTGCTCTGTGGGCTCAGTAACAACCAGTAAGATGAACTTTTTTCAAAAGACTTCAGTGTATTTATCTCTGTCCAACACTCTGAGGCAGCTTTCTGTGTTTATAAAGAGTGTAATTTATTGACTGGTCTCTTGGATCAAACAGGGTAACAGACAGAGGTCTGTGTGCAGAGGGTTTGGGGGTGAGCTCTGATTCCTAACCCTTTCTGTATTGTGAAGAATAAAGAATGAATGAGAGAGAGAGAATGTGGGAGATGGGATGATGGAAGAATTTGTCCGTGAACCTGATTAAAAGTGGCTCAAACTCAAGATAATATTAAGATATCAAGAGCAGAACATTAACATAATCTGAGTTCCGCGATCTGGTCGGGTCCCATTCCCCTGAAGTGAGGAATGAACGGGTGGGGAAATTCCACCTGGAGTTATATTTGTCTCCAATGAAGATGAGTTCACAGTGAGGATGGAATAGCTCAGTTGGGAGAACACTAGATTGAAGAACCAGGATACAATCCCTGGTTTCATCAGTTTTAATTTGGTGTCTCCATCAGTTTAAGTAGAGAGAATCAGAGGGGAGATTTTCCACTCTTGACCCCATGGGCTGAATTTTAAACTAATGGTGCGGCTCTCGGCAGAGACACCGGAAGCGGGTGTCATCACCACACGAGTGAAATGTGGCCGGCCGACCACGATCACGGAGCAGCCGACCAATTAATGAAGGGGAGGCGTGGGGCCCATGTAAACAAGGACCAGAGGCAGGGAACGAGGCACTGATGGCACCGGCATCTGACACAACGGCAGGTGCTGGCACCATATTTAAAGGGCTGCCAGACCTGCATTCACTGCTGCCTGGTTTAAAGGAGTGTCTTCCTGAGAGCCCTCTGCTGTCCCAGGACCCGTTCTGCTGCCTCTGATGTCCCAAGACCCGTTCTGCTGCCTCTGCTGCTCCAGGACCCATTCTGCTGTCCCAAGACCCGTTCTGCTGCCTCTGATGCCCCAGGACCCGTTCTGCTGCCCCAGGACCCGTTCTGCTGCCTCTGCTGCTCCAGGACCCGTTCTGCTGTCCCAGGACCCGTTCTGCTACCTCTGCTGCCCCAGGACCAGTTCTGCTGCATCTGCTGCCCCAGGACCTGTTCTGCTGCATCTGCTGCCCAGGACCCGTTCTGCTGTCACTGATGCCCCAGGACCCGTTCTGCTGTCACTGATGCCACAGGACCCGTTCTACTGTCACTGATGCCCCAGGACCCGTTCTGCTGTTTCTGCTGCCTGATAGGTAAGGAGCTGAATGCGAGCCTGCAGTGACCATGGTCCAATGGTTTGGCGATGCCTTCCTGCAGGTTCGCCTCCAGGTGACAACAGATAGGTGGAAGATCCTCTTCCCCAGGGATGGGAGGTGGAGACCTGTCCGCCTGACCAAGCAAAGCTGCTTTGAGATTGTAGGTGAAGTCAGCAGCCGTGCGGTCACCCCCAAGACATGGATCCAGTGCACGAAGTGGGTCAATGACCGGATCCGGGCTGCTCAGGTGCAAACACAAAACACTTTGGACCCTTTGGACATTGCGCATGGCAGAGTGAGAGGGAGTGTTTGGTGGAAAGGGAGTGACCACCCAGTCATGTGTATTGGGGAAGGGCAGCAGGACATGCTGCCTGAGGCTTGGCTGCATCTCGGTGGGAGGCGCACGTCAGTCATTGTATAAACTCACACAGTCCCTCGAGAGGGGCCACATGCAGGAGGAATATGTGTGTCCACATCATGGACTGCTGGACTATCACCATCAGAGATATTGGGTTTGTCCTCGCTGGGAGACTAACTTTGTTGATCATAGTGGCTGCAGGAGAAGACAGCCCACAATCGGAAAGAGCGTGTCAAGACTGGCAGTGGATGCCTTATCTCCATGTCCTCATCCCGATGGAGGAGGAGGCCATGGAACAGGCCGGGCAGCAAAGCAGCTGCTCCATAGCTGATGGAGAGACAGGGACACCTACCTAAGAGAGTGAGTGAACATCTCCTGGGGCACAAGGGAGCATCCGCTGCAAAGGAGCCACACTGTTCATCTGTTCACCACTGCATCAATGGAGCTGCACTGTAGGGGTGGTTGGAATGTCACGATATGAAGACGCTAACCCTTCAATGTCCCTGTTTACACATGCAGGCGAGGATGAACGACAAGAGCGAAGAGCTGGAGAGACTGGGGGACAGCCAGACACCTCTGAGGAGGAGGAGGGAGCCTCAGAGGGTGCACCGTCACCTCATTCCCCTGCATTCTCCACCAGCACAGAAACCCTCACTCGGTGGGTATCCACTCGCTGTTAGATTTGGGCACACAAGCTGGTGAGCACGTCACAGACAGGCCCGGGCAGCTGACGGAGGCAGTGACAGCCGAGGCCACTGGCAGTTGGAAGTCTGTGGGAGGCCAGGCCCATGCTGAGTCCCAGGCTGATGACGTGCCTCTGGTGTCACCAGCAACACGGGAAATGCTGCAGCTGCAGCAAGAGGTCAGGCAACATCTGGCAGAGTTGCCGGAGGTTATGTGTACCCAAGCTCGTATGATGGAGGAGTCCATCCAGGCCTTGCATGCTGTACTGTCTCCGATGGGGGTGTGTCTGGCTTCCTTCCTTGAGAGATTGGTGACTCTGATGGAGAGCCAGATCCAGCCGACCAATCAGTGGCCGCCGGAGATGTGCGCAGACTTGCACTCCATCGCTTTGTCCATGAGATCCATCAAGCGGTGACAAGGTGAGAGGGGGGACGAGGCACCTGAACTCTTCACCATGTCCACGTCCCTCTCAGGTCAGCAGGGAGGTACAAGTGTGTCTTATAAGGGGGAGGAGCAGCTGGCTGCTACATCTGGGGTCTCCTCTCAGGGTGCTCCTGGTGTGGACAGTAGCTCCAAAGCCCCTCTGCCAGTGACACAAGTGATGCCAGTGCCTGCCTCCATCACCCTCGATGACACAGGGGCTCCCTGTACCTGTGCAGGTGGTCCTCAGTGTGCCGGGGCCCTCCAGGCCTCAGGCAGCAAGAGGACGGCCACCAATGTCATCCCAAGCCATGGGGCAGCAAGGTCAGCAGCCTGTCTCCTTCTCAGCTGACAGAGCAGGGGGAGCACCACGTAGGAGCATGCGGAAAAGATTTCAGAAGAGCACCAAGATTCACTTTGGGTTCATGGTGAATGTGCATTCCAGATGAATAGGGTTGCGTTTGGTGTCACACGGAAGAAAGAAATGATGTTCTCTCACTATGTCTCCTTCTTATTGTTGATGCCCTTTGGGACTTCATTTAAACCCTTCCTCCCAAGGGGCTGGAAGTGAGGGACCAAGCCCTGAGTTCACAAAGCTTCGGCCTTGTCACTGTGCGATGTGTACCTGGACGCTGCAGTGCAGAAGGAAGGAGTTGACAACAGGGCTGCTTAAAGCTAAGACTTTTTTGCTGTGGTTCCAGAAGGTGGTAAGGCTCAAAGGAAACTTGAATGTATAAGGGTGTCTCATGTCTCCCTTGTGTGTATCTCATGGCCCCTTTCTTGCTGTTCCCGAGGTTCTTCATCTGGCACTGCTTGGACAGCATCCTCCTCCACATCCTCATCATCAGAGGAGACATCACACTCCACGATATCCTCACGAGTCAACACCTCACCCCTCTGTCATGCCAGATTGTGCTGTGCACAGCAAACCACCAAGATATGCGAGACTCTCGCCGGGACATACTGAAGGGCTCCACTGGATCGATCTAGGCACCTGAATCTCATCTTCAGGAGACCAATGGCCTCCTTGATGGTCGCTCGGGTTGACCCGCAGCAGGTGTTGTAGCTCTCCTCTGCATCCATGCGTGGGTTCCTCACAGACGTCAGTACTCATGTCCTCAGTGGGTAGCCCTTGTCTCCAAGGATCCATCTCTGAAAGCAGATGGGGCCGCGGAAAGGGTCTGGCACCTGGGAGTGCCTTGGTATGCAGGCATTGTGGCTACTTCCCGGGATTTGTGCACACACCTGTAGGATCCATTTGTGATGGTCACAGACCAGTTACACACAGAGCAAGTGGAAGCCCTTCCTGTTGAAGGCTGCTGGCTGGTCTGCAGGAGCCTTGATGGTCACTTGGGTGCAGTCAATGACACCCTACACCTGGGGAAATCCAGTGATGGCCCTGAATCCTGTAGTCCTCTCAGCTTGACTGTTTGGATCGATGTGCACATAGCCACCGGCCCTCCTGAACAGGACATTGATGGCCTCCTTGATGCACTGATTCACCACAGACTGTGAGATTCCACACATATCTCCAGTGGATCCCCACAATGATCTGCTGGTGTAGAAGTTCAGTGGCACGGTGACTTTCAGTGACACTGGCATCAGGTGCCCACCAAGTCCCATGGGACACAGCTGCATCATGGCAGAGAGATCAGTGACGACATCCGTGGAGAGGTGCCGTCTGTGGAGACACTGTCACTCGGACATCTGCAGGTAGCTGAACCTCGGCTGACGCGTTCCTCTGCCTCCTTCTCCAGCCTCCTGTTCGAGGCTGGCCCTCCTGTGGGCCCCCAAGCTGCTGTGGTGTCCCTGCTGGTGCCTGGGCCTCCCTCTCTACTCCTCCTCCTCTTCAATGGGAGCCTCGAATCCAGGGTGAATGAGGCCCATGAGAGGTTGCCCCTCCCTGAGTGCAAGGCCTTCACAGTAAACAACACCCAGTCACAGTTACCTCACTTGTCACCCTCAATGAGGTGGCACTGCCCCAATTGCACCCTGGTGTTGCTCGCCCTGCAGAGCTGGCACATGAGCCCCCACTCCTGACAGTGTTTCCCGATGCCCTTTCCCCCTCCACCCTTGCTGCCAAGTTACGCTGCCTCACCCGATAGCTTCCCAGTGAAGACAACACTCAGCTCCCACCTCCCAGTCACCTCCTTTAACCAGGCGAGGCTCTGAAGCCCCGTGGTTCCCGTGTGCTATTAGTTCAATTGGACCCAGTGAATAAAATTGCTGACAATTGGACTCATAAATACTTTAAATGCCTTCTTGCCGAGTGGATGTGCGAAGCCTGCCCTCCATGTCAGCCGCCGACAGAAAAATCCGGTCCGACGTCTTCCATCCCTATTTTATACACCCTCCTCCCCCTCCCCAGCCTCCATTCCCGTCTCCAACGGTCCCTTAAAATTCTGGCCCATGTCTCGAAGACTAATGGGAGTGAAACTACATCTGCTCCTTCGCCTAAACAGGGAGAGCTGCTCTCTCTGTGTTTAAAGTGAATGAATTTGGTCTTTACCTTGTCTTCATGGGACGTTCACTGTCTGGAAATGTCTGTTTGAAAATGTTTTCCTGGTATATTAATGCAGCAGAGGAGCAGATGTGAGGTGCTGTTCAACAGAGAAGTTTGGAAGTGGGTGAAGGGGTGGAGTGACGGTGTGAGTGAGAGGCGCAGTGAGCGCCATTCTCAATAAAGTGTCAGGAATAAAGGTCAGAGGAACAGACCAGGCAGGAAACACAGAAAGAGCGAGGAGAAGCTGGTGTGAAAAACAGAGATTAAACAACAGGCTTGTTCAGTTGGAACAAAAACAAGAAATGCTGGAATCACTCAGCAGGTCCGGCAGCATCTGCGGAAAGAGAAGCAGAGTCAACGCTTCGGGTCAGTGACCCTTCCTCGGCTGGTTTCGGAACTCCTAAGGTAAGGGGAACAAAACTTCACACAGTATTCTAAAGTGCAGACCAACCAAGGTTATATACAATTGAAGCAAGACTTCACTACTCCTGCACTCAAATCCTCTTGTGATAGAGGCTAACATATCATTAGCCTTCCGAATTGCTTGCTGCACCTGCATGTGAGCTTTCAGTCACTTATAGACAAGGACACCCAGGCCCCTTTGTACATTCACACTCTTACCATTTAACAAATAATCTGCACATCTGTTTCTCCTACCAAAGTGGATAACCTCACGTTTTTACACAATATATTTCATGTGCCACTTTCTTGTCCACTCACTAAGTCTGTCCAAATTCCCTTGAAGCCGCTTTGCATCTTCCTCACGACTCACATTCCCACCTAGTTTTGTGTCATCTGCAAACTTGGAAATACTACATTTGGTCCCCACATCCAAATCATGTGAACAGCTGGGTCACAGTGTGGTGGTGAACAGTTGTATTTCTGTCTGGAGGAAGGTTTACAGTGGGTTCCCCATGGTTCCTCATAACTTCAGTTGTGTGCAGAGACTGGAAAAGCTGGGGTTGTGCTCCTTGGAGCAGAGTAAGTTCAGAACTTTGACAGAGTTAGAATCAAGGAATCAAATGGTTACAGTACAGAAGGAGACCATTCAGTCCATCATGTCCATGACAGCTCTTTGCAAGAGCAGATCAGCTAATTCCACTCCTCTGCCCTTTCATTGTAGCCCTGCAAATTTTCTCTATTCAGGTGTTTATCCAATTCCCTTTTGAAAGCCACGATTGAATCTGCCTCCAGCACACTCTCAGGCAGTATATTCCAGATCCGAACCACTCACTCTGTCCCACACCCCTGGTACCATTGCAGAAAATCTTTTCTGTTCATTTCATCCCTCATAAATAATTGAAATGAAATGTTTATTAGGAAATGCACAACATAAAAAGGAGAGAGAAATAAATGCTGAGCAAAATAGAAGTCAATGTTTGGAAGGTAAAAAGAGCAAAAGATGTAACTTTTATTCTGGATGAGTGAGAGGAATATATCACACTTTGGGGCTTTTGTAAGAGGATTTACTGATAAACCTGGGATTTGAGAGGAAGCTGGTTCATGGTTTACAGAACAAATTCAGCCCCTGGGGTGGAGCCAACAGCTGCACTGTCCAATAACAGACAGGACGGGGACACTGTCTCAGGCCTGGTGAGCTCAGTCGATGAAAGCATGAAACTCTGAAGCTCAAGTTTTTGAGTTTGAGCCCACGGTGGGTGTTTTCTATTTCCTTTTTAGGCTGATTTTACAGGCGTTATCCAGCTCTGAATTCCTCGGCAGAGAGTTCAAGGAGTGTTTGAAATGAGATTCAACAACAGTATGAGAAAGTCTCTCCTTGATTCAGGACTCTTACCTCTCTGCAGCATCTCACTGCTGAAGATTGAACTTTTTCTCATTTCATTCTCAGCTCAGGGTCAGTGTGGACCAATGGGACTTCTGGCTGTCTCCCACTTCACAATCCATCAGTGCTGAGAAAGCAATGGGGAATATTACTCACATGTTACAATGTTTTATAAATACTTGAATGTATTTCACACTGTGTCGAACAGTGTGAATCTCCCCTGGTATATCAGCTCACCAACACTTCAACAGAGCATTCACATAATGTGAGCTCTGAGATCTGTTCAGATCCCATTCCCAAGACCTGGAAAGTGGTTTTGGGCTGGATCACTCTTTTTCAGCTGGCACAGACATGATTGCTCAATGGTCTCATTCTGAGCCATAAATTTTCTCCATTTTCTATGTTCTATGAAGTGAGGTGTGATTGGGAGGGGCAATTCCACCAGGGTTATATTTTCTACCAAAACAATGACACAAGGGATACTTCACATTTTTGTTCATTCATTCATGCGATGTGGGCATCGCTGGCTAGGCCAGCATTTATTGCCCATCCCTAATTGCCCATGAGAAGGTGGTGGTGAACTGCCTTCTTGAACCGCTGCAGTCCATGTGGGGTAGGTACACCCACAGTGCTGTGAGAAAGGGAGTTCCAGGATTTTGACCCAGCAACAGTGAAGGAACGGCGATATAGTTCCAAGTCAGGATGGTGTGTGACTTGCAGGGGAACTTGCATGTGGTGGTATCCCCTGCATTTGCTGCCCTTGCCCTTCTCGGTGCTAAAGGTCGCTTGGTTTGGAAGGTGCTGTGGAAGGAGTCTTGGTGCATTGCTGCAGTGCATCTTGTAGACGGTACACACTGCTGCCACTGTGTGCCGATGGTGGAGGGAGTGAATGTTTGTAGATGGGGTGCCAATCAAGTGGGCTGCTTTGTCCTGGACGGTGTTGAGATTCTTGAGTTGGAATTGCACCCATCCAGGCAAGTGGAGAGTATTCCATCACACTCTTGACTTGTGAATTGCAGATGGTGGACAGGCTTTGGGGAGTCAGGAGTCATGGATGAGTGAGAGGAATATATCACACTTGGCGGCTTTTGTGAGAGGATTTATTGATAAACCTGGGATTTGAGAGGAAGCTGCTTCATGGTTTACAGAACAAATTCAGCCCCTGGGGTGGAGCCAATAGCTGCACTGTAATTACTCACCTCAGGATTCCAAGCCTCTGACCTGCTCTTCTAGTCACGTTATTTGTATGGCTACCCATGGTAACCTCCATGATGTTGATGGTGGGGGATTCAGTGATTGTAATGCTATTGAATGTCAAGGGGAGATAGTTAGATTCTCTCTTGTTGGAGATGGTCATTGCCTGGCACTTGTGTGGTGCGAATGTTACTTGCCACTTATCATCCCAAGCCTGTGAGACTGAAATAGCTCAGTTGGGAGTGTGTTGGACTGAAGATCCCTGGTTCAATCTGGGGTTTTGGCAGTTCTCCTTTATTCTGCATCGCCCTTTGGTTTTGACTCTTCAGCTGCACAATTTACACTGAAATTATTTACCCAACTCTGAAGGTTGGATTGGAATAGAGAGATATCAATGATGGGAAATATTTCCATTGTCAGCTTTAGCTTATTCTCTATCTCTTTGTGTCCTTTTCCACAGTTTTTGAATCTTTCAGGGCCGGGTGAACATTTGATTTGCTGCATATGTCCCAAACTGAAGCCTTTTCCACATCTCTGGGTGGTCAGACTTGCTCTGTCTGTTTTTGCTGCTCGTGACCATGAACGAGAACAGGCCACGAGTTCAACGTTTATCAGCAAACGGAAGATAATTGGAAAGAATTCTGTGTTACTCCAGACCAGTGACAAAGATACAATGGATGTTATTCAAAATAAATTCCCTTTGACATTTGATGTAAACTTGTTTGCATCTAAAAGTTGGATTTTAAGTGTTGCAAAAATGTGTCAAATTAATGACTGACCATGTGACAGCGCACATGGGGATCAAATCCACAGCCTTGTTGTTATCAACACTGCGTCCTAACCAACTGAACTAAGCGGCCGATAGACAGAGCCAGGTATGGGTTTGAGCCGCACGCTGTGCGGTTTGTGTTTTATTTCTCACACTGGGTGACAGAGCGATTGCACAAACAATGGACACATCACATCCCTGAAACATTGTTCTGATATAAAACAGTGTGAAATAAGAACTGAGCATGGAAATGGAACGGAACCAGAAATCAGGACTTTAATCTATGAAAGTTGATCTTGAAATTCTGCCATGCACGAATATTCCAAGAGAACGAACTCTCTTCTGATATAAAATCCAGGAACTTGAGCTGCTGTAAAACATAACTGAGCCTGACGTGATTTGAACACGCAACCTTCTGATCTGGAGTCAGACACGCTACCGTTGTGCCACAAGCTCACAGATAAAGCAAAGTCTTCCATTCCTGGCAGATTTACTTCTTGTTTAGATTCAGTGATTGAAATTAATTCAATCCTCATCTGACCTCCGCTCTGTGAAGGCCTGCCACCCGACCTGAACCCGACGGGACCCGACGACCTGTGTCGGGTCCGGGTCGTGTTGGGCCGCTCTTCCGGGTCTGGCTTTCGGGCTCGGGTCAGGTCGGGCCAGGTTCGGGTTGGGCTGGGTCCAGGTCGGGCTGAGTCCGTGTCGGACACACACAGTAAGTATTACATTTAACTCTGCTGGGAAGTTGAGTTTAATAAGTGTCAAAAGTTGAAAAGCCAACCTAAGCTGGGAGTCCGGGGCATCAAGGAGGGAATCTCTGAGTCTGCTCAGTGAGCAAGTGAGCATCTCTATGACGTCATTGCGCTCATGCTGCAGCTTCCTGTCGATTCGGAATCGGGAGGTAGATGAAGTGAACATTCCAGTGGTCGGGTAAGGCTCGGGTTAGTTTGGGCGTGGGAATAAATTGAGATACTCGGGCCGGGTCGGGCTCGGGTCCAATGTGGTTCTGTCAGGTTCGGGTCGGGTTTTTTTTCCTGACCTGAGCAGGCCTTTACCGCTCTGTCAGTTCAGTGCCTTATTTAAACGATTACTTGGAGTACTGTTTTACAGGGTCTCGGCTGTTTAAGTATTTCCCAGACCCACAACTCTGATTAATCAGACATTTTGCTGCTAACTGCTGCTGCTACAATTGAAATGTAAAAAAGAATTTCCAGTGACCTGCAACCAATGGACAAATACATTTCAGAAAGATAAAGCTCATTCACCAATCCACAAATGTGTCTTTCTGCTTATATTTATAAACAACTCCTTCTCTCCACTATGAGAACTATACAATCACTCCAGTTATTTGAAAGTTAGTATAAGATGTTCCAGTTCATCAATTTTAAAACTGCAGCAGGTATTTTCCAGAAAACTTCTCTGTTGGAACCTCAGTCCCATTTAGATTGAAAGTGGACAATTAATGTATTCACTTGTTCATTGTGGACAGGTGTCTGACTTCAAATAAATCTCATTAACTTTCAATGAGGTGGCAGTATTTCTGTGCTCCCATTTTACACATTCTGTCCTGTTCATGCACCATGTTTTTATTCTCTTCTCCCATTCTCCACAGGATACAGATTACAAGCATCATCAATCTAGCTGTTGAAAAGCATTGGAAGAATCTGGTCACACAGGTATTGAAACATTCATTTTCTGACATTTTCCAAGTTGGTTGCTTTAAACACAGTACGATGTGCAATCATCTTGAAAAGAGATTCTCTTCAATATCCAATACAAATTGAATTACAAACCTGACAGACAAACACAGGAGAACAAGTGACTAGTGAACACAAACCTCATGGTGCTCATTTTCAGATTTATTGCAGTCATCCGACAAAACAAGTGAAAGAACATTCCAGTGAAATGATTTGGAAAGTAGGGGTGACTTTTGTTGGTGCCTTTCTTTGCTCTGTTGGTGAAACTTTCTTGCACCTGACTCCTGTTCATGTCTCTGTTTCCTCTATTGCATGAGGAAGGAGGTATTTGATCAGAAATCAACTGGATTGTGTACCTTTGAGAGGGGATTTCTGCACCGTCAGGGCTGGAAACAGGAGTGAGTGAAAGGCAATGTGTGGAGTTTGATTTTGTACAGAGGGAGAGCAAATCTAACAGGGCTGTGAGATATTGGCCTGGATTTTACAGCCCAATAGTGGTGAACTCTGAGACTTTCACTGCTATTGAGGGTCTGAACAGCACTGCAACTGCCGGTACATGCACACACTAACACCAGCATCTGGAAGTTGTGGTGGTGAGAAATGTGCTTAGAAGGAGCCTCTGATCATAATCGCACCAGCCCACTCTTTAAAGTGACAGGGACCTGTAGTTCAGCAATTTGGGCTCATTGGTACCCTGATTTTTACCTGGGTTGGATTAAAGCCGGTACCAACAGGCTCAGGGTTGCTCGGGAAGGACTTTTCTGTTGACACAACAGCTCCACTATTCCAGGAAGACACCGGCAAAGCAGTTGTCAACTTTCAGAGGGAGTTCAGACATTTTAAATGTTGTATTTTATTTCTTAATTGTACGTAAGTTTTTAGCATGGCCTGATCAGAGTTCTTAAATTTACATCTGACTTTTTATTAACAAGATTGAAGTGCTTTTAAAAGATCTCTAAATGTTTATGACTTTTTATCAAGATTTACTTGGCTTCTTTGAAAAGACTCTTGAGCAAGATTGAAGTGACTTTTAAAAACTACATCTTACCCTTTAAAATCCTGCTTCCATGTGGATGACATTAGAAGATGACTTCAGAATAGCTTAGACTATCTTTCTAACAGGTACTGCAACAGCTTAAGACCTACTTTTCTGCAAAAGCTGGTGAATTACCTACCGGGAGCGGAGAGGAGCGGAGCGGAGCAGACCGATATGGACCGATATGAGGAGAATGTTGAGAGCGGAGCCTATAAATCCAATCCGAGGATCGAGGCCCAGTCTCTTCCCTTCCAGGAGTGGAGTGGAGCTCTTCCAGTGTGCTGGAGTTTTGAAAAAAAAGAAGCCAACTGTGATGTCAGAGGAGAGCTGCAAGGTGATTGGTTGGTGAGTCACTGCTGTTAGTGTATTTAAATATCTTAAAGAAAAGGGCAAAGTTTTTTACTTGAAAAAAAAACCTCTGCTGATAAGATGAGTACTACTAAAGTGTTTTGTTTTATTCAGTGTAGCTTATGAAGGACTTTAGATTGTAGTGGGTAGAACAAGGCCCCGAGTGTCATTAGTATTTTTTAATTAAGGGAGTAACTAATTAATCTAAGGGTAAGTCATGGCAGGAGAGCTCAGCCCCGTGATATGCTCCTCCTGCGCTATGTGGGGATTCAGGAACCCTCCCAGTCTCCATGACGACCATGTGTGCAGGAAGTGTATCCAGCTGCAGCTACTGGCTACTCGCATTATGGAGCTGGAAGTGCGGGTGGTTTCACTGTGGAGCATCCACGAAGCTGAGGGTGTCATGGATAGCATGTTTAGTGAGGTGGTCGCACCGCAGGTAATGGATGCACAGGCAGAAAAGGGATGGGTGACCACCAGATGGAATAGTAGGAGCAGGCAGGTAGTGCAGGAGTCCCCTGTGGCCATCCCCTTCTCAAACAGATACACCGCTTTGGTTCCTGTTGGGGGGAAGACCTCCCAGGGGAAAAGAGCAACAGCGCGGTCCGTGGCACCACGGAGGGTTCTGCTGCACAGCAGGGGATGAAAAGGGGAGGAAGAGCTACTGTGATAGGGGATTCTATCATAAGGGGTGCAGATAGGCGTTTCTGTGGCCGCAAACGAGACTCCAGGATGGTATGTTGCCTCCCTAATACTAGGGTCAAGGATGTTTCGGAGCAGCTGCTGGAAATTCTGAAAGGGGAGGGTGTGCAGCCAGAGATCGTGGTCCATATTGGTACGAACGACATAGGCAGGAAGAGAGATGAGGTTCTGCAAAGTGAATATGGGGAGTTAGGCAGAAGGTTAAAGAGCAGGACCTCTAGGGTTGTAATCTCAGGATTACTCCCTGTGACACGTGCTAGTGCGGGTAGGAATAGGAGGATTAGGCAAATGAATGCATTGCTGAAGACTGGCGAAGGCGGGAGGGCTTCAGGTACTTGGATCATTGGGATCTCTTCTGGTGCAGAGGTGACCTGTACAAGAGGGACGGGTTGCATCTGAACTGGAAGGGGACCAATATCCTTGCAGGGAGATTTTATAGTAATACACTGGAGGGTTTAAACTAGTCTTGCAGCGGGAGTGGGACCCAAAGTAGTAGTCTCTCCGATGAGATAGTTGAGGCAAATGGAGAGGTTAAAGCAAGCAAGTCCAGTAGGCAGGCCAGGCAGGGGCAGGACAGGGAGCGTGGAAGGTCTGGTGGGCTAAACTGCATTTACTTTAATGCAAGTATCCTTACAGGTAAGGCAGATGAACTCAGAGCATGGATCGGTACATGGGATTGTGGTATTGTAGCTATTACGGAAACGTGGTTGAGGGATGGGCAGGACTGGCAGCTCAATGTTCCGCGGTACTGATCCTTCCGGCGTGACAGAGGTGGAGGTAAGAGAGGAGGGGGAGTTGCACTATTGATTAGGGAGGACATCACGGCAGTACTTAGAGAGGATATCCCGGGGTGAATGTCCAGTGAGGCCATACTGGTAGAACTTAGAAATAATAAAAGGGTGATCCCTTTGATGGGATTATACTATAGGCCCCCCAATAGTCAGAGGGAAGTGGAGGAGCATATATGTAGGGAAATCACAGATAGGTATAGGAATTATAGGGTTGTAATAGTAGGTGATTTTAACTTCCCTAATATTGACTGGGACTGCCTTAGTGCTAAGGGGTCAGATGGGGAAGAATTTTTTAAGTGAGTCCAGGATAATTTTCTGAAGCAGTACGTGGATGGCCTGACTAGAGAAGGGGCTACACTCGATCTCCTGTTAGGAAATGAGGATGGGCAGGTGGTTGATATGGCAGTCGGGGAGCACTTTGGGACCAGTGACCATAACTCTATTAGCTTCAAGATAGTTATGAAAAAGAATAGGACTGGTCCTCAGGTTGAAGTCCTAAATTGGGGGAAGGCTAATTTCCATGGCATCAGACAGGAACTCTCAAAAGTTGAATGGGAGAGGCTGTTTACAGGTAAAGGGACGTCTGGCAAGTGGGAGGCTTTTAAAAGTGAGATAGGAAGAGTTCAGGGCCAGCATGTTCCTGTTAGATGGAAGGGCAAGGCTGGCAAGTTTAGGGAACCTTGGTTGACGAGGGATATTGAGGGTCTGGTCAGGACAAAGAAGGAGGCATACGTCAGGTATAGGCAGCTGGGATCGAGAGAGTCCCTCGAGACCTATAGGGGATTAGATTAGATTAGAGATACAGCACTGAAACAGGCCCTTCGGCCCACCGAGTCTGTGCCGAACATCAACCACCCATTTATACTAATCCTACACTAATCCCATATTCCTACCAAACATCCCCACCTGTCCTTATATTTCCCTACCACCTACCTATACTAGTGACAATTTATAATGGCCAATTTACCTATCAACCTGCAAGTCTTTTGGCTTGTGGGAGGAAACCGGAGCACCCGGAGAAAACCCACGCAGACACAGGGAGAACTTGCAAACTCCACACAGGCAGTACCCGGAATCGAACCCGGGTCCCTGGAGCTGTGAGGCTGCGGTGCTAACCACTGCGCCACTGTGCCGCCCCTATCTATATCCCTTTGTAGCCCCCTTATGTCCTCTTCACAACCTACTTTCCTACCTATCTTTGTGATCAGCAAATTTAGCAACAATACCTTCGGTCCCTTCATCTAAGTCATTTATATAAATTGTAAAAAGTTGAGGCACCAGCACAGATCCCTGTGGCACACCACTCGTTACTTCTTGCCAACCAGAAAATGACCCATTTATGCTGACTCTCTGTTTCCTGCCAGCTAGTCAATCTTCTATCCATGCCAATATGTTACCCCCGACACCATGAGCTTTTATTTTCTGCAATAACCTTTGGTATGGCACCTTATCCTTCTGGAAATCAAAATACAATACATCCACTGGTTCCCCTTTATCCACAGCACATGTAGCTCCCTCAAAGAACTCCAATAAATTGGTTAAACATGATTTCCCGTTCAAAAAAACATGTTGACTCTGCCTGATTACCTTAATTTTTTCTAAATGCCCTGCTATAACATCCTCTGTAATAGCTCCAAACATTTTCCCTCAGACAAATGTTAAGCTAACTGGCCTGTCGTTTCCTGCTTTCTGTCTCCCTCCCTTTTTGAATAAATGAGTTACATTCACTCTTTTCCAATCTAACGGAACCTTCTCGAATCTAGGGAATTTTGGAATATTAAAACCAGCGCATCAACTATCTCACTTGCCAATTCAGGACCTGGCGACTTGTCAACCCGCAGCTCCAACAATTTGTTTAGTACCACTTCCCTGGTGATTGTAATTTTCTTGAGTTCCTCCATCCCTTCAATTTCCTGATATACGGCTAATACTGGGATGTTATTTGTATACTCAATAGTGAAGACCGATGCAAAGTATCTGTTCAATTCATCTGCCATCTCTTAATTATCCATTATTAATTCCCCAGACACACTTTCTATTGGACCAACAGTCGCTTTGTTAACTCTTTTCTTTTTAAAATATCTATCGAAACTCTTACTAGTTGTCTTGAAATTTCTTGCGAGCTTTCTCTCATACTCTAATTTTACCTTCCTTATCAATCTTTTAGTCATTCTTTGCTGTTTTTTTATATTCTGTCCAATCTTCTG
The DNA here is from genome assembly GCF_036365525.1 of Heterodontus francisci. NCBI lineage: Eukaryota > Metazoa > Chordata > Chondrichthyes > Heterodontiformes > Heterodontidae > Heterodontus > Heterodontus francisci. Next base: position 7,291,518 of record NW_027142006.1, read on the forward strand.
ACCTGCCTCCCATCTTTGCACAATTATAGGCTTTTTCTTTAAGTTTGATAGTATCTTTAACTGTTTTCGTGAACCATGGATGGTGAGTCCCACCTTTGGAACTTTTCTTTCTCGTTGAAATGTATCTATTCTGTGTATTCTGAAATATCCCCTTAAATGTCTGCCACTGCATCTCTATTGACTTATCCCTTAACCTAATTTGCCAGTTCACTTTAGCTAGCTCTGCTTTCATGACCTTATAATTGCCCTTATTTAAATTTAAAATACTAGTCTGGGACCCACTCTCCTCTCCCTCAAACTGAATGTAAAATTCAATCATATTATAATCGCGACTACCTAGGGGCACCTTAACTATGAGGTCATTAATTAATCCTATCTCGTTGCACAATGCCAGGTCTAGTATAGCCTGCTCTCTGGTTGGCTCCAGAATGTATAGTTCCAAGAAATTATCCCCAAAACATTCTATGTATTCCTCATCTAGGCTACCTTTGCCCATCTGAATTTTCCACTCTATATGTAGATTAAAATCCCCCATAATTATCACAGTACCTTTCTGACAAGCTGCCATTATTTCTTCCTTTATATCCCATCCGACAGTGTGGTTAATGTTAGGTGGCCTGAACACCACTCCCACAAGTGACTTCTTGCCTTTATGATTTCTCATTTGTACTCAAACTGATTCTGCATCCTGATCTCCAGAACTCAGGTCATCCCTCTCGATTACGCTAATACCATCATCAATTAACAGAGCTACCCCGCCACCTTTTCCTAGCTTCCTTTCCTTCCAAAATGCCATGTCACCTCCAATATTCTCATCCCAATCTATGTCGCCCTGCAGCCATGTCTCTGTAATGACTATCAGATCGTACTTATTTATTCTATTTGTGCTCCCAGTTCATCTGTTTTGTTTCAAATGCTCCATGCATTCAGATACAGAGCATTTAGTTTTGTCCTTTTATTATTTTTGTCACCTCTAGCCTTATCTGTCGATTTACTCTTAGATTTGTACATTCTGCCCCTTCCTGTCACAGTCTGTTTATCATTTCCCATATTTATACCTTTCTCTCTCGCCTTGTCTCTCCTCCTTGATTCACCATATCTTCCCAAATTTGATCCCTTGCCCCCACTATTCAGTTTAAAACCGTCTCTACGTCCCTCGTTATGTGGCTCGCTAGAACACCGGCACCAGCACGGTTCAGGTGGAGACCGTCCCAACGGTACAGCCACCTCTTTCCCCAGTACTGGTGCCAATGCCCCACAAACCAGAACCCACTACTACCACACCAGTCTTTCAGCCGCACATTACTTTCTCTAATCTTATTTGTCCTATGCCAATTTGCACATGGCTCAGATAATAATCCAGAGATGATTAACTTTGAGGTTCTGCTTCTTAATTTGCTGCCGAGTTCCTCATACTGACTTTGCAGAACCTCTATCCTTGTCCTGCCTATGTCCTTGGTACCGACATGGACCACGACGACTGGATCCTCCCCCTCCCATTGTATGTTTCGCTCCAGCCCTGAGCAGATGTCCTGAATCCTGGCACCGGCAGGCAACACAGCCGTCTGGACTCTTGCTTTTGCTGCAGAGAACAGAGTCAATCCACCTTACTATACTGTCCCCTACTACCACTACATTCCTTTTTTCTCCCTCTTTGAGCCGCAAACACTTACTGCAGACGTGTTTGCCCTGGATCACACTGGCATCCAGGAACTCCCACATGCTGCAGCTGTGACACATCACCTGTCCTGTCATCCTTAACGTGTTTCAATTAACTACTTAAATATTTTATTCAATTATTCATTTTATTGCATATTTTATTAAACTTACCACTAGTTTGTTTACTATTTTAAATGTTGGGACGAAAATGGACCTCAATCACTTATCAGATGCGCATCAAGCAGGTCGGTTCTTCCAAACCAATCAACTACCTGCTTGCCTGTGATGTCACAGCTTACCAGATCCTCACCAAACAGCTCCTTCCACTGCACCGAAGAAAGAACCAAATCCTGTATCCTCACCCCAGCGGCTCTCTGTTTCCCTGCTCTCACTCTCCATTGTGACGTCACTCCTAGATTTTTTTTTTCCCCCCTGCTCTGCTCCTCTCTCTCTCGCTCTGTCTCCGAGTCTGTGCTTTTGGCACATTTCTTCATTTGTTGTTCCGTTGTGCTCCTCTGTGTCTGGTCCAAAATCAGACTCTGGTGGGACTTGAACCCACAACCTTTGAATATCGTCTTAATCATTATTTAGAAGTCCAACACTCTACCCATTACGCCACAGAGCCTCACACATTTTCCTTAACATCACTAAGGCCTTTGATCTTGTCAGCAGAGACGGCCTCTTCAAACTGCAATGGAACAGAGGCTGCCCTCCTGACCTCTTGGGCATCATCTCTTCTTTCCACGAGAACATGCACAGTTCCATCAGTTACAATGGAGCAACATCAGACGCTTTCAAGATCAGCATTGGGGTAAAGCAGGGCTGCGCGCTGCGCCAACTCTCTTAGGAACAGAGGAACACAGGAGTAAGCTATTCAGCCCGTCGAACCTGCTCTGTCATTCAATTCGATCATGGCTGATCGCCTACCTCAAAGCCCCTTTCCCATGCTATCCCCATATCCCTTGATGTCATGAGTATCAAGATTTCTATCAATTTCTGTCTTGAACATGCTCAATGATTGAGCTGCCACAGCCCTCTGGGGCACAGTATTCCAATGATTCACCACCGTCTGAGTGAAGAAATGCCACCCATCTCAGTTTTAAATGGCCTACTCCTTATTCTGAGACGATGTCCTTTGGTTTTAGACTCACCAACCAGGGCAAACATCCTGTCTACATCCACACTGTCACGCCCTGTAAGAATTTTGTCAGTTTCAATCAGATCACCTCTCATTCTTCGAAACTTTAAGGAATACAGGCCCAGTTTCCTCATAAGACAATCCCACCATCCCAGGGATTAGTCTGGTGACATAAAAACAAGAAATGCTGGAACCACTCAGCAGGTCTGGCAGCATCTGTGAAAAGAGAAGCAGAGTTAACGTTTCAGGTCAGTGACCCATCTTCGGAACTGACATATATTAGAAAAGTCACAGGTTATAAGCAAGTGGGGTGGGGGTGGGGCAGGAGATAACAAAGGAGAAGATGTAGATTGGACAAGGCCACATAGCTGACCAAAAGGTCATGCAGCAAAGGGAAACAATATGTTAATGGTGTGTTGAAAGACAAAGCATTAGTACAGATTAGGTGTTAATGGACTGAATACTGAACAGCAGGAAGTACAAACCTGAAAAAAACAGTAGGTAAGCAAACTGAACAAACTGAGATGAAATGAAATAAATGCAAAAAAAAGATTAGTCTGTTGACCCTCTGTTTCACCCCCTCTATGGCAAGTGTATCCTTCATAAGATGAGACTAAACTGTACACAATACTCCAGTGCGGATTCACCAAGGCTCTGTACAATTGCAGCAAGACATCTATACTCCTGTACTCATGACCCCTCGTGTGGGTACAACATACCATTTGCCTTCCTAATTGATTGCTGCACCTGCACAAGAGCTTTTAGTGTCTCAGGAACAAGGACACCCAGGTCCCTTTGGACATCGACACTTCCCAACCTCTCACCATTTAAGTAATGCTCTGTCTTTCTGTTTATTCTACCAAAGTGAATAACTTCACACTTATTCACATTATATTCCATGTTCTTGCCCATTCACTTAGCCTCTCCAGGTCCCCTGGAAGCCTCTCTGCATCCTCCTCACAACTCACACTTCACCGAGCTTTGTGTCATCTGCAACCTTGGAAATATTACATTTAATTCCCACATCCAAATCATTTATATAGGTTGTTAACAGCTGTGGCTCCAACACTGATCCTTGCAGTACCCCAATAGTAACAGCCTGCCATCCTGAGAAGGACCCGTTATTGCTGTAATTGTGACCTGACTCCAAAAACAACTGGACTGGAATGGAATGGAATTCTTCAGTGTTTCTGTTGTTTGGCTTGCATTGACTCATCGACTTTCTTGTTTTTCACTTTGTCGATGCCTTTGAATAATTGTGGATCCTTCTTCAGGGTGTCTTCTTTCACCAGGTAGTTCTGACCTCTGATGATGTTGATTGTAATCAGCTTCAATTCGCTGATAGTTTTGGAAGTGAGCAGATTTCCTTTGCTTGAGTCTACAACATGGAACTCAGTCTGACATGTGGACCCATGGGAGGATTTGAATGCCATCCCTGCGTTGGAGTTGCATCCATCCAATAAGAGACCGAGTAGAAGTGACAGTTCTGTCAGTCGAATATGAGACTTTTAATGGCAGGGTTGTGAGTTTGAGTGCCATTCTGTTTTTCCCTTTTGTAAGGCTTCATGAGCAGAGAGTACAGGGAGTGTTTGAAATGAGCAAGTCTCTCTTTGATTCAGGACTCTTACCTCTCAGCAGCATCTCACTATGAAAGATTGAATTTGATCTCATTTCATTCTCAGCTCGGAGTCTGTGCGGCTCAGTGGCACTTCTGGCTGTCTCCCGCTTCACAATCCATCAGTACTGAGAAAGCAATGGGGAATATTGCTCACCTGTTGTGTTCTTTAATTTTTTGGAAAACTTGAATGTATGTATTTTCTTCCAAAACAAGGACACCAAGCTACTGCTAATGTCGGGCTGAAATAGCTCAGTTGGGAGAGCGTTAGATTGAAGATGTAATGGTCTCTGGTTCAATCCCGGGTTTCAGCAATTTTGCTTCCTTCTGCGTCCCTTGCCTTGGTTCTGATTTTCCAGTTGCACAATTTACTTTGAAATTATTTACCAAGCACCAGTGGATTGAATTTGAGAAACAACACAGAGTCATTTACAACATAGAAGGTGGTCATTTGGCCTATCACGTCCATGCTGGCTCTCCCCGGAGCAATCTAGTCAGTTCCACTCACCAGCTCGATCCCTTTCCTCCTGCAAGTTTCTTTCCTTCAAGTATCCATCCAATTTCCTTTTCAAATCATTGATTGTCTCTGCTTCCACCACACTCGTGGGCCAAGTCATTACCACCCACAACATAAAAAAGTTCCACCTCATCAAGGATGGAAAGTACTTACATCTTCTCTATTTGCTTATTCTCTATTTCTATGAGAATAGAATGGCAGTCAACATGAAAGGAAACCCAAAAATCTTCGAGCAGCATGTAAATGATAAGTGGGTAGTAAGAGGTTGAGTAGGGCCTACTGGGGACAAAAAGGATAATATAAGCTTAGAGGTGCAGGGCAATGTTAATCTACTTAATGAGTACTTTATATCAGTGATCACTAAGGAAGTGGAATTTGACAAAATATCAGTAGAAGTGAAGAGAGTAGAGGCAATGGAGAGAGTACAAATTAGGAGAGGGAGGTACTAAAAAGGCTGGCTGTGCTTAGGGAAGATAAATCACCTGGTCCGGATGGCTCACATCCCAGATTGCGAAAGGAAATGCGGATGCAGATAACGGAAGGGCTTGCTATAATCTTCCAATCCTCCCTGGATACGGGGGAGGTGCCAGAGGATTAAACAGTGGCAAATGCGACACCCTTATTCAAGAAAGGGTGTAAGGACAGTCTGCGTAACTACAGGCTAGTTAGATTAACAGCAGCGGTGGGTAAGGTTTTAGAAAGAATAATCATGGTAAATAATCAACAGTCACTTGGAGAGGTTTGAGTTAATTAAGGAGAGTGAGCATGGATTTATAAATGGGAGTTCATGCTTGACTAATCTAACTGCATTTTTTGATGAACTAACAGAGCAGGTTGATGAAGGGAATGCAGTGGATGTTGTTTATATGGATTTTAAGGAAGCGTCTGACAAGGTGCCACATAAAAGGGCGGTTAACAAAATTGAGGTTCGTAGTATTGGAGGGTCAGTGTCCAATTGGATAGAAAATTGGTTTAAGGACAGAAAACAGCGAGTCTTATTAAATGGTTCTTTGTCAGTCTGGAGGATAATCGACAGTGGTGTTCCCCAAGGGTCAGTGCTAGAACCACTGCTTTTTTTGCTAAAGGTAAGTGACTTGGATCTTGGAATACAGAGTAGAATCTCAAAGTCTGCCGATGACACCAAACTTGGAGGAGTGGCAAACAGTGAGGATGATATGAACTGCCTGCAACAGGACAGTGATAGGCTAGCAGAATGGGCAGCCAGGTGCAGATGGAATTTAATAGTGACAAGTGTGAGGTGATGTAAAGGAATAGGGAGAGGCAATATATACTTAATGGCACAGTTCTAAAGAGTGTGCTGGAATAGAGGAACTTGGGGTTCATGAGCATCAATCTTTGAATGTGGCAAGACATATTGCGAGAGTGTTTCGCAAAGCATATGGGATCTTGGGCTTTATAAATAGAGGCATTGAGTACAAAAGCAGGGAAGTTATGCTGAACCATTATAAAACATTTTGCTTTTATCATTATAAAACTCTGGTTAGGCCCCATTTGGAGTGTTGCTTCCAGTTCTGCTCAGCAGACTTTTGAAAGAATGTGAGGGTCCTTGAGAGGACGCAGAGGTGATTTACCAGAATGGATCCAGGGATGGGGGATTTTAGTTACAAGGTTAGGTTGGAAAAGCTAGGGCTGTTCTGCTGGTATCAAAGGAGATTGAGGGGAGAATTGATAGATGTGTTTTAAATAAGTTGGCAAGGAAACATTGTTCCCATTAACTATTGGTACAAGGACTAGGGGACACAGATTAAAGGTTTTGGACAGGAGATACAGGGGGAATGTGCGCAAGAACTTTTTTACACAGTGATTGGTGATGATCTGCAACTCGCTGCCCACGAGGGCGGTGGAAATGGAGACAATCGAGGATTACAAAAGGAATTTGAATGGGCACTTGAAGGAAATAATTTTACAGGGCTGTGGGGATCGAGCAGACAAGTAATAACTCGTCTCCACTCCTAGTATTTCTAAATCCTACATATTCACTGTAATGTGAACAATTCTTTCCTGTTGTGTCTCTCTCCGATTTGTAAACTTCACTGTATTGGAGTGAAGTGACATCTACTGGCAAGAAACAAGAACTGCCGTGATGAGATCAGCCATGATTGTATTGAATGGCAGAGCAGGCTCGAGGGGCTGACTTGCCGACTCCGGCTCCTCGTTCTTATGTTCATAGAATCATACAGCACAGAAGGAGGCCATTCGGCCCCATTGTGCCTCTGCTGACTCTCTGACAAAAAGATGCAATTAGTCCAACCCCCTGCCTATTTCCCCATAATCCTGGAGAATTTCACTTTGAAATATTTGTCCAATTCCTTTATGAAAGTTATAATTGAATCTGTTTCCACCACCCTGTCAGACAATTCATTCCAAATCCGAATCAGTTACTGGGTAAAAAGATCTCTCCTCACCTCCCCTTGACATTTTTGGCCAATTATTTTAAATCTGTGTCCTCTGGTTACTGACCCCCAGGACAGTGGAAACAGTTTCTCCCTCTCTACCCTATGAAAATCCTTCATGATTCTGAACACCTCTATTAAATCTTCCCTTAACCTTCTCTACTCTGAGGAGAACAATCCCAGCTTCACCAGCCTGTCCAGAAAACTGAAACCCCTCATCTCTGGTATCATTCTAGTAAATCTCTTCTGAACTGTCTCAGAAGCTTTGATGTCCTTTCTAAAGCCTGGTGCCCAGAACTGGACACATTACTTGAGCTGAGATCGAGCCAGCGACGCCCACATCCCACGAACGAATAAAAAAACGCTCCCTAACCAGTCCCCAATTCTTAAGCATTTATCGACGCTCCCTGCCCAGTCCCCAAATCTTATTCATTTAGAAACGCTCCCTGCCCAGTCCCCAAATCTTATTCATTTAGAAACGCTCCCTGCCCAGTCCCCAATTCTTATTCATTTATCGACACTCCCTGCCCAGTCCCCAATTCTTATTCATTTAGAGACGCTCCCTGACTAGTACATAAATTTTATTCTTTTAGAGACGCTCCCTGCCCAGTCTCCAATTCTTATCCATCTCCAGACGCTCCCTGCCCAGTCCCCAATTCTTATCCATCTCCAGACGCTCCCTGCCCGTCCCCAATTCTTATCCATTTATAGACGACGTTTCGGGAAGCCTCACCGGGAAAAGCTTCACCACCGCCATCTGCAGGGATACAGATGGGATTGTTCCATGTTATTGTGGCCCTGAGGCCCTGCTCCAACTGTGTGAGCCCACAAAGTCTTCTCGCACTTTGTGAATATCCCGCTCCAACTCCGAACCCGCAGCTCCAGCTGCTGACAGAGCTGTCTCTACTGCGCCTGCGCGCCCCGCTCCTGTCACAGATAGGGCGGATTCTAGGACGCTGAGCATTCTGGGTACCACACCTGTCATTAATGCTATTCTTTCAGCTGATCGGTTTTATTGTGCACATTTCATGACCTGGAATCGTCGTGAGTGTTTTCTTTTGCACCTGTCAATGCCTGGGAGGATTGAGTCAGCTTCACTTTGCAGCCATGAGTTTCTCGTGTGAGAAAGTGGTGTTTAACTCAGTATATTTCAGTTTTTGCTCTGTGACTGTGGGTATTATTCAGAACCTGTTTGTTTCTGCTATTGCTATGTGAGTTTCACCACATATCTTTCAACAACTTGTATGTGAGCATCAGCTTTTGTCTATATCTATCAGTTTCTGAGAAGTGAGAAAGGGTTTGATTCTATCCCTATCAGTTTCTGTTACATGCATGTGTCTTTAATCTGCACCTCCTCTGAGTGTGTCTTCTTCTCTGTACTTGTAGGTGAATATGTGTTTTGCTTTGTATCTCTCAGTCTTTGAAGTGTGAGCCTGGGTTTGTACCTAATTTCCTTTGTACCTTGTAGTTGGGATATGAAAGAAAGATTTTTACACGTTACCTGCCAACTGCTGCTAAGTGACTGTGGGTTTCACACAGAATCTGTCAATTTCTTGTCTGGTAATGCGAAGTTTACAAAGTACCTGTCAGTTTCTAGTCTAGGACTGAGTTGGTTTTACTCTGTCCCCAGCATTCGCTGGTATGTTAGTGTGGGGTTTACAATGTACCTGTCAGTTTCTTGTATGTGAGTGTTGATTTCACTCTGAAAAGAATCATAGATCATAGAATAGTTACAGAACAAAAGGAAGCCATTCAGCTCATTGTGCTTGTGCTGCTTCTCTGCACGAGCAACTCAGCTCATGCCACAGACTCATGTATTCCATGAAAACATGCAATTGTTTTCACTTCAGATAACTTTCTTATACCATTTTGAAAGCCATTTTTGAATCAGCCTCCATCAAACTCTCAAACAGTGCATATCAGATCTTAACCTGTGCAAAAGAAGTTTTTCCTCATGTTACCTTGGTTCTTTTGCCATTCACCTTAAATCAGTGTCCTCTGGTTACAGAGCCGTGAATAATATTCCCCATTGCTTTCTCAGCACTGATGGATTGTGAAGCAGGAGACAGCCAGAAGTCCCACTGAGCCGCACTGACCCCGAGCTGGGAATGAAATGAGATGAAGTTCAATCTTTCACAGCGAGATGCTGCAGAGAGATAAGAGTCCCGAATCAAAGTGAGACTTTCTCATACTTTTGCTGAATTTCATTTCAAACACTCCTTGTACTCTCTGCTAATGAAGCCTTAAAAAAGGGAAAAACAAAATGGCACTCCAACTCACAACCCTGAAATTAAAAGTTTAATGTTTGACTGACTGAACTGTCACTTCTACTCGGTCTCTTATTGGATGGATGCAACTGTATTCTTCAACGCAGGGGTGGCATTCAAATCCTCCCATGGGTCCACATGTCAGACTGAGTTCCATGTTGTAGACTCAAGCCAAGGAAATCTGCTCAGTTCCAAAACTATCAGTGAGCTGAAGCTCATTACGATCATCATCATCAGAGGTCAGAACTACCTGGTGAAAGAAGACAATCTGAAGAAGGATCCACAATTATTCAAAGGCATCGACAAAGTAAAAAATGACAAAATCGATGAGTCAATGCAAGCCAAACAACAGAAACACTGAAGAATTCCATTCCATTCCAGTCCAGAACCCAGTCCTGTTGTTTTTGGAGTCAGGTCACAATTACTGCAACAACTTTATGTTCCCACTTGGCTATCTGCACATTTAGTTCATCAAGCTCTTTGAATCCAGCTCTCTGGTCCTCACGCAGGCTCCATATGGAAATCAATTCTGCCTTCTGCAAGGCTGAAACCAATCAATGACCTTAAATTAAAAATACCAAAGTAGAAGGGCTTGTGCAGGATTTGAACCCAAGATCTCTCACACATTAATTAATCACTCACCCTAAGCAAGATTCATACTCCTAGATCAACATGCCACTGATATCAGAACTTCCGTTTAGCTCCGGTGGAATTTCACTGGCAGCCAAAGCCGATCATCCATTTTTTTTTCAGAGCAAAGCAACATCTTGCAAATTCTGAAATAAAAACAGAAAGTGGTGGAAATGTTCAGAAACTCTGGCAGCATCTGTGGAGAGAGAAACAGAGTTAACCTTTCAGGGCGTTTACCTTTTGTTTGAGCCATCCTTTCACACTGCTTCTGTCCACCCAATCTCACTTTCTATTTTATCTAGATTCCACCCACTCACTACCTAAATACATTTATCATGAATTCCTCATATCTTTTAATAATGACAATTTTATATTTCTGGCCTTTGCTTTGGACTCCACCACAAGTGGAATCATGTCTCCATCAACCCAATCAAACCCATTCACTATTTCCTCACATTGCAATGTTTCTTTCACCCTGACAGACGATGGAGTTTCTGCTGCTTGATTGCAGTTCTTGCTTCCTGCCAGTAGATGTCATCTCACTCCAGTACAGTGAAGGTGACAAATCTGAGAGCACACAACAAGAAGTAATTGTTCACGTGACAGTGAACAGGTCCCTCAATTCCTGCACACTCTTTAGAACTGTGCCATTAATTATATATTGCCTCTCCCTATTCCTTCTGCTATAATGCATCACCTCACACTAGTCACTATTAAATTCCATTTGCACCTGTCTGCCCATTCTGCTAGCCCATCACTGTCTTGTTGCAGGTGGTTCATTTCATCCTCACTGTTTGCCACTTCTCCAAGTTTGGTGTTACCGGCATATTTTGAGATTCTACTCTATATTCCAAGATCCAAGTCATTTATCTGTAGCAAATAAAAAGCAGTGGTTCCAGCAGTGACCCTTGGGGAACAGCACTGTCGACAACCTTCCAGTCTGAGAATGAACCATTTATTACGACTTGCTGTTTTCTGTCCTTAAGCCAATTTCCTATCCAATTGGACACTGACCCTCCTATTCCATGAACCTCAATCACCCTTTTATGTGTCGTTTCTTAAAATCCACATAAACAACATCCACTGCATGCCCTTCAAAAACCTTCTCTGTTAGTTCATCAAAACATGCAGTTAGATTAGTCAAGCATGAACTCCCATGTATAAATCCATGCTCACTCTCCTCAATTAACTCAAACCTCTGCAAGTGACTGTTCATTTTTTCCCTGATTGTTCTTTCTAAAACCTTACCCACCACTGCTGTTAATCTAACTGGCCTGTAGTTAGCCGGACTGTCCTTACACCCTTTCTTGAATAAGGGTGTCACATTTGCCACTGTTTAATCCTCTGACACCTCCCCCGTATCCAGGGAAGATTGGAAGATGATAGAAAGCCTTTCTGTTATCTGCATCCACATTTCCTTTCGCAATCTGGGATGAAAGCCATCCGGACCAGGCAATTTATCTTCCTGAAGCATAACCAGCCTTTTCAGTACCTCCCTCTCTCAATTTGTACCCTCTCCATTGCCTCTACACTCTCCACTTCTACTGATATTTTGTCAAATTCCACTTCTTTAGTGATCATTGATACAAAGTACTCATTAACTAGATTAACATTGCCCTGCAGCTCTAAGTATATATTACCCTCTTGGTCCCTAATGGGGCCCACTTCACCGCTTACTACCTGCTTATTATTTATATACTGCTCGAAGATTTTTGGGTTCCCTTTCATGTTGACTGCCATTCTATTCTCGTCGAGATAGAGAATAAGGTAAATATAGAAGATATAAATATTTCCCATCCTTGGGTGAGGTGGAATTTTTTTATGCTGTGAGTGGTAATGTCCTGACCCACGAGTGTGGTGGAAGTAGAGACAATCAATGATTTGAAAAGGAAATTGGATGGGTACTTGAAGCAAAGGAACTTGCAGGAGGAAAGGGATCGACCAGGTGAGTGCAACTGAGTAGCTGGCACCGATAATTGCTGCAGTCACTGCGATCCCCCTTAATTTTGTCCAAGGTGACAATGTTTGCTTCATGTGTGTTTTGAGCCCTTGTTGAGCTGGACTACGGTCGGCTCACTGTCCAGTTCCTCCATGACAGGGAAGTCTGGAATGGCACTGAGAGCTACTTCAATGACAATGTTCTCCGTTATGTAGAGTTCAAGGTAATGCTCCACTCACCTTTCCATCTGCTTGTTCGGTTCAGTGATGATCACCCCTGTCTTTGTCTTCAAAAGGTGCTGATTTAGTTACTACTGGGCCCATCGCTTTCTTCATACCTTCATACATCCCTTTAGCATCCCCGTATTCAGCAGCAGAGTTTTAACCAGTATTGATTGGTGCAGTGCCGAGCAGTCTGCAGAGACTTGTTTCTGGCATCTCTGAGAGCATTTAGATGTTGTTTGCTGGAGACTTGTGTGTAGTTCATGAGAGCTCTCCTCTTAGTTGCAGTAACTGACTCCATTTCAGTCCAATAAGCCTCAAACCAGTCAGCATTCCTCCCATCTCTTTTCCCATACACAGTGAGTGCAGAGTTATAGATGGTGGCGTGCTGATGATTCCACTTTGACACTGCACTGAGGCCTTGAGCATTGTTGTCTGAAAGAGCCTGATCGAGGATGTTGAGTTACTCCTGGGTCCTTTCTGGATCAGTGGTTCGGCAAGTGTTGATCAGAGGATGACCTTTCTTCATGGATGGATGAAGCTTCCTTGGCTGAAGCCTGACCTTGTTACACTCCAGGGAGTGGTCAGTGTCACAGTCAGCGCTGTGATAGCTGTGAGTGATGAGGACACTGCTGAGGGTGGTATGTCTGGTGATGATAAGGTCTAGCTGGTGCCAATGGCATGATCTCGGATGTCTCCAGGACACCTTGTAGCACAGCTTGACCTGGAAGTAGCTGTTCATCACACAGAATCCATGGTGACAGCATAGCTCCAGCAACCTCTGTCCATTTTCGTTCATCTTGCCAATCCCCTGGTGCTCTATGAACATTGGCAAAGCTGTGTAGTCAGTACCCAAGCTTGTGTTGAAGTCTCCGAGAAGGTACAGTCCCTCAGTGCTGGGAATTCTACTGATGGCATTGTCAAGTGTCACATAGAATTGATCCTTGACATCTGGGGTGGAGGTGAATGTCGGGACATAGATGCACATGAGATTAACTGGGCCCACACTTGTTGACAAGTGAAGAGTAAGAAGTCTCTCTGAGCCTACTTTGGGTGGTTCACTCATCTGAAGTAGCGTGTATTTTACTGTGAAACCCACTCCATGCTCACGAGTTGCCTCTTGGGCTTTCCCCTGCCAGAAGAAGGTGTAGTGTTTCTCTTTGAGGGATCCACTTTGAACGAGTCTAGTTTCTTGCAGCACAGCAATGTCCACATTGAGCCTTGTGAGTTCCTTGTCCATCACAGCTGTCTTGTGCGTGTCATCAACCTGCAGAAGGTTGTCGGTAAGGCCAGGACACATGGTCCTTACATTCCAGCTTGTGATGCGAAGGACTGGTGTCTTCTTTGTTGAGTTTGTTTTTCTTGGTGCATAGATTATCAATCCGTCTGTTCAGAGATGTCTCTCTGAGCTTCAAGCACCCATTGAAGTCAGCAGTTCGTGGCAGGACAGCACCTAACTGACTGGGGGCTGCCCAGCTTGGAGTGAATGGTAGCTATCCAATGAGACACTAAGAGCTCTCCCACTGTCCGAAGTAACCCCTGGTGCTCATACTCTACACCAATTGAATGAGAGCTTATAATCAGTAACTGTTTATTCCCGGGTTGTGCTAATGTTTAACCACAAAGCTGGAGTGTCCTCTCCAGGGCACAGGCCTGGGCAAATAGTATGGAGACCCTGAGCATCAGGAACCCCTGTCAGCATTGCTGGTATTGTCCAGAGGAAAGGAAAATACCAGTACTGTTTGTTACCAGATCTACTGTCGGAGTTGCTGGAAAACTGCCTGATAAGTCACAGGTATCCGCCTCCAGGACTCCACTCCGGATTGACTGTCCAGGTTTGCTCCCTCAGCCTTCTTATTTATTTATTGAGAGATGCAGGACTGAAACAGGCCCTTCCAGCCCACCGAGTCTGTGCCGACCATCAACCACCCATGTATACTGATCCTGCATTCATCCCAGATTCCTACCACATCCCCTCAATTCCCCTGCCAGCTGCATACACGAGGGGCAATTTACAATGGCCAACTTCCCGATCAATCTGCAAGTCTTTGGCTGTGGGAGAAAACAGAAGCACCCGGCAGAAACCCACGCAGTCACAGAGAGAACTTACAAACTCTGCACAGGCAGTACCCGGAATCGAACGCGGGTCACTGGAGGTGTGAGGCTGCGGTGCTAACCACTGCGCCACTGTGTCTTCTCAAGATAGTGGTAGAGAAGTGAGACTTTTTTCCCATATCTGGGGCTCTGTTTCTTGGCATCAGGATGGAACCACAAGCCAGTGGGCCTGCATGACATGCACAAGGATATCACACACTGCCCCATCCCTGTGACAGCTCAGAGAGAGACCCTGATGATAATGCACCCCACAGGAACATCACAAACAGCCCCCTCCCTAGGACAGCTCAGGGTCAGACGCTGCACACACTGCAACAACAGTGACATTACTGTATTAGTCCCTCCATTCTGAAAAAGAAGCATTCACCCTACTTTATGCTTTCTGCCCTCATCCACGCTGCCACTGCCCCTTTAATCCCATCTGCTCCAATTTTGTTAACAAGTCTATTTTATGGTACTTTTTCAAACACATTTTTGAAGTCCAGACACACACCATCAACCTCACTACCCTTGTCACCTCTCTCTGAAACTTCATCAAAGAAATTAATTCATTAAGTCAGACACTATCATCTGTTAACCAATCTGTCCTGGCTGTCATTTATTAGCCCATGTTCTACCAAGTGACAGTTAATTTTCTCCTGGATAATTGTCTCTAAAAGTTTCCCCACCACCGACATTATACTAACTGGTCTGTAGTTCCTGGGTTTATCTCTCTTTTTCAACAGGGCTGTAAAATTAGCAATCCTTGCAGACTTATCTTTTAATTCTGGAAAGTCTATTGTGGACAATCTCTTTGGGTATGTCTTTAACCAACTAAGGCAACAGGATACTTGATGAATAAGTCCAGAACTTTTATTGAGAGTAAAATAGTACTCAATAATTGAAAGTAAAATTATACTTAACAAACTTGGGGAATATAACTTTACAGCTCTAGCAGGTGTGCGGACTGGTCGAGCTTGGTCTCAGAGTGTCACGGTCCTCTTTGTCCAGCCTAGATCCCTCATCAGGTGGAGAACTTGGTTGATGATCTGAGCCTTTACCCCTGAGCTCTTCTAGTGTTCCTGCACATTGAAAGCTTTCAAGATCCCTACGTTTAACCCCTTGATTGCCATCACACCACCTTGTAAAATAATAATTGGTCCGAGCATTTGCTAGGTACATTCAATTAGTTCTTAATAATGTCTTCCACTAACTGTCACCTGTCCTCAGAATCTCAGACATGAGTACAATGGAGTGGTTTCACCCTGTCTCCCAATCTGATCTGAAACAAGTTTCCTATTCATTAAATCTAGACTTTTGAAGGTCACGATGGAACATAACATGGGTTTTATCAGGGGTCCGAGAAAGGTCCATTGTTTGAATACATTTAGCTGAAACTGCCCTTTCCCACAAAGACACAGAGACTCACAGTAATTAGATTGAACTAACTTTAAATGAAAACCCATTCTCTCTAAAATGATTATTAATTCATTAATTATAACTCAATCAAGGTTCATTACTTTTAGAGTTAGAATTACAATTAGAACATTACAGCGCAGTACAGGCCCTTCGGCCTTCGATGTTGCACCGACCTGTGAAACCTTCTGACCTACACAATTCCATTTTCATCCATATGTCTATCCAATGACCACTTAAATGCCCTTAAAGTTGGCGAGTCTGCTACTGTTGCAGGCAGGGCGTTCCACGCCCCTACTACTCTCTGACTAAAGAAACTACCTCTGACATCTGTCCTATATCTATCACCCCTCAACTTAAAGCTATGTCCCCTCGTGTTTGCCATCACCATCCGAGGAAAAAGACCCTCACTATCCACCCTATCTAACCCTCTGATTATCTTATATGTCTCTATTAAGTCACCTCTCCTCCTCCTTCTCTCCAACGAAAACAACCTCAAGTCCCTCAGCCTTTCCTCGGAAGACCTTCCCTCCATACCAGGCAACATCCTAGTAAATCTCCTCTGCACCCTTTCCATAGCTTCCACATCCTTCCGATAATGCGGTGACCAGAACTGCATGCAATACTCCAGGTGCGGTCTCACCAGAGTTTTGTACAGCTGCAGCATGACCTCGTGGCTCCGAAACTCGATCCCCCTACTAATAAAAGGTAACACACCATATGCCTTCTTAAAAGCCCTATTAACCTGGGTAGCAACCTTCAGGGATTTATGCACCTGGACACCAAGATCTCTCTGTTCATCTGCACTACCAAGAATCTTCCCATTAGCCCAGTACTCTGCATTCCTGTTACTCCTTCCAAAGTGAATCACCTCGCACTTTTCCGCATTAAACTCCATTTGCCATCTCTCAGCCCAGCTCTGCAGCCTATCTATGTCCCTCTGTACCCTACAACATCCTTCGGCACTATCCACAACTCCACCGACCTTCGTGTCATCCGCAAATTTACTGACCCACCCTTCAACACCCTCTTCCAGGTCATTTATAAAAATGACAAACAGCAGTGGCACCAAAACAGATCCTTGCGGTGCACCACTAGTAACTAAACTCCAGGATGAACATTTGCCATCAACCACCACCCTCTGTCTTCTTTCAGCTAGCCAATTTCTGATCCAAAGTTCTAAATCACCTTCAACCCCATACTTCTGTATTTTCTGCAATAGCCTGCCATGGGGAACCTTATCAAACGCCTTACTGAAATCCATATACACCACATCCACTGCTTTACCCTCATCCACCTGTTTGGTCACCTTCTCGAAAAACTCAATAAGGTTTGTGAGGCACGACCTACCCGTCACAAAACCGTGCTGACTATCGCTAATGAACTTATTCTTTTCAAGATGATTATAAATCCTGTCTCTTATAACCTTTTCCAACATTTTACCCACAACCGAAGTAAGGCTCACAGGTATATAATTACCAGGGCTGTCTCTACTCCCCTTCTTGAACAAGGGGACAACATTTGCTATCCTCCAGTCTTCCGGCACTATTCCTTTCGACAATGACGACATAAAGATCAAGGACAAAGGCTCTGCAATCTCCTCCCTAGCTTCCCAGAGAATCCTAGGATAAATCCCATCTGGCCGAGGTGACTTATCTATTTTCACACTTTCCAAAATTGATAACACCTCCTCCTTGTGAACCTCAATCCCATCTAGCCTAGTAGCCTGAATCTCAGTATTCTCCTCGACAACATTTTCTTTCTCTACTGTAAATACTGACGCAAAATATTCATTTAACACTTCCCCTACCTCCTCTGATTCCACACACAACTTCCCACTACTATCCTTGATTGGCCCTAATCTAACTCTAGTCATTCTTTTATTCCTGATATACCTATAGAAAGCCTTAGGGTTTTCCCTGATCCGATCCACCAATGACTTCTCGTGTCCTCTCCTTGCTCTTCTTAGCTCTCCCTTTAGATCCTTCTTGGCTCGCTTGTAACTCTCAAGCGCCCTAACTGAGCCTTCACGTCTCATCCTAACATAAGCCTTTTTCTTCCTCTTGACAAGCGCTTCAACTTCTTTAGTAAACCACGGCTCTCTCGCTCGACCACTTCCTCCCTGCCTGACAGGTACATACTTATCAAGGACACGCAATAGCTGCTCCTTGAATAAGCTCCACATTTCGATTCTGCCCATCCCCTGCAGTTTCCTTCCCCATCCTACGCATCCTAAATCTTGCCTAATCGCATCATAATTTCCATTCCCCCAGCTATAATTTTTGCCCTGCGGTATATACCTGTCCCTGCCCATCGCTAAGGTAAACCTAACCGAATTGTGATCACTATCACCAAAGTGCTCACCTACATCTAAATCTAACACCTGGCCAGGTTCATTACCCAGTACCAAATCCAATGTGGCATCGCCCCTGGTTTTACAATCATCTGTTTTATGATGGGTAGCTACTCATTAATTATACAGGATATAAACGTTAGTACTGAACACAAAATGGTTCCTTTGCTCATGTGTTCATTATAAAATGGCTTTCTTAACGTTGTTAGTTATTACAATGGATACATTATAAAAATGGTCAAGTTAAACTGAGATCGAACTACCCAAGCTGACCTGCATCCTCCAGTCCTCTGGCAACATTCACATATTCAAGAAGGATTGAAAGATTGTGGCTCGAGTCTCTGATATTTCCACCCTTACTTCCCTCAGCCACCCAGGATGCAGCCCATCCAGACCGGGTGACTTTTCTACTGTGAGTGCTGCCAACCTTGTAATTGTCTCCTCTTTATCTATTTTCATCCCCTCCAAATTCTCCACAACCTCCTCCTTTACTGTGACATTTGCACAATCTGCTTGTTTTGTGACAGATGAAATGTACTTAATTAGTGCCTCAGCTACACCCTCTGCCTCCACAGGATCTCCTAATTGACCCACCCTTTCATTGACTGTCCATATGTTGGTAAAAGACTTCAGTGTTCCCAGTTATGTGACCTGCTAATCTTTTCTCATGCACTCTCTTGCTGATCTCATTTCCTTTTTCAGCTCTCCTCTGTACTTTCTGTATTCTGCTTGTTTCTCTACTGCAAATGAATCCTCACATGATTTCGATATTAATGGTTTTTGAACTATTTTGTAAAAGGATTTAGTTTTGTAAATTTCTCCCTAGCTCCCCTCATGGTCAGGCAGAAAGTTTACCTGCTGTGTTTTCAAACAGCAACAGCTTTATTTGAAAAGCCATTGGGACAGGATTCCGGGTTTTAATCCAGTCACAAATCTGGTTCTGATGTCTTGTGGCTCCAGCTGTCACATGACCGGTCAGAGGATAACCTCATCATTGACCCAGTCATGGAGCTGTGGGTTGATGTTTAAATTGTTTCAAAATAATTTTCCAGAAGGACAATCAAAATGAATCAATATATAAAAGGTAGATTTTGTGAATTTGTGCTCCCAGTGGAAATTCCTGCAGAGTCTGCTGGTTTTCATGTCCCCAATTCCCCACAGGAAGCTCAGTGCTTGGAATCTGTATTCATTACATTTACATTATACAGAATCATTTCATGGGAGACCCCAGTGTGAATTGGAAACAAGTGGGTCAGTTTTAACTTTCAAAGTAACACAGAAGCAAAATACTGCTGATACTGGAAATCTGAAATAAAAACAGAAAATGCTGGAAATACTCAGCAGGTCTGGCAGCATCTGTGGAGAGAGAAACAGAGTTAACGTTTCAGATCTGTGACCTTTCATCAGAACTGAGCTGAAATTGTCTGAGGGACTGAGATTGTGGAATCAATTTCAGGGTCAAAGACATTGTACTCTGTAAGGATAGGCAGATGGAGATTATTAAGTACAGTGCAAAAATATAGATGCTTTTACATTATTTGAATCAGCATTGATTTAAAGTTTGTGCTCACGAATCCTATCTTTAGATCAAAATGACATTGATAACAATGGAAAAAGCAAAACATACATTTCACGACCACAGGACTTTGTAAAGCCTTTTACAGCCAATGAAGGACTTTCCAAGTGTAGTCACTGTACAGTACAATACAATACCCTACAATAAGGATATTTCACATTCGAGTCACACAAGTCCCAGGCAATGACCATATTAAACAAGAGAGAATCTAACCATCTCCCCTTGACATTCAATGGCATTACGACTGCTGAATCCCCCCACTATCAACATCCTGGGGGTTACCATTGACCAGAAACTGAATTGCAATAAGCATATAAATATCATGGCGAAAAGAGCAGATCAGACAATAGGAATCCTGCGGCGAGTAACTCACCTCCTGACTCCCCAAAGCCTTCCACTATCTACAAGGCACAAGTCAGGAGTGTGATGGAATATTCTCCACTTGCCTGGTTAGGTGCAGCTCCAACAACAGTCAAGAAGCTCGACGCCATCCTGGACAAAGCAGCCCACTTGATTGGCACCTCATTCACAAAATTCACTCTCTCCATAACTGACACACTGTGTTAGCAATGTGTACCATCCACAAGATGCACTGCAGCAACGCAGCAAGCCTCCTTCGACAGCACCTTCCAAACCCGTGACTTCTACCACCTTGAAGGACAAGGGCAGCAGATGCATGGGAACACCACCACCTGCAGGTTCCCCTCTTTGCCATACACAATCCTGGAATAGGAACTGTATCACCGTTCCTTCACTGTGGCTGTGTCAAAATCCTGGAACTCCCTTCCTAACAGCACCACATCGACTGCAGTGGTTCAAGAAGGCAGCTCACCACCACCTTCTCGAGGGAATTAGGGATGGGAAATAAATGCAATAAAATCAATAAAAAGACAATATTCTGTAATCCCCAAAAGTGGAAAATACATATGAAAATGAAAATATAATAAAGCACAGTCAGCATGGATTTCACAAAGAAAGACTTGATTAACCTTAACTTTGAAGAATCAACAGCAAGAGTAATACAGCAGATGTAGAAGAGTTTAAGTTAATAAAGCCTCATCCTTTTAAGTGCTTGAACCAACAAATTGTGGGTGAACAAACAAGCACACTAACTGACAGAGCTGGGTGTTGTTCTTTCTAGATTCCCCTAAAGCAGGGTGTCAATGAGTTAAATCTTCAGGTTGCTGCAACCAGAATAGCCATTGTCCACTATCAGCTTTACTGTTACAAATAAAGGGTGGAATATTCATTGTGAATCTATAGAAACAGTCTGGTCCTGCACACTGCAGACACATCCACGTCATCACTAACCAGCTCTCCTATAATTGATGTAGTTATTTGATTTTTCCCCATGAAGTTTTGTTAATATTCAGCCCTTGAGAAGAAATCATTCCCTGGCCACAGTGTAGAAAGCATTAAATATAAAACAGTAGACTACCAGGTAACACAGAGAAAGCTGATCAGCGAATCTATAATTACTTACTTTTCTTGCTTTTGCTCTTGCTATTCGGTTTTTCATCCTTTTCAGTTACTGACTGTGGATATTATTGTGATTAAATGTGAAAAGATGCACTGTGTCTCAGCCCCGGTATATAGGCTCTTTCTCTGTACAGTGCTGTACACACTCAGATTCTGACAGTGTCTCTCCCTCCCTCAACTTTCCAGCCCTGACGGTGCAGAAAGCGCTGCTCAAAGTTACACATTCTGACTGTTTGCAGTTGATTAGTGAGAGATTATTAACGTATCCTTCTGCAGCGCGACCTCGGTTAATAACAGCAGATCTAAACCACATTTCAGATACGGAAACAGATGCATCAATTATTCACTCTTTCCCAGAGTGAGTGAGGCCGGGACAAGCAGCAACATTCCAGCCCCACACTCTGCAAATACCCAGCACCAGCGGAAAGCTGTGAAAACAGTTTCAATCAGTGGGTTAATGTCCATTACAGGGATGCAAGATTCCACGGTCCAGGACAAACATCCCCATAGACCGAGAACAAGCTCAGGAAAACCTGGGGGAGTTAATATCCCAATCACTGAGCATTCCAGTAACATTGAACAAGTTCCTGAACTGAGTGAACCTTTCAAAGTACAGAAGTGATGACGAGGTCAGAAAGGTCTGAACAGTTGAGGTGACTGAGTGGTTTCAGCTTCTCTGTTCAGGTTGCAGCTTTCACTGAAGGCATGTGTTTAAATCCCACTTCTGACAACTAGATTTTCAGTTACTTTGCAGAGCTTCCTTGAAGGTTTGGGGTCGAGTAAATACTGAGGAACTGTTTCTAACTGCTGAATGGTCAAAAACCAAAGGTTACAGATTTAAGGTGACTGACAAAACCAGAAGGAACTTGAGGAAAAATTCCTTTCTGCAACGTGTGGTTAGAATTTCAGTTATGTGGATAGATTGGAGAAGCTGGGGTTGTTCTCCTTAGAGAGGAGATTTGATAGAGGTGTTCACAATCATGAGGGGCAGTGACAGACCCGATAGAGAGAAACTGTTGGTAGAAGGATTGAGACTCAGGTAAAAGCTGTGGCTCAGTTGGTCACACTCACCTCGAAATCACAAGCTTTTGGGTTCAGATTTCACAGCTGACACTCCAGTGCAGCACTGAGGGTGTTGAAGGTGCTGCCTTTCAGGTGTGATGTTAAACCAAGACCCGGTCTGCATGTTTGGGTGAATGTAAAAGATCCCATGCTGCAATTTCAAACAAGTGAAGAGCAATTCTCCCTGGTGTTGTGATCAATATTTGCCCCTCAATCAGATCAGTTGGTCATTATCACATTGCTGTTTGTGGGTATTAGCTGCTGCATTTCTGACATTACAACAGTGATTACACTTCAAAAGTATTTCATTGTTTACAAAGTGCTTTGATATTTCCAGTGGTCAGGAAAGGTGCTATATAAATGCAAGTCTTTTCTTTCTTTTTCACAACACATTGCTGTGTAAAAAATGGTTCTTCATGTCACCTCTGGTTCTTCTGCCAATCACCTGATATCTGTGTCCTCTGCTTACTGACCCTTTTACCACTGGAAACAGTTTCTCCTTATTTAAACTGTTGAAGAACTTCGTGATTTTGAACAAATGTGTCAAATCTCTTCTGAACTTTCTCTGCTGCAAGGAGAACAACCCCAGCTTCTCCAATCTCTCCACATAACTGAAGTCACTCACCCTGCTACCATTGTGGTAAATCTCTTTTTTATTCTTTCCTGGGATGTGGGCACTGCTGACAGAATGTGATTCCTGTCAACGGAGCGGCCCGCTGACATCATCGGAGAGCGCCAAGCTGCGCATAGCCACTGCGACATCTTGCCATGATTAAGTGGCACATGCGCAGGATGATGTCATGGCTCAGCGCCAACGTCATCGCATATTCACGCCTGGTCCATCTTCGCACATGCACGCTGCAGCGTCATCAGGTATCCAGCCTCTCACTCAGCTGGAGGAAGCATCTGAATGGGAGACTTTGAGGCTGGAGCTCTCCCCCCTCGGCAACTCGCTCCAGGCCTCGATGCTTCCTCCCCTCAGCCGCTCGCTCTACACCGCACTGCTCCCCTGGCCGATTGTTCCCCGCTCGCGTCACCCAGCTCTCCTGCCACTCGCTCCCAGCCCCCCAACCCCTGCTCCAGCCATTAGCTCAAAGCCGTACCACTTCCTTCCTCTCGGCCACTCACTACTCGCTCCTACGTCACACTTTACAGCCCGCCTTGCTTCTTCGGGCGGCGCGTGGAGACTGGACAAACGTGGGAGCAAGAGGCCGAGAGAAGGGAAGCAGCACGACCTGGAGCTTGCGGCTGGAGGGGAGGGGGTGGGGTGGGGAACGAGCGACCAGAGAATGGGGTGGCGCGATCAGAGGACAATCGGCCAGGGAAGTGGGGGAGAGCAGTGAGGTCTGGAGTGAGCAGCTGTGGAGGGTGGAAGCGGCCAGTGCGAAGGAGGGGGAAAAAGCGAGTTGTGCCACTTAGTGGTTGCGTTGTCAGCAAACGCAGCCTTTATTGTCCATCCTTAATTGCCCTTGAGAAGGTGGTGGTGAGCTGCCTTTTTTGAGCCACTGCAGTCCATGTGTTGTACGTAAACCCACAGTGCTGTTCGGAACGGAGTTCCAGAATGTTGATCCGGTAACAGTGATGGAAAGGAGATATAGTTCCCAGTCAGGACCGTGTGTAACTTGGAGGGGAGCTTGCAGATGGTGGTGTTCCCATTCATCCAATGTCCTTCTAGGTGGTCGAGATCGGGGGTTTGGAAGGTGCTGCAGAAGGAGGTTTGGTGAGTTGCTGCAGTGCATCTTTTCGATGGTACACACTGCTGCCACTGTTCACTGGTGGTGCAGGAAGTGAATATTTAAAGTAGTGGATGGAGTGCTGATCAAGTGATCTGCTTTGTCCTGGAAGGTGTTGAGTTTCTTTGGTGTTGTTGGAGCTGCACTCATCCAGGCAAGTGGTGAGTATTGCATCACACTCCTGACTTGTGCCTTGTAGATGGTGGACAGGAGGTGAGTTACTTCCAGCAGAATTACCATCCTCTGACTGATCCAATTCAGTTTCTTCTCAATGGTAATCCCCAGGGTGTTGATAGTGAAGGATTCAGAAATGGTAATGTCATTGACTGTCAAGGGGAGATGGTTAGATTCTCTCTTGTTGGAGATGGTCATTGCCTGGCATTTTTGTGGCGTGAATGTTACTTGCCACTTATCAGCCCAAGCCCAATGTTGTCCGGCTCTCTCTACATATGGACACGGACTGCTTCAGTATCTGAGGAGCTGCTAATGTGACTGAACATTTTGCAATCATCAGCAAACATCCCCACTTCTGACCTTATGATGGAGGGAAGGTCATTGATGAAGCAGCTGAAGTTGATTGGGGCCTAGGACGTGACCCTGAGCAACTCCTGAGCGATGTTCTGGGACTGAGATGATTGGCCATCCACAACCATCACCATATTCCTTTGCGCTAGGTATCACTCCAACTAGTGGAGAGTTTCCCCCTGATTGCCATTGTCTTCAATTTTTCAAGGGCTCCTTGATGCCCTTGGCAGGAGCAGTCACTGTTACCTCATATCACCTCCTGAATTCAGCTCTTTTGTCCAGATTTGAGCCAAGGCCATAATGAGGTCAGGAAACGAGTGGCCTTGGCAGAAACCAAAATGAGCATCGGTGAGTAGGTTATTGCTGTGTAAGTGCTGCTTGATAGCACTGTCAACGACACCTTCCATCACTTTACTGATGATCAAGAGGAGGCTGACGGGGCATTAATTGACCGGGTTGGATTTGTCCTGCTTTTTGTGTACAGGACATACCTGGGCAATTTTCCACATTGCCGGGTAGATGCCAGTGTTGTAACTGTACTGGAACAGCTTGGCTAGCGGTGCGGCTAGTTCTGAAGCACAAATCTTCAGCACTACAGCCGGAATGTTGTCAGTATCCAGTGCCTTCAGCCATTTCTTGATATCATGTGGAGTGAATTGGATGAGTTGAAGATTGTCACCTGTGATGCTGGGGACCTCAGGAGGAGGCCGGGATGGATCATCTACTTGGCACTTCTGGCTGAAGAAGTTTGCAAATGATTCAACCTTGTATTATGCACTGAGATGGTGTTCTCCCCTATCATTAAGGATGGGGGCATTTGTGGAGCCTTGTCCTCCTTACCTTCCAGGACCAGAGAGCAGTTGAACCTCTTCCAGCGCGCCGGAGTTTTGAAAAAAAAGGCAAACAGTGATGTCAGAGGAGAGCTGCATGCTGATTGGTTGGTGAGTAGCAGCTCTTAAAAAACGGGAAAGTTGTTTTTTTTTGTTGGAAAAAAAACGCTGGTGTTAAGGTGAGTACTACTAAAGTTTTTTTTAAGGACTTTGGGTTGAAGTGGGTGGAACAAGGCCTCTAGTATAATTAGTATTTTTTAATTAAGGGAGTAACTCATTAACCTAAGGGTAAGTCATGGCAGGAGAGCTCAGCCCCGTGACATGCTTCTCCTGCGCTATGTGGAAAGTCAGGAACGCTTCCAGTGTCCCTGATGACCACGTGTGCGGGAAGTGTATCTATCTGCAGCTACTGGCTACCCGCATTAGGGAGCTGGAGCTGCGGGTGGATTCACTGTGGAGCATCCGCGATACTGAGGAAGTCGTGGACAGCACATTTAGTGAGGTGGTCGCACCACAGGTAATGGCTGCACAGGCAGAAAAGAGATGGGTGACGACCAGATGGAGTAGTAGGCGCAGGTAGGTAGTGCAGGGGTTCCCTGTGGCCATCCCCCACTTAAAACAGATATATCGCTCTGGATACTGTTGGGGGGATGACCACCCAGGGGAAAGCAGCAACAGCCGAGTTTGTGGCACCACAGAGGGCTCTGCAGCACTGCAGGGGAGGAAAAGGTTTGGAAGAGCTTTAGTGATAGTGGATTCATTATAAGGGGTGCAGATAGGCATTTCTGCGGCCAAAAACGAGACTCCAGGATGGTATCTTGTCTCCCTGGTGCTAGGGTCAAGGATGTCTCGGAGTGGCTGCAGGACATTCTGAAAAGGGACGGTGAGCAGCTCGAGGTCGTGGTCCATATTGGTACTAACGACATAGGCAGGAAGAGAGTTGAGGTCCTGCAAAGTGAATATAGGGAGTTAGGCAGAAGGTTAAAAAGCAGGACCTCTAGGGTTGTAATCTCAGGATTACTTTCTGTGCCACGTGCTTGTGATGGTAGGAATAGGAGGATTAGGCAAATGAATGCGTGGCTGAAGAGCTGGTGTAGCCGGGAGGGCTTCAGGTACTTGGATCTTCTGGTGCAGAGGTGACCTGTACAAGAGGGACGGGTTGCATCTAAACTGGAGGGGGACCAATATCCTTGCAGGGAGGTTTGCTAGTACTACTCGGGAGGGTTTAAACTAGTCTGGCAGGGGGGTGGGACCCAAAGTAGTGGTCTCTCTGATGAGATATTTGAGGCAAATATAGAGGTCAAAGCAAGCAAGTCCAGTAGGCAGGCCGGGCAGATGCAGGACGGGGAGCGTGGAAGGTCTGGTAGACTAAACTGCATTTACTTTAATGCAATATGCCTCACAGGTAAGGCAGATGAACTCATGGATCGGTACATGGGATTGTGATATTATAGCTATTACGGAAACGTGGTTGAGGGATGAGCAGGACTGGCAGCTCAATGTTCCGGGGTACCGATCCTTCCAGCGTGACAGAGATGAAGGTAAGAGAGGAGGTTGCACTATTGATTTGGGAGGACATCACGGCAGTACTTAGAAAGGATATCCCGGGGGGAATGACAAGCGAGGCCATATGGGTAGAACTTAGAAATAAGAAAGGGGTGATCACTTTGATGGGATTATACTATAGACCCCCCAATAGTCAGGGGGAATTGAAGGAGCATATTTGTAGGGAAATCACAGATCGGTGTAGGAATTATAGGGTTGTAATAGTAGGTGATTTTAACTTCCCTAATATTGACTGGGACTGCTTTAGTACTCAGGGGTCAGATGGGGAAAAATTTGTTGTGTGTCCAGGATAGTTTTCTGAAGCAGTACGTGGATGGCCCTACTGGAGAAGGGGCTACACTTGACCGCCTCTTAGGAAATGAGGATGGGCAGGTGGTTGATGTGTCAGTGGGGAAGCACTTTGGGACCAGTGACCATAACTCTATTAGCTTCAAGATAGTTACGGAACAGGATAGGACTGGTCCTCAGGTTGAAGTCCTAAATTGGGGGAAGGCTAATTTTGATGGCATCAGACAGGAACTCTCAAAAGTTGAATGGGAGAGACTGTTTACAGGTAAAAGGACGTCTGGCAAGTGGAAGGCTTTTAAAAGTGAGATCGGAAGAATTCAGGGCCGGCATTTTCCTGTCAGATGGAAGGGCAAGGCTGGCAAGTTTAGGGAACCTTGGTTGACTAGGGGTGTTGAGGGCCTGGTCAGGATAAAGAAGGAGGCATATGTCAGGTATAGGCAGCTGGGATCGAGCGAGACCCTCGAGGAGTATAGGGGATGTAGGACTACACTGAAGAAGGAAATTAGGAGGGCGAAAAGGGGCCATGAGATCTCCCTGGCAGATAAGATAAAGGAGAATCCTAAAAGATTCGATAAGTATATTAAGAGTAAAAGGGTAGCCAGGGAGACAGTAGGTCCCCTTAAGGATCAGTGTGGTAATCTATGTGTGGAGCCACGCGAAATGGGCGAGGTCTTAAATGAATATTCCTCGTCCATATTTACCGTGGAGAAGGTCATGAAAGCCAGTGAGTTCAAGGGAGGGAACAGCAATATCCTGAAGCATATCAACATTACAAAGGAAGTGGTGTTGGAGGTATTGAAGCGCATTAAGGTGGATAAATCCCCAGGGTCTGACCAGGTGTATCCTAGGATGCTATGGGAAGCAAGGGAGGAGATTGCTGGGGCGCTGGCAGAGATTTTTGTATCATCGTTAGCCACAGGTGAGGTACCGGAAGACTGGAGGATAGCTAATGCTGTGCCTTTATTTAAGAAGGGCAGCAGGGATAAGCCAGAGAACTACAGGCCGGTGAGCCTTACATCAGTGGTGGGAAAGTTCTTGGAAGGGATTCTGAGAGACAGGATTTATATGCATTTGGAAAGGCAAGGTCAGATTAGGGATAGTCAGCATGGCTTTGTGCGTGGGAAATCATGACTCATGATTTTGATTGAGTTTTCCGAGGAGGTGACCAAGAGGATTGACAAGGGCAGGCCAATGAATGCTGTCGACATGGACTTTATCAAGGCCTTTGACAAGGTCCTGCATGGTAGGCTGGTCCAGAAGGTTCAAACACATGGGATCCAGGGTGAGCTAGCCAATTGGATACAAAATTGGCTTGGTGATCGGAGGCAGAGAGTGGTAGTGGAGGGTTGTTTTTCAGATTGGAGGCCAGTGACCAGTGGTGTGTCGCAGGGATCGGTGCTGGGCCCTCTGTTGCTTGTCGTATATGTTAATGGCTTGGATGTGAATGTAAGGGGCATGATTAGTAAGTTTGCAGATGACACCAAAATTGGTGGCATAGTGGACAGTGAAGAAGGTTGTCTAAGTTTGCAACAGGATATAGATCAACTGGAAAAGTGGGCAAGGGATTGGCAAATGGAATTTAACGCGGACAAGTGTGAAGTGATGCATTTTGGGAAGTTAAACCAGGGCAGGACAGAAAAAGTGAATGGCAGGGCCTTGGGGAGTGTTGTTGAGCAGAGAGACCTTGGGGTGCAAGTACATCGTTCCCTGAAAGTGGCAACACAGGTAGACAGGGTGGTGAAGAAGGCGGATGGCATGCTTGACTTCATCGGCTGAGGCATTGAGTACAAGAGTTGGGACGTCATGTTACAGTTGTACATAACGTTGGTTAGGCCGCATTTGGAGTACTGTGTGCAGTTCTGGTGGCTGCACTACAGGAAAGATGTGATTAAGCTAGAGAGGGTGCAGAAAAGATTCACAAGGATGCTGCCTGGTTTGGAGGGCCTGAGTTATGAAGAGAGATTGGATAGGCTGGGTCTGTTTTCCCTGGAGTGAAGGAGGCTGAGAGGGGACATGATAGAGGTATATAAAATTATGAGAGGCATAGATAGTGTAGATAGCCAGAGTCTGTTTCCCATGTAGGGGTGACTAAAACTAGAGGGCATAGATTTAAGGTAAGAGGGAGGAGGTTTAAAGGGGATCAAAGGGGTTAATTTTTCACAGAAAGAATCGTGGGTATCTGGAATGAGCTGCCTGGTGGAGGCATGAACAGCAGTGACATTTATGAGGCATCTGGACAGGTACTTGAATGAGCAAGGCATGGAGGGATATGGAATTAATGCAGGCAGGTAGGATTAGTACAGATGGGCATTATGGTCGGCATGGACGCGGTGGGCCGAAGGGCCTGGTTCTATGCTGTACGACTCTATGACTCTCTGTGACTCCTGTTATTTGTTTAATTATCCACCACCATTCAGGACTGGATGTGGCAGGACTGCAGAGCTTTGATCTGATCTGTTGGTTGTGAGATCGCTTAGCTCTGTCTATTGCATGCTGCTTCCACTGTTTGACATGCAAGTAATCCTGTGTTGTAGCTTCACCAGGTTGACACCTCATTTTTAGGTCTGCTTGGTGCTGCTCCTGACATGCCCTCCTGCACACTTCATTGAACCACTATTGCTCCCTTGGCTTGATGGTAATGGTAGAGTGAGGGATATGCCAGGCCAGGAGGTAACATATTGTGTTTAAATACAATTCTGATGCTGCTTATGACCCACAGTGTCTCATGGATGCCCAGTTTTGAGTTGCCAGATCTGTTCAGTTCTTCCCTCAGAAATAATTGGGAAAAAATTCCAAAGGAATGCATGAATTAAATAAAAAGGAGAGAGAAATAAATATTGACAAAATAGATGGCAGCATTTCGAAGGTGAAAAGAAAGTTTTATTATTGATGAGTGAGAGGAATATATCACACTTTGGGGCTTCTGTAAGTAGATTGACTGATAATCTGGGGAATTGATAGGAAACTGCTTCATGTTTGGTGGAACAAATTCTCACCCTTGGGGTGGCCAACAGCTGCATCCGTCCAATAACAGACAGAGTAGTAGTACTGTATCAGGCCTTGTTAGCTCAGTTGGGAGAGCATGAGACTTTTAATCACAGGGTCTTCGATTTGAGACCCTTGTTGTCTGGTTGTTCTTCCCTTTTTCAGACTTAATCGGCAGAGAGTTCAAGGAGTGTTTGAAATTAAATTCAACAACATCACTAGATTTCAACCCTGCCGCCCCACCACCATCCCCACCCCCCACCCTCCCAGTGTAGTTGACAGGTCCCTCAACCTCTGCCCTCCCCATTCCGTTCCCTCCCAGAACTGCGACTCACTTTCCACCCCACCTGCCTCCACATCCAAAGGATCATCCTCCACAATTTCCGCCACCTCCAGCGTGATGGAACCACCTACCTCATCTTCCCATCCCCTGTCAACATTCCGAAGGGATCGGTCCCTCCACGACACCCTGGTCCACTCCTCCATTATCCCTGACACCTCGTCCCCTTCCCAAGGCACCTTCTCATGCAATCGCAGGAGATATAATACCTGCCCTTTTCCCTCCTCTCTGCTCATTATCTAAAGCCCAAACACTCCTTTCAGGTGAAGCAGCGATTTACTTGTACTTCTTTCAATTATGTATACTGTATTCACTGCTCACAATGTGGTCTCCTCTAAACTGGGGAGACCAAACGCAGATTAGATGGAACACCTCGGCTCAGTCCGAAAGCATGACCCCGAGCTTCTGGTTCCTTGCCATTTCAACACTACCCCCTGCTCTCATGTCAACATTTCTGTCTTGGGCCTGTTCCAGTGTTCCAGTGAACATCACCATGGAAAGATCAATCTTACATGCCAGCTCAAATGTTGGATTTTGTATGTTTAGTATCTTTTCTCATCCAAAGATAACACTATCAATCATTCACCACTCTGTCTTCTCCTGAACTTCGAGTTCAAATTTGTTTGTGAAGTTGAGTGACACATTAAGACAGCACAGTCTTTGTCTTTCTGAAGGAAGTGATTTCGGAATGGCTGTTTGAAACTGCCCCTCCTTGCACAGAAATTCAGTGCAAATGCTCAAATCACCCACAATTTCTTTGTGAGAAATTTGTTCACAATTGCATTCAACATGGAAACCGCCTTAACATTAATCTCACTGAAGGAAAGAGTGACCGTGTTGTTTGTTTCAGAGTGTTGGTGCCGTTATGTGTCGCTCCTAACCAAGACTGGGACACAACGCAAGGTTGATCCAAGGTTGGCATACATTATCATTCAGGAGCAAGAAAAATCAAAAGGAACCTAACAAGAAAACCCAGTCTCCAGATGTGAGAATCTGTAGATCCGCTTTGGGAAAGTGAATCAGAGCAGAATGAAGGGTGAACTGTCCGACTGCCCAGAAGAGATGAAGACACAGCTCAGTCAGCACGTTCCCCTGGTTTATGATGCTGGAACATTCCTCACACAGAAATTATTCAACACGATGACAAACGTGCTTACAGCCGATAATTTATTAAGATAAATTTTTTTTGAGCTACAACACAAACAGCTGCTCGACAATGTGGAAAATTACCCAGGTGTGTCCTGTCCATAAAAAAAAGCAGGACAAATCCAATCTGACCAATTACCGCCCCATCAGTCTACTATCAATCATCAGCAAAGTGATGGAAGATGTCATCAACAGTGCTATCAATCACCATGCATTTAGCAATAATCTGCTCATCGATGCTCAGTTTAGATTCCGCCAGGGCCTCTCGGATCCAGGCAAACATTTGGAAGCTGGAGTATAATGTGGGAAAATGTGAGGTTATTCACTTTGGTAGTAAGAACAGATAAATTAAATATTATTTAAATTGCGAGAGACTACAGAATGCTGCGATATAGAAGGATCTGGGTGTCTTCGTACATGAATCACAAAAAGTTAGCATGCAGGTAGAGCAAATAATTAGGAAGGCAAATGGAATGTCACCCTTTATTACAAAGGGGAATGGAGTATAAAAGGAGAGAAGTATTGCTCCAAATGTACAGGGTGTTGGTGAAACCACACCTGGAGTACTGTGTACAGTTTTGGTCTCCTTATTTAAGGAGGGATATACTTGCATTGGAGGCAATTCAGAGAAAGAGGTGGGCAACTGTCTCTTCCCCACCACAGCCACCTCGAGGGCATTGTGCGGAGGGGGTTAGACTTCGGGCGTGCAGGAAGGATCTGATGGGGAGGGCTCTTCTCACCACCAGCCAAGTTTCATCTTGGTGCTTGTTTGAAAGTTCTGGTGATGAGGCATTCCGCCAAATGACTTTGGAAGTTTGCTCGGGGAACCATCCGACTGGATCCACCATCTCCTTTTCCTGTAGGGCCTTGAGGACATTCCGTGCAGACCACTACCTGAAGGATTGGTGGTCAAAGATGTTTTTCCACAGAAACTTTCCCACGAAGGATAGGTGGTACGGCACGGTCCAACTGGATGGAGCATTCCGCGGCAATGTGAGCAGGCCCATCCTTCACAACGCTGGGGACAGATAGAACCTCAGCACGTAGTGACACTTGGAGATTGTGCACTGGGAATCTGCGCACAGCTTGATGCAGCCGCACACGAAGGTAGTCATCAGGATGAGGGCGACGTTGGGTAAATTTTTCCCGCCCTTATCCAGGGGTTTGAACATCGTGTCCCTCCAGACCTGGTCCATTTTGGAACCCCAAATGAAGCGGAAAATGGCTCGGGTGATCGCCACAGCGCAGGAGTGGCATATGGGCCAGACCTGCACCACGTACAGCAACGTGAGCGCCTCGCACCTGATCACCAGGTTCTTACCCACAATGGAGAGAGATCGCTGCTCCCACATGCTCAGCTTATGGTGTATCCTGGCTACTCGCTACTTCCAGGTTTTGGTGCACGTCCCAGCCCTTCCGAACCATATCCCCAGCACCATCAGGTAGTCTGACCTGATGGTGAAGGGGACAAAGGATCGGTCAGCCCAGTTCCCAAAGAACATGGACTCGCACTTGCCGTGGTTAACTTTGGCTACCGAGGCGAGTTCGAACTGGTCACAGATGCTGATCAGTCTGCGAACGGACAGCAGATCCGAGCAAAAGACGGCGACGTCATCCAGGTACAGGGAAGTTTTAACCTGAGTGACTCCACTGCCTCGGATTGTAACCCCCCCCCCCTTATGCTTGCATCCTTCCTAATAGACTCAGCAAAGGGTTCAATACAGCAAACAAACAAGACAGAGGAGAGAGGACTGCCCTGTCTGTCTTTGCAAATCAGGTGTAGAAAAAGATGCAGTGGTTTTTATCGCGGTTCATCCCAAGCAGCTGTGTAACACAGGAGTCTGTGCTCTGCAGGCTTTTCTCAGGGATGCACACCGAGATAAACATCAACTGCTGCTGGAGGACTATTAATTCGGTGAAAGACGCCCTTTGGTCTGCCCGAAACTTGCTGGTCGTCCAGCGCAGAGAGTTGTCCACGACCGAATGTTGCAGACTGGCACATTCCAAGGTCCAAGACTTCGTGCTGAGGGACGCACGACAGCTTGGGGCAGCCGCTGCAAAGGTTCACTGGGGAAGACCACTGTGTAAGGTACCCCCACCAAGGTGAAGTGAGGGACTGGATCCATGGAAATCCCCTCGGGCTGTATCCAGAAAATATTTCTCCGCCTCCAGGCTCACTTCTTTGACCAGGAGTCCTCCTCCCGACCAGCAGACCCATTCTCCCACCTCCAGCATTCTCCCTCTACTTGGACCCCGCCCCCCTTCCCCGCTGGCCACTTACCCGCTCTTGATCTCTTCATTGAAAACTGTCGGCTAGACATTTGTCATCTCAATTTCTTTGCCCCCCTCACTCACTCTAACCTGTCCCCCTCTGATCTTGAGGCACTCCGTTCTCTCAGGTCGAACCCCGACATGGTCATCAAACCTGCAGACAAGGGTGGTGCTGTTGTTGTATGGCGTACCGACCTCTACCTTGCAGAGGCTCAGTGCCAACTCACAGACACTTCTTCCTACCTCCCTCTGGACCATGACCCCATCACCGAACATCAAGCCACCGTCCAAAGGACTGTCACTGACCTCATCTCCTCTGGAGATCTTCCCTCTACAGCTTCCAACGGACAGCCCGCTTCTACCTCCTTCCCACAATCCACAAACGGGTACGTCCCGGCAGACCCATTGTGTCAGCCTGCTCCTGCCCCACTTAACTTATTTCTTCCTATCTTGACTCTATCTTTTCTCCGCTGGTCCAGTCTCTTCCCAACTACATCCGTGACTCTTCTGACGCCTTACGTTATTTTGACAATTTCCAGTTTCCTGGTCCCAACCGCCTCCTCTTCACTATGGACGTCCAATCGCGCTGCACCTCCATCCCCCGCCAGGATGGCTTGAGGGCTCTCCGCTTCTTCCTGGAACAGAGGCCCAACCAGTCCCCATCCACCACCACCCTCCTCCGCCTGGCTGAACTTGTTCTCACATTGAACAACTTCTCCTTCAACTCCACGCACTTCCTTCAAGTAAAAGGTGTCGCTGTGGGTACCCGCATGGGTCCTAGTTATGCCTGTCTTTTTGTGGGATATGTCGAGCATTCTTTGTTCCAGCCCTACTCAGGCCCCCTCCCCCAACTCTTTTTCCGGTACATTGATGACTGTATCGGTGCCATTTCCTGCTCCCGCCCCGAACTGGAAAACGTTATCAACTTTGCTTCCAATTTCCACTCTTCTCTCACCCATACGTGGTCCATCTCTGACACTTCCCTTCCCTTCCTCGACTTCTCTGTCTCCATCTCTGGGGATAGGTTGTCTCCCAATATCCATTATAAGCCCACCGGCTCCCACAGCTACCTCGACTACACTTCTTCACACCCTACCTCCTGTAAGGACTCCATTCCATTCTCCCAGTTTCTCCGTCTTCGACGCATCTGCTCTGATGATGCTACCTTCCATGACGGTGCTTCTGATATGACCTTCTTTTTCCTCAACCGAGGAATCCCCCCCACTGTTGTTGACAGGGCCCTCAACCGTGTCCGGCCCATTTCCCGTACTTCTGCCCTCAACCCTTCCCCTCCCTCCCAGAACCGTGACAGGGTTCCCCTTGTCCTCACTTTCCACTCCATCAGCCTCCATATCCAAAGGATCATCCTTGGCCATTTTCGCCACCTCCAGCGTGATGCCACTACCAGTCGCATCTTCCCCTCCCTTCCCCTGTCAGCATTCCGAAGGGATCGTTCCCTCCGCGACAACCTGGTCCACTCCTCCATTACCCCCACCACCTCGTCCCCATCCCATGGCACCTTCCCCTGCAATCGCAGGAGGTGTAATACCTGCCCATTTACCTCCTCTCTCCTCACTATCCCAGGCCCCAAATACTCCTTTCAGGTGAAGCAGCGATTTACTTGTACTTCTTTCGATGTCGTATACTGTATTCGCTGCTCACAATGTGGTCTCCTCTATATTGGGGAGGCCAAGCGCAGACTGGGTGACCGTTTTGAGGAACACCTCCGCTCGGTCTGCAAGCAGGACCCTGAGCTTCCGGTTTCTTGCCATTTCAACACTCCCCCCTGCTCTCATGCTCACATCTCTGTCCTGGGATTGCTGCAGTGTTCCAGTGAACATCAACGCAAGCTCGAGGAACAGCATCTCATCTATCGATTAGGCACACGACAGCCTGCCGGACTGAACATTGAGTTCAATAATTTCAGAGCATGACAGCCCCCCATTTTACTTTCATTTTTCGTTGTTTTTTCTTTTTTCTTCTTTTTTGCTTTTTTACATTTTTTACAGCCTTTTATATTGCTGACCTTTTGGTCAGCGATGTGGCCTTGTCCAACCTGCACCTTCTCCTTTGTTATCTCTTGCCCCACCCCCACCTCACTTGCTTATAACCTGTGACATTTTTAATATTTGTCAGTTTCGAAGAAGGGTCAGTGACCCGAAACGTTAACTCTGCTTCTCTTTCCACAGATGCTGCCAGACGTGCTGAGTGGTTCCAGTATTTCTTGTTTTTATTCCAGAAAATATTTGTTTGCTGCAAAAAGTACATGGCAGGTAAAATGAAATGGAAGGGTTGTGAGGCAATTCACTCCTGTACTGAAGGAAACTGATCGCCTTTGCAATCTTTGTATTGTTGACTTGGTGCTGTTTTTGAACTGTTTTGTAATGTATCTTTTTATAGTTTTTTTAACGAATAAAGTATATGTTGGAAATTTTAAAAAAGTTCAGAGAAGTTTCACTGGATTTATTCCTGTGATGAAGGGGTTGTCTTGTGAGGAGGATTGAGCAGGTTGGACCTATACTGATTGGAGTTTAGAAACATGAGAGGTGATCGTATTGAGACATATAAGATTCTGAAGTGTCTTGACAGGGTAGATGCTGAGAGGATGTTTCCCCTCGTGGTGGAATCTAGAACTAGGGGACACAGTTTCAGAATTAGGGATTTTCCATTTAAGAAGGAAATGAGGAGGAATTTCTTCTCTCAGACAGTAGTTCATCTTTGGATTTTTATCTACAAGGAAGTCAAGGGTTATGGGGGGCAGGCAAGAAAGTGGGCTTGATGCCAGGATCAGATCAGCCATGATCCTATTGAATGCCGGAGAAGGCTCGAGGGGTCAAATGGCCTCCTGCTGCTACTATTTCTGTTCTTGTGATCTCATTGCAGCTTGTTCCAAATAGAGACAAAAGAGTGGAATTCCAGAGGAGAGGTGAGAGTAATTACCCTTGAGTGAGTGTGGCATCAAGGATCCCTAGCACAATTGAAATCAATGGGAATCAGGGGAAAATTGTCCACTTGTTGGAGTCATACCGAGCACAAAGCAAGATGATTATGGTTGGTGGAGGCCGATCATCTCAATCCAGGACATTGCCTCAGGAGTTTCTCAGGGTAGTGTCCTAGGCTCAACCATCCTCAGCTGTTTTATTAATGAGTTTCCCCTCAACTTAAGTCAGAAGTGGGAATGTTAGGTGATGATTCACAACTCCTCAGATACTGAAGCAGTCCATGTCTGCAAGCAGCGAGACCTGAACAACATTCAGGCTTGAGCTGATAAGTGACAAGCGACTTGGTTGCCACAAAAGTGCCACGCAGTGAACATCTCCAATGAGAGAGAATCAAACCATCTACCTTTTAATACTCAGCAGCATTATCATCACTGAATCCCTCACCAACAACATCTTGGGGGTTACCATTGATTATAAACTAAACTGGACCAGTCACATCTATGCTGCGGCTTTTAGCGTAGGTCAGAAATTGGGAATTCTGCAGCAAGTATCTCACCTCCTGACATGCCAAAGCCTGTCCATTGTCTACAAGGCACAAGTCAGGAGTGTGATGGAATACTCTCCACTTTTCTGGATAGCTGCAGCTCCAAAAACATATAAAAAGCTCAATACCACCCAGGACAAAGCAGTCCTCTTCATCGGTACCTCACCCACCACCTTAAACATTCACTCCCTCCACCACCAGAGCACAGTGGCAGCAATGTGTACCACTTACAAGATGCACTGCAGTAACTCGCTAAGTAACGTTCGACAGCACCATCCAAACCCGTGATCACTACCTCGAAGGACAAGGGCAGCAGATGCATGGGAACACCACCACCTGCAGGTTCACCTCCAAGTCACTCACCATCATGACTTGGAACTATATCACCATTTCTTCACTGTTGTTGGGTCAAAATCCTGGAACTCCCTCTGCAATAGCACTGTGGGTGTTCCCACACCACATTGACTGCAGCAGTTCAAGAAGGCAGCTCCCCACCACATTCTCAAGGGCAATTAGGGATGGACAATAAATGCCAGCCTTGCCAGCGATACTCACACCCAAGAATAAATAAAAAACAAATCATTCTCCACAGATTCCCCACAATTCAGGCTTGGACATTTACTTCAGGAGCACAGAGCTTGATATAACTACAACGTGAGTTCCAATCTTCAGATTCCATTCACCTTTCACATTATTTTCTACCAGTCCGTTAGTGTTTAGTGATTCAGCACGTGGGTCTCTGCTTCTCCAGTTTCTAACATCTCACCACTTATAAAAAACACTCTGATCTGTCTTTCGTAGGTCCTAGATGACCGCACATTTTAAACTCCATCTGCCAAAGCATTGCTCACTCACTTAATCTATCAAGAAGATTTGAAAATAAATTTCTTGCCAAAGGATAATGTTCTGCTTCTGCTCCCTCGCCGTTTGCTTTTCCCGTTAGTCTTTCATTTGGTGTAAATCCAGAGAAAGTAAAGATGGAAGGAAGGAGGGAGGGAAAAATCTTCCTCCTTTTCGTGATCCCTATTTGATCTTCATTCCAGTCCAATTTGGGTGAAGAATTCCGATTGTCTGTCTCAATTTTAATAAAGTATAAACAATTCTGGAATCACCAGCGAGATATTGACAAGAACATGTTTCCAGGCCAACTTTCCACAAAAGCTCCCCCACAACAATGTCCTAGACTCTTCATAAACTAACGACAAAATTGGGATCCGAACCCACACATGCAAAGCAAAATGCATTAATACGCCACCGTCTTAACCTCTCGACCACCTTGTCAGCTGTTTGGACAGTACAGATCCTGGCTGTGCAGCCAGATGTGCAATGATGGAAATGCAGCTTCTGTAAGTAAATGAAATTTGCATCACATCAGGTCATGGCCTGTTGGGAATGGAGCGGTGTGAAACATTTCCAGACCATGTCCAACACGTTTCTACTCAGTGTGAAAATCCACCACGGAAAGACTGGAACATACATTCATTTGATCACATCATGATTAACATCACTCAGACACCTGAACCATGAGGTCACTGACGAAGTCATGATGACCGAATTTCTCATGAAATGACAACTGAACTAACTGACTGGAAGAATTGCTTTAATTCCACATGATCAGAGAGGCACAGCCTCAGACCGACTTGGCAGATGAATATTGATTGAATAATTTCTGTGTGAGGAATGTTCCAGCATCATAAACCAGGGGAACGTGCTGACTGAGCTGTGTCTTCATCTCTTCTGGGCAGTCAGACAGTTCACCCTTCATTCTGCTCTGATTCACTTTCCCAAAGCGGATCTACAGATTCTCAAATCTGGCGACTGGGTTTTCTTATTTTGTTCTATTTGATTTTTCTTGCTCCTGAATGATAATATATTCTAAACCTCGGATCAACCCTCCCCTTTGCGTCGTGTTATAGTCTTGGTTAAAAGAGACACAAAATGACACAAACACTCTGAAACAGACAACACGGTCACACTTTCCTTCAGTGAGATTAATGTTGAGCTGTTTTCCAGGTTAAATGCAACTGCAAACACATTGCTCTCAAAGAAATTGTAGGGGATTGAGTTGCCGTTGAAATATTAGCACTGAACATCTGTACGAGCAGGAACAGCCATTTCAAACTCACATCCTTCACAAAGGCGACCACTGAGCTGTTTTCTTTTGTGAATGAAATTCATAAGAAAAGTTAAAGTTCACAAGAAAATGGATGTAAATGATTGATAGCTAAACTTTTGAAGCAAGGATATGAATCCAAGATTTTCTGATTATTAGACAAACACTCGAACCAATTAAGCTGCTGAGCCAGATCACAAGTGCTGTGACAACTAAGGGCAGAGGAGGGCACTCTTTATTCTCATCCCACTTCTCCACAGGTCACAACATCGATGTGAACTTTTCCCACTACTGATACAGTCAATCATGTACTCTATTTTTCCCAGAATAGAAGACACTGACCAGGTTTCTTTAATGAACAACAAAATTATCCATTTATTGTCGAACAAGTTTTAACTAGTCATGAAGTAAAGCATAAACACACAGGTGGAAATTTTAAAAGTTCCTTTTTCACCTTGAACAACTTTTAAAGTCCTTTTTTTTATCTTCGAGCCACACGCGCACACACACACCGGATAGCAGAAAAAATAAAAGGGATTTTTTTTTTAATTCAGCACTCTGTTACAGACAAAAAAAACCTCTTGGGCTGTTTATTTACTCATTTTTGAAGAAATCATCAGATGAGATATGTTGCTCCAAAACTGGAATACAGTCTAACTTCCGAGTATACATAGACAGGTCACTAGGGTATTTTAGAACAGTTCTTTTCAGAAGGCATTGAGAATTAATTTTAGCAGGCCTTCTTCAAAGACATGCGACAAGATGAATTAACTCAGTGGACTTCTCAGGGTCTTTTAAAGATTTTCTGGAAAACAAACTGGGTTGTGGTCTTCTCTCCTTCCTTGACGATTCTTCAGGCTAACTTTAGCAGCTGCTCACTCCAGCAGGTAAAACACACTGACTGCTACAACCAAAGGTTCTGAGTTTTCTGCTGTCTGAGGTTTGCGCTGCTGCTGCCAAGGTTGTCCAATCAAGGGGCAAGACTGACTTCGCGAACCATATTTCTCCCGGTTACCAGGGTTTCTGCTCTATATTTAACTTGAATCATGTGACAACCAGTAAACATAGTTGCCAAATTGGTTCTTTTGGTGCTCTCTTGAAAAAGAACTGGTCCTACATTTATTCAGTTTAATTATGACTTCTTCAAAAAATATTTTAACAGAAGAAACAGAATCCCTTCCATAACATCATGTATTTTCCCTGAGCTACAGGTTATTGCAAGTCTCTCTGGCTGTGTTCATTTTAGGTGATTTTGTACTCAGGTTCTTTTGGAATCCATGTGTTTGCAGATCTTTGTGAGTGAGAGATGTGGTAATATGCTTAAAAGATTTCCCTGTAAATTATTCGTATCTCCATCTTTCCCCGAACTTTGTACAAACACATTAATATGGGAATCACACACATCAGGCCGTCAAACCTGTCTGCTAAACATTGAAAGGTGACAGTGTTTATTGTGACGGGGTTCCATTTATGAAGACGCATATTGATGATTCACACATGTAAAATTTGTATATTATGTTCATGACATAATGACATAAATAAACACTTCCTTGCACTTGCCACGCTTGAACATTTTCTCTGCTGATGCCCCCTGAATATATTAGAGAACATGGTGACGAGGTTGAGATTAAAGTCTGTAAATATAGGCAGCAAACAGCAGCAGGGACTGCAGTGAACAGGATTTACGTGACATATTTGTGCTTATATTGGTGGGTGAAATAAGATACTAAACACACAAAATCCTACATTTGAGCTCGCGTAAACGATTGCTCTGTCTATGGAGATAGCATCAAAGAATGTTCAGGAATTTTGTCCTATGCCAGTGATCGTAACACACTTCTGGGGAACTTAAAACAAAATGGTAAAATGGGCTTTCACATAACAGATGAAATTTTACACAGAGAAGTGTGAAGTGATACAATTTGGAAGGAAGAATGCCAGATAAATGAAACGTTACAATTCTAAACTGGGTGCAGGAGCAGAGAGACAATGTACACCAATGTTAGAAGGATTGAAAAGGTAGCTAAGAGCAAACAGGACACTTGGCTTTATTAATAGAGGCATAGAGTAAAAGCATATAAGTTATGCTAAACCTTTATAAAATACTGGGAATGAAGGGCCTCCACCTGTACCTCTACAGAAAGCTTCCATTCCAGGTTTACACACACTCATCAGGATCACGCTCCACAGATTCTGCCCTCCAGGCTCAGACACCCACTTCAGGATCACTCTCCACAGATCCCGCCATTCCAGGTTCGGACACCCACTTCAGGATCACTCTCCATTGATCCCAGCACTATGGGCTCGGAGACCCTCTTCAGAGATCCTAAATCTCCAGACACGGACATCCTTTGAGGACCACTCTCCACAGATTCTGCCCTCCAGGCTCAGACATCCTCTTCAGAATCACTCTCCATACATCCCACCGCTCCACGCACGGATATCTCAATCAGGATCCGATCAAAGAATGTTGCTTGTCACTTATCAGCTCAAGCCTGAATGTTGTTCAGGTCTTGCTGCTTGCAGGCACAGACTGCTTCAGTATCTGAGGAGTTGTGAATCATCAGCGAACATTCCCACTTCTCACTTATGTTGAAGAGAAAGCCATCAATGAAACAGCTGAGGATGGTTGGGCCTTGGACACTGCCCTGAGAAACTAGGTATCCAGTCATGAAAGGTGGAGGACAATTAAATAACGAACCAGATGAGGAGGCTCCAAAAACATCCCTATCCTCAATGTTGGTGGAGCCGAGCACGTCAGTGCAAAAGATGAAGCTGAAGCATTTGAAACCATCTTCAGTCAGAAATTGCTCAGTGGATGATTCATCTCGGCCTCTTGAGGTCCCCAGCATCACAGCTTCCAGTTTTCAGCCAATTTGCTTCACTCCACATAATGGCAAGACATAGCTGAAGGCACTCGATACAGCAAAGACTATGGGCCCTAACAACATTCCGGCTCTAGTGTAAATCTGAGTTCTTTTTGGCTTCAGTCTGGTTCAGTAAATATACTGAGTCGGATGTGTAGGTAAAATCAATTACTTTATTTGCCCATTTAGCCGGCTGACTTACTCTAATGCAACAACACTGACTCCACCCAGAGTCTGTCTGGTCCACTAGAGTAAGTGAAGTTTTTTGATACAGGTACTACTGTTTATACATTAAGATTCATGCTACACCCCCTTGTTTAACCAATCAGTGCGATCCAATTCGACTTCACCCACGTGGTGACATGCAGTACAGCTGTTACTGAGGTTACAATACACTCCATTTTCAATACATACTTGTTCCTAATAAAATATTGTTTTGTACCAGCAAGATAAAACAAAGCGGACAAGCAAGCTAATTAGCAAGAGCATAGGAATCATCAATAATCATTCTAGTCTCACTCCCTACATGGATCATGAGTCTGTCTCTACCTTGTGACAAGTAATTGTGGCGCATCCTGCTATCTCTGTTAGGTGTACATTCCTGAGTGTTTCATGCAGTCTGCAGCTGCATCAAGTAGTGGCAGGTCACGAAGATAAGAGGGGCCGAGCACTCCTTATCACTCACACAGGGATGGAGATCATTTGATTCACAGGAGTCCATTTGTTCCAAACCACAGGGAGTCACACAATCAGGCCATAAAGAACAGATGTCTTTGCAATTACCAGTGTCGGCTAGTCTTTACAGTCTCACACGCTCTGCCTTTACTTTTAACTATTTCATTGTGGTTTCTGCCACTTAAAATCAAAGCTCAGCAAAGCTACTATTCCTAACTTGGCTATATTTCCCATTAAGCATAGTGCCATGCCTTTCTGCTCACTTCCACACTAGTACTGAAGACTTGTGCTCCAGAACTAGCTGCGCCCTCAGCCAAGCTGTTCCAGTAGAGCTACAACACGGGCATCTACTTGACAATGTGGAAAGTTGCCCAAGTGTGCCCTCTCCACAAAAAAAATGCATGACAAATCCAATCTGACCAATTGCCGCCCCATCAGTCTACTATCAATCATCAGCAAAGTGATGGAAGATGTCACCAACAGTGCTATCAAGCACCACACACTTCGCAATAATCTGATCATCAATGCTCAATTTAGGTTCTGCCAGGGTCTCTCAACTCCAGGAAATAATTTGGCATATAGAGTATAATGTGGGAAAATGTGAGGTTATCCACTTTGGTAGGAAGAATAGAAAAGGAAAATATTATTTAAATTGTGAGAGATTACAGAATG
Organism: Heterodontus francisci; assembly: GCF_036365525.1. Taxonomy (NCBI): domain Eukaryota; kingdom Metazoa; phylum Chordata; class Chondrichthyes; order Heterodontiformes; family Heterodontidae; genus Heterodontus; species Heterodontus francisci. The sequence continues at coordinate 7,335,395 of NW_027142006.1, forward strand.
CTGCGGTGTAGAAGGATCTGGGTGTCCTCGTACATGAATCACAAAAAGTTACCATGCAGGCACAGCAAATAATTAGGAAGGCAAATGGAATGTTACCCTTTATTGCAAGGGGGATGGAGTATAAAAGTAGAGAAGTCTTGCTACAAATGTACATGGTGCTGGTGAAACCACACCTAGAGTACTGTGTACAGTTTTGGTCTCCTTATTTAAGGAGGGATATACTTGCATTGGAGGCAGTTCAGAGAAGGTTCATTGGATTAATTCCTGTGATGAAGGTGTTGTCTCATGAGGAAAGTTGAGCAGGTTGGACCGATACTCATTGGAGTTGAGAAAAATGAAAGGAGAACGTATTGAGACATATAAGATTCTGAGGGGGCTTGACAGGGTAGATGCTGAGAGGATGTTTCCTCTCGTGGTGGAATCTAGAACTAGGAGCCACAGTTTCAGATTTAGGGCTTTTACATTTAGGAAGGTATTGCTTCTCTCAGAGGGTCATTAATCTTTGGAATTCTTTACCGCAGAGAGCAGTGGAGGCTGGGTCATTGAATGTCTTCAAGATTTTTATCTACAAGAGAGCCAAGGGTTATGTGGGCAGGCAAGAAAGTGGGGTTGAGGTCATGATCAGGTCAGCCATGATCCTATTGAATGGCGGAGCAAGCTCGAGGGGCCTAATGGCCTACTCCTGCGAAGAGTTCTTCCGATATTCTGTTCTTATGATCTCATTGCAGCTTGGTCCAAACAGAGACGAAAGACTGGAATTCCAGAGGAGAGGTGAGAGTGATTGCCCTTGAGTGCGTGTGGCATCAAGGATGCCTCGCAAAATTGAAGTCAATGGGAATCAGGGGGAAAACCCTCCACATGTTGAAGTCATACCTAGCACAAAACAAGACGTTGTGGTTAGTGGAGGCCAATCATCTCAGCCCAGGACATTGCCTCAGGAGTTTCTCAGGGTAGTGTCGTAGACCCAAACTTCCCAGCTGTTTTATTGACGACTTTCTCTTCAACATAAGTCAGAAGTGGGAATGTTAGATGATGATTCACAACTTTTCAGATACTGAAGCAGTCTGTGCCTGCAAGCAGCAAGACCTGAGCAACATTCAGGCTTGAGCTGATAAGTGACAAGCAACCTTCTGGCCACACAAGTGTCAAGCAGTGAACATCTCCAATGAGAGAGAAAAAAAATCTACCTTTTGATATTCAGAAGCATTATCATCGTTAAATCCCCCACCATCAACATCTTGACCAGAAATGTAACTGGACCAGTCACATCTATGCTGTGGCTATAAGCGCAGGTCAGAGATTACGAATTCTGCAGCAAGTATCTCACCTCCTGACACCCCAAATCCTGTCCACCATCTACAAGGCACAAGTCAGGAGTGTGATGGAATACATCCCACTCAACAACACTCAAGAAGCTCAACACCATCCAGGACTAAGCAGCGCACTTGATCGGCACCTCACCCGCCACCTTAAACATTCAATCCCTCCACAACCAGTAAACAGTGGCTGCAGTGTGTACCATCTCCACATGCACTGCAGCAACTCGCCAAGTATCCTTCAACAGCACCTTCCAAACTCGTGACCACTACCACCTCGAAGGACAAGGGCAGCAGATGCATGGGAACTCACTACCTGCAGGTTCCCCTCCAAGTCACTCACCATCCTGACTTGGAACGATATCGCCATTTCTTCACTGTTGTTGGGTCACAATCCTGGAACTCCCTCCCCAACAGCACTGTGGGTGTTCCTGCACCATAAAGACTGCATCAGTTCAAGAAGGCAGCTCTCCACCACCTTCTCAACGGCAATATAAATGGGTAATAAATGCTAGCCTTGTCAGCGATACTCACACCCAAGAATGAATAAAAACAAAATCACTCTCCACAGATTCCCCACAATCTGGGCTTGGACATTTACTTCAGGAGCACAGAGCTTTATATCACTGCAACATGAGTTCCATTCTTCAGATTCTGTTCACTTTTCACATTATTTTCTACCAGTCCACTCGCTTTTATTAATTCAGTATTCGGGTCTCTGCTCCTCCGCCGTTTCTAACATCTCACCTCTTACAAAAAAACACTCTGATCTATCGTAGGTAGTAGATGACCCCTCATTTTAAACTCCATCTGCCAAAGCATTGCTCACTCACTTAATCTATCAAGAAGATTTGAAAATAAATTTCTTGCCAAAGGAAAATTTTCGGCATCTGCTCCCTCGCCATTTGCTTTTCCCATTTGTCTTTCACTTGGCGCAAATCCAGAGAAAGTAAAGATGGAAGGAAGGAGGGGAGGAAAAATACTGCTCCGTTTCGTGATCCCTATTTGATCTTCATTCCAGTGCAGTTTGAGTGAAGAATTCCAATTGGCTGTCTCAATTTTAAAGAAGTATAACAAATTCTGGAATCACTGTCTGGACATTGACAAGAACAGGTTTCGAGGCTGACTTCACACACAAACAATACACTAAACAGTTCATAAACTAGCGACAAGGATGGGATTCGATCCCACGTGTGCAGAGCACAATAGATTAGCAGCCCATCACCTTAACCTCTCGGCCACCTTGTCAGCTGTAGAGGCATAGCTGTCACCTTCAGCACAGTTTCTGGCGATGCAGCCAGCTGTGCAATGATGGAAATATATCTTCTGTCAGTAAATGAAGTTGGGAATGGAGCGGTGTGAAACATTTCCAGACCATGTCCAACACGTTTCTACTCAGTGTGAAAACCCACCACGGAAAGACTGGAACATACAATCATTTCATCACATCATGATTAACATCACTCAGACACCTGAACCATTAGGTCACTGACGAAGTCATGATGACCGAATTTCTCATGAAATGACAACTGAACGAACTGACTGGAAGAATTGCTTTAACTCCACATGATCAGCGAGGCACAGCCTCAGGCCGACTTGTCGGGTGGTGTAAACAGATATCACTGCTTCTGATCTTCACCAGAACAGAGAGTGAGATGTTACATTGATCATCAAACAGACTGTGAGAGAATACAACAGAATAAAACACATGGAGAGACACTGTGGAATAACAAATAGATTTGATTGGAATGTTGAAATTTTGATTGGAATGGATAAAACACCAGAAACAGCAGATTAAATTGGGATTCTCATCATTATATTGATCTGGGACAGAAAAGAGAAACTGATGGAAAGAAGATAAGAAGGAAGAAAAGAAAGGATGGAACTGTTCAATTTTTTCAGTTTTTTCACTCGCCCATCAAAGCTGATAAAAAAAATTGCAAATAACAGAGAATTTCACCAAAAATGGAGATTAAATATTGCTGACACCTTGGATCGAAGGATGCCCCAACAGATCACCTGTTTAACTGTCTCCTCACTGGGGGATTTCAATCAGTGAGCAATATTGTTCTCTACTTTTTTTGTTAATTGGTCCCAGAACTGTCACTTGGAATTAATATCTGTGTTCCTACTCCTGAATAATAAAATTGTGAGTTTCTCGATATTTTCTGGACACAGTTCCTGCTGAAAGAACTAAGAACTCTTTTCTAATTTACAGAATATCCTTGGTGCTGCTCTCTCTTCTCCCAAACTTCATCTTATGTGACTGTTCCATCATCACTCTGACAGTGGGAGGGGTTGATCCCACTATCTTCAGCATTAACCCTTTACATCCTTATACAACACTGTCTGTCCAAAAATAATGGGTGGAGGGAACTTCCTTCATTTATCAAAACACCAACAGCAGCACAGTGGCGCAATGGTTAGCACCGCAGCCTCACAGCTCCAGCGACCAGGATTCAGTTCTGGGTACTGCCTGTGTGGAGTTTGCAAGTTCTCCCTGTGTCTGTGTGGGTTTCCGACGGGTGCTCTGGTTTCTTTCCACCTCCAAAAGACTTGCAGGTTGATAGATAAATTGGCCATTGGAAATTGTCCCTTGTGTAGGTACGTGGTAGGAGAATGGTGGGGATGTGGTAGAGAATATGGGATTAATGTAAGATTAGTATAAATGGGTGGTTGCTGGTTGGCACAGACTCGGTGGGCCGAAGGGCCTGTTTCAGTGCTGTGTCTCTAAATAAGAAAAGTAAAATAAAAGCTACCAGTCGCAAATCAACTCAAACCCATTAGAGAGATCGAGGGAGACTGTCAGAGAACTTCCTGCATCCAGTCCTGACCCTGTCACACTCAGCAGCTTCTCACCCAGACCCCACTCTCATCAACACTGAACATTGTTACCGAGACCCTTCAAATACTGTTTATAAAAGGTAGAAAAATTCAAACTTCATCACAGCTAGATTGAATAGAACAAAGTTTAATATCTTCTCGTCGTCACTCGGTAACCACATGAGACAGTCCTCAAATCAGTAGCATAAATTATCAGCTGTAAGAATGTTTGTCATTGGGTTGAATCATTTCTGTGTGAGGAATGTTCCAGCATCATAAACCAGGGGAACGTGTTGACTGAGACGTGTTTTCATCTCTTCTGGGCAGTTGGACTGTTCACCCTTCATTCTGCTCTGATTCACTTTCCCAAAGCGGATCTCCAGATTCTCAAATCTGGAGACTGGGTTTTCTTATTTGGTTCCTGTTGATTTTTCTTCCTCCTGAATGATAATATATTCCAAACTCGGATGAACCTTTCCCTGTGTCCCGGTCTCGGTTAAAAACGACAAATAACGGCACCAACATTCTGAAACATACAACACGGTCACATTCTGCTTCAGTGAGATTAATGCTGAGGCAGTTTCCGTGTCGAATGCGATTGTGAACAAATTTCTCTCAAGGAAATTGTGAGTGATCAAGTATTTGCACTGAATTTCTGTGCAAGAAGGGACAGTTTCAAACAGCCATTCCCAAATCAATTCCTTCACAAAGACAAAGACTGTGCTGTCTTAACGTGTGACTCAACGTCACAAACAAATTTGAACTCGAAGTTCAGGAGAAGACAGAGATGTGAATGATCGACAGTGTAATCTTTAAATCATAACTTTCCGTTTCTTCGTTGAAGTGAGGCTCAACCCTAAGCCACTAGAGATCGCGGAAAGCTACAAACTTGGATCCAGAAATCAGAAAAGTAGTGAAACAGTTGGTGAGTACATTGTGACACTGAAGAATTTATCACCACATTGCAACATTGGCACATTCTTAGACCGTACATTATGAGACAGATTTGTGCTTATATTGGTGGATGAGGAAAGATACCAAACACACAAAATCCCAATTTGAGCTAGTGTGTAAGATTGCTCTTTCCACGGAGATAGCATCAAAGAATGCTCGTGAATTTCGTCCTATGCCAGTGACAGTAACACACTTCAGAGGAACTTAAACACACTGGTAAAATGGGCTTTCACACAACAGATAACATTTTACACAGAAAATTGTGAAGTGATACAGTTTGGGAGGAAGAATGAGACAATGTACACCAATCTTTTTTGATCAAGGTTTGAAAAGGTTGCTAAGAGCAAACAGGACACTTGGCTTTAATAATAGAGGCATTGAGTAAAAGCAAATAAGTTATGCTAAACCTTTATAAAACAGTGGGGCTGAATGGCCTACTCCTGTACCTCCACAGAAAGCTTCCACTCCAGGCTCAGACACCCTCTTCAGGATCACTCTCCATACATCCCGCCACTCCACGCACGGATATCTCCCTCAGGATCAGATCACAGCTCCACAGTCCTGCCACATCCAGTCGTGAATGGTGGTGGATAATTAAATAACTAACAAGATGAGGAGGCTCCAAAAACATTCACATCCTCAATGATGGTGGTGCTGAGCACGTCAGTGCAAAAGATGAAGCTGAAGCATTTGCAACCATCTTCAGTCCGAAATATTAAGTGGATTTGATCTGTGCTAATTTCAGCTCCTCATGCTCGCTGGTTCCTTGGTTCTCTGGTGCTAATTTCAGAGTAAATCATGCAGCTTGACAATTGGAGCCAAAGAAAAAGACACAGGAGAGGTTGAAAGTGCCAAAACCTGGGATTGAACCAAGAACTGTTTAAGTGTTAGTACAACACGAACTCAACAAAGCTATTTCAACAACACACTAAAGCCACCATTTTGTCACTGCTTTGGAAGACAATATATACATTAAAGTGTTTGTAAAAAGTTACAGAACACAACATGTGAGTAATCTACCCCATTGTTTTCTCAGTACTGATGGACTGTGAAGTGGGAGACAACCAGAAGTCCCACTGTGCCACACTGACCCTGAGCTGTGAGTGAAATGAGATAATGTTCAATCTTTAGCAGAGAGATTCTGGAGAGAGGTCAGAGTCCTGAATCAAGGAAAGACTTTCTGACACAATAAAAGCAAAATACTGCAGATGCTGGAAATCTGAAATAAAAGCAAAAAGTGCTGGAAATACTCAATAGCTCTGGCAGCATCTGTGGTGAGAGAAACAGAGTTAATGTTTCTGGTCTGTGACCTTTCATCAGAACTGACACAGGTTAGAAAATAATTCGGTTTTAAACAAGTGAAGGGGAGGGGCATGTGGGAGAGAACAAAGGGGAAGGTGTTTGATAGGGCAGAGGGCAGGAGAGATTAAATAACAAAGCTGTCCTGGGACAAATGCAAAGAGTGTGTTAATGCTTGTGGTTGCCTGACACCAGTCATGCTCTGATGTTATTGAACACAATGTTCAATCCACAAGGCTGCAGAGTGCCGAATCAAAAGGTCAGGTGCTGCTCCTCGAGCTTGGGTTGATTTTCACTAGAACACTGGAACAGGCCAAAGACAGAAATGTTGACATGAGAGCAGTGGGGAGTGTTGAAATGGCAAGCAACCAGAAGCTCAGGATCATGCTTTCGGCCTGAGCAGAGGTGTTCCATCTAATCTTCGTTTGGTCTCCCCAGTTTAGAGGAGACCGCATTGTGAGCAGTGAATACAGTATACATAATTGAAAGAAGTACAAGTAAATCGCTGCTTCACCTAAAAGGAGTGTTTGGGGCTTTAGATAATGAGCAGAGAGGAGGGAAAAGGGCAGGTATTATATCTCCTGCGATTGCATGGGAATGTGCCATGGGAAGGGGACGAGGTATTGGGGGTAATGGAGGAGTGAACCAGGGTGTCGCGGAGGGAACAATCCCTTCGGAATGCTGACAGGGGAGGGGAGGATGCGTTTAGTGGTGGCATCACGCTGGTGGTGGCAGAAATGGTGGAGGATGATCCTTTGGATGTGGAGGCAGGTGGGGTGGAAAATGAGGACAAGGGGAACCGTGTCGCAGTTCTGGGAGGGAGGGGAAGGGGGAAGGCAGAGGTTGAGAGTTCTGTCAATTACACTGGGAGGGGGCGGGGTGGGAGTAGTTGAAATCTGGTGATGTTGTTGAATTTAATTTCAAACAATCCTTGAACTCTCTGCTGATGAAGACTGAAAAAGGGAAGAGCAACCACACAACAAGGCTCTCAAATCCAAGACCCTGAGATTAAAAGTCTCATGCTGTACCAACTGAGTTAACAAGGCCTGATACAGTACTTCTACTCTGTCTGTTATTGGACGGGTGCAGCTGTTGGCTCCACCCCAAAGGCGGGAATTTGTTCCACCAACTATGAAGCAGCTTCCTATCAATTCCCCAGATTATCAGTAAATCCACTTCCAGAAGCCCTAAAGTGTGATATATTCCTCTCACTAATCGATAATAAAACTGAAATCTTTTTACCTTCCAAATGCTGCCATCCATTTTGTCAGTATTTATTTCTCTCTCCTTTTTATTTAGTTCATGCATTTCTTCAGAATTTTTTTTTCAATTATATCTGAGGGAAGAAATGAACAGATCTGGCAGCTCAAAACTGGGCATCCATGAGGCACTGTGGGCCATCAGCAGCAGCAGAATTGTATTTAAACACAATATGTTACCTCATGGCCCGGCATATCCCTCACTCTACCATTACCATCAAGCCAAGGGAGCAATAGTGCTTCAATGAAGTGTGCAGGAGGGCATGTCAGGAACAGCACCAAGCAGACCTAAAAATGAGTGAAGCTACAACACAGGATTACTTGCATGTCATATAGCGGAAGCAGCATGCAATAGATAAAGCTGAGTGATCTCACAACCAACAGATCAGATCAAAGCTCTGCAGTCCTGCCACATCCAGTCCTGAATGGTGGTGGATAATTAAACAATTAACAGGAGGACGAGGCTCCACAAATATCCCCATCCTTAATGATAGGGGAGACCAGTATATCAGTGCAAAATACAAGGTTGAATCATTTGCAACCATCTTCAGCCAGAAGTGCCAAGTAGATGATCCATCTCGGCCTCCTCCTGAGGTCCCCAGCATCACAGGTGCCAATCTTCAGCTAAATCCACTTCACTCCACATGATATCAAGAAATGGCTGAAGGCTCTGGATACTGACAACATCCTGGCTGCAGTGCTGAAGACTTGTGCTCCAGAACTAGCCACACCACCCGCCAAGCTACAACACTGGCATCTACCCAGCAATGTGGAAAATTGCCCAGGTACGTTCTGTATACAAAAGGCAGGACAAATCCAACCCGGTCAATTCCTGCCCGATCAGCCTCCTCTTGATCATCAGTAAAGTGATGGAAGGTGTCGCTGACAGTGCTATCAAGCAGCACTTACACAGCAATAACCTACTCACCAATGCTCATTTTGGGTTCCGCCAGGGCCACTTAGTTCCTGACCTCATTATGGCCTTGGCCCAAATATGGACAGAAGAGCTGAATTCAGGAGGTGAGGTGAGGTGACAGTGACTGCTCTTGCCAAGGGCATCAAGGAGCCCTTGCAAAATTGAAGTCAATGGCAATCAAGGAGAAAAATCTCCACTGGTTGGAGTCATACCTTGCGCAAAGGAATATGGTGCTGGTTGTTGGTGGCCAATCATCTCTGTACCAGACATCGCTCAGGAGTTCCTCAGGGTAGTGTCCTAGGCCCCAACCGTCTTCAGTTGCTTCATCAATAAACTTCCTTCCATCATAAGGTCAGAAGTGGAAATGTTCACTGATGATTGCAAAATGTTCAGTTGCATTAGTAACTCCTCAGATACTGAAGCAGTCCGTGTCCACATGTAGAGAGACCTGGGCAAGATTGGGCTTGGACTGATAAGTGGCAAGTAACGTGCACGCCACAAAAATGCCAGGCAATGACCATTTCCAACAAGAGTGAATCTAACCATCTCCCCTTGACAGTCAATGACATTACCATTGCTGAATCCTTCACAATCAACATCCGGGGGGTTACCAATGAGCAGAAACTGAATTGGATCAGTCATAAAAATACCGTAGCTACAAGAGCAGGTCAGAGGCTGGGAATTCTGCTGCAAGTAACTCACCTCCTGTCCACCATCTACAAGGCACAAGTCAGGAGTGTGATGTAATACTCCCCACTTGCCTGGATGAGTGGAGCTCCAACAACACCAAAGAAACTCAACACCATCCAGGACAAAGCATATCACTTGATCAGCACTCCATCCACTACTTTAAATATTCATTTCCTGCACCACCAGTGAACAGTGGCAGCAGTGTGTACTATCTACAAGATGCACTGCAGCAACTCACCAAGCCTCCTTCGACAGCACCTTCCAAACACCCAATCTCGGCCGCCTAGAAGGACATTGGATGAATGGGAACACCACCATCTGCAAGCTCCCCTCCAAGTTACACACTGTCCTGACTGGGAACTATATCATCATTCCTTCACTGTCACTGGATCAAAATCTTGGAACTCCCTTCCTAACAGCACTGTGGGTCTACGTACAACACATGGACTGCAGCAGCTCCAAAAAGGCAGCTCACCACCACCTTCTCAAGGGCAATTAAGGATGGACAATAAAGGCTGCGTTTGCTGACAACGCAACCACTAGGTGGCACAACTCGCTTTCTCCCCCTGCTTTGCACCGGCCGCTTCCACCCTCCACAGTCGCTCGCTCCAGACCTCGCTGCTCCCCCCCCTACTTCCCTGGCCGATTGTCTCCCGATCATGTCACCCCATTCTCCAGTCGTTCGCTCACTCCCCACCCCCCCTCCCCTCCAGCCTCTAGCTCTGGGCTGCGCTGCTTCCCTTCTCTCGGCTACTTGCTCCCACGTTTCTCCAGTCTCCACGTGCCGCCCGAAGAAGCAAGGTGGGCTGCAAATTGTGACGTAGGAGTGAGTAGTCAGTGGCCTGGAGGAGGGAAGTGGCACGGCCTAGTGCTAGCGGCTGGAGCGGGGGTTGGGGGGCAGAGAGCAAGCGGCCATAGAGCTGGATGACGCGAGTGGGGAACAATTGTCCAGGGGAGCATCGAGGTGTGGAGCGAGTGGCTGAGGGGAGGAAGCGTCGAGGCCTGGAGCGAGTTGCCGAGGGGGGAGAGCTCCAGCCTCAAAGTCTCCTATTCAGCCGCTTCCTCCAGCTGAGTGAGGGGCTGGATACCCGATGACTCTTTAGCGCACATGTGCGAAGATGGACCAGGCGCAGATATGCGATGATGTTGGCGCTGCGCAATGACATCATCCTACGCATGTGCCACTTAATCCTGGCAAGATGTGGCTGTGCCTATGCACAGCTTGGCACAGCCCGATGATGTCATCGGGCCGCTGCGTTGACAGGAATCACATTGTGTCAGCAGTGCCCACATCCCATGAAAGAATAAAAAAGAGATTTACCACAATGGTAGCAGGGTGAGGGATTTCAGTTATGTGGAGAGATTGGAGAAGCTGGGGTTGTTCTCCTTGCAGCAGAGAAAATCCAGAAGACATTTGACACATTTGTTCAATATCATGGACGTTTTCAATAGTTTAAATCAGGAGAAACTGTTTCCTGTTGTAAAACGGTCAGTAAGCAGAGGACACAGATATCAGGTGATTGGAGAAGAACCAGAGGTGACATGAAGAACCATTTTTTACACAGCAATGTGTTGTGATAAAGAAAAAAAAGACTTGCATTTCTATAGCACCTTTCAAGACCACTGGATATATCAAAGCTCTTTGTGGACAATGAAATACTTTTGAAGTGTAATCACTGTTGTAATGTCAGAAATGCAGCAGCTGATATTCACAAACAGCAATGTGATAATGACCAACTGATCTGATTGAGGGGCAAATATTGATCACAACACCAGGGAGAATTGCTCTTCACTTGTTTGAAATTGCAGCATGGGATATTTTACATTCACCCAAACATGCAGACCAGGTCTTGGTTTAACATCACACCTGAAAGGCAGCACCTTCAACACCCTCAGTGCTGCACTGGAGTGTCAGCTGTGAAATCTGAACCCAGAAGCTTGTGATTTCGAGGTGAGTGTGACCGACTGAGCCACAGCTTTTACCTCAATCCTTCTACCAACAGTTTCTCTCTTTCGGGTCTGTCACGACCCCTCATGATTGTGAACACCTCTATCAAATCTCCTCTCCAAGGAGAACAACCCCAGCTTCTCCAATCTATCCACAAAACTAAAATTCTAACCACACGTTGCAGAAAGGAATTTTTCCTCAAGTTCCTTCTGGTTTTGTGAGTCACCTTAAATCTGTAACCTTCGGTTATTGACCGTTCAGCAGTTAGAAACAGTTCCTCAGTATTTACTCTACCTCAAACCTTCAAGGAAGCTCTGCAAAGTAACTGAAAATCAACTTGTCAGAAGTGGGATTTAAACACATGCCTCCAGTGAAAGCTGCAACCTGAACAGAGAAGCTGAAACCACTCAGTCACCTCAACTGTTCAGACCTTTTTGACCTCGTCCTCACTTCTGTACTTTGAAAGGTTCACTCAGTTCAGGAAATGTTCAATGTTACTGGAATGCTCAGTGACTGGGATATTAACTCCCCTGGGTTTTCCTGAGCTTTTTCTCGGTGTATGGGGATGTTTGTCCTGGGCTGTGGAATCTTGCATCCCTGTCATGGACATTAACCCACTGATTGAATCTGTATTCACTGCTTTCCGCTGGTGCTGGGTAATTGCAGAGTGTGGGGATGGAATGTTGCTGCTTGTCCCGGCCTCACTCACTCTGGGAAAGAGTGAATAATTGATGCGTCTGTTTCTGTACCTGAAATGTGACTTCTATCTGCTGTTATTAACCGAGGCAGCGCTGCAGAAGGATATGTTAATAATCTCTCACTAATCAACTGCAGACAGTCAGAATGTGTAACTTTGAGCAGCGCTTTCTGCACCGTCAGGGCTGGAAAATGGAGGGAGGGAGAGACAGTGTCAGTATCTGAGTGTGCACAGCACTGTACAGAGAAAGAGTCAATGTACCGGGGCTGAGACACAGTGCATCTTTTCACATTTAATCACAATAATATCCACAGTCAGGAACTGAAAATGATGAAAAACCGAATAGCAAGAGCAAAAGTAAGAAAAGTAAGTAATTATAGATTAGCTGATCAGCTTTCACTGTGTTACCTGGTAATCTACAGTTTTATATTTAATGCTCTCTCCACTGTGGCCAGGGAATGATTTCTTCTCAAAGGCTGAACATTAACAAAACTGCTTGTAATTTAAAATCTTTTAAAAGTAATTCCATGGAGCGAATGGGGCAAAGTCAAATAACTGCACCAATTATAGGAGAGCTGGTTGGTGATGACGTGGATGTGTCTGCAGTGTGCAGGACCAGACTGTTTCTATAGATTCACGATGAATGTTCCACCCTTTATTTATAACAGTAACACTGATAGTGGACAATGGCTATTCTGGTTGCAGCAACCTGAAGCTTTAACTCATTAACACCCTACTTTAGGGTAATTTAGAAAGAACAACACCCAGCTCTGTCAGTTAGTGTGTTTGTTTGTTAACCCACAATTTGTTGGTTCAAGCACATAAATGGATGAGGCTTTATTAACTTAAACTCTTCTACATCTGCTATATTACTCTTGCTGTTGATTTTTCAAAGATAAGGTTAATCAAGTCTTTCTTTGTGAAATCCATGCTGACTGTGTTTTATTATTTTTCATTTCCATCTGTATTTTCTACTTTGGAGGATTACAGGATCTTATCATTTTTTTTATTCATTCATGGGAGGTGGGTGTCACTGGCTAGGCCAGCATTTATTATCCATCCCTAATTGCCTTGAGAAGGTAGTGCTGAGCTGCCTTCTTGAACCACTGCAGTCCATGTGCTGCTGTTATGAAGAGAGTTCCAGGATTTTGACCCAGCAACAGTGAAGGAACGGTGAGACAGTTACAATTCAGGATGGTGTGTGGCTTGGAGGGGAACTTGCAGGTTGTGGTGTTCCCATGCATCTGCTGCCCTTGTCCTTCTATGTGATCAAGGTCGCGGGTTTGGAAGGTGCTGTCTCAGGAGTCTTGGCACATTGCTGCAGTGCATCTTGTGGATGGTACACACTGCTGCCACTATGTGCCAGTGATGGAGGGCATGAATGTTGTAAATGGGGTGCCAATCAAGCGGGCTGCTTTGTCCTGTTGAGTTTATTGAGTATTGTTGGAGCTGCACCCAGCCAGACAAGTGGAGAGTATTCCATCATACCCCTGACTAATGTACAGGCTTTGGGGAGTCAGGAGGTGAGTTACTTGCCATAGGATTCCTAGTCTCTTGACCTGCTCTTGTAGCCATAATATTTATCTGGCTACTGCAGTTCAGTTTCTGCTCAATGGTAACCCCCAGGTTGTTGAGAGTGGGGGATTCAGCGATGGTAATGCCATTGAATGTCAAAGGGAGATGGTTAGATTCTCTCTTGTTTGGAATGGTCATTGTCTGGCAGTTGTGTGGTGAGAATCTTATACATCTTTATTGTCGGGTACTCTATTGTACTGTTGAGTGACTACACTTGAAAAGTCCTTCCTTCATTGGCTGTAAAAGGGTTTGCAATGTCCTGTGGTCGTGAAATGCAAGTCTTGCTTTTTCCATTGTTATCAGTGTCATTGTGATCAAAAGATAGGATTCATGAGCACAAAGTTTAAATCAATTTTGATTAAAATAATGTGAAATCATCTGTATTTTTGCACTATACTTAATAATCTCCATCTTCCTATCCTTACAGAGTACAATGTCTTTGACCCTGAAATTGATTCCACAATCGCAGTCCCTCAGACAATTTCAGCTCAGTTCTGATGAAAGGTCACAGATCTGAAACGTTAACTCTGTCTCTCTCTCCACAGATGCTGCCAGACCTGCTGAGTATTTCCAGCATTTTCTGTTTTTATTTCAGATTTCCAGCATCTGCAGTATTTTGCTTCTGTGTTACTTTGAAAGTTAAAACTGACCCACCTGTCTACAATTCACACTGGGGTCTCCCACGAAATGATTCTGTATAATGTTGATGTAATGAATACAGACTCCGAGCACTGAGCATCCTGTGGGGAATTGGGGATATGAAAACCAGCAGACTCTGCAGGAATTTCCACTGGGAGCACAAATTCACAAAATCTACCTTTTATATATCGATTCATTTTGATTGTCCTTCTGGAAAATTATTTTGAAGCAATTTAAACATCAACCCACAGCTCCATGACTGGGTCAATTATGAGGTCATCCTCTGACAGGTCATGTGACAGCTGGAGCCACAAGACATGAGAACCAGATTTGTGACTGGATTAAAACCCGGAATCCTGTGATAATGGCTTTTCAAATAAAGCTGTTGCTGTTTGAAAACACAGCAGTTAAACTTTCTGCCTGACCATGAGGGGAGCTAGGGAGAAATTTACAAAACTAAATCCTTTTACAAAATAGTTCAAAAACAATTCACTGAAAATTCATGTGAGGATTCATATGCAGTAGAGAAACAAGCAGAATACAGAAAGTACAGAGGAGAGCTGAAAAAGGAAATGAGATCAGCAAGAGAATGCATGAGAAAAGATTAGCAGGTCACATAACTGGGAACACTGAAGTCTTTTACCAACATATGGACAGTCAATGAACGGGTGGGTCAATTAGGAGATCCTGTGGAGGCAGAGGGTGTGGCTGAGGTACTAATTAAGTACATTTCATCTGTCATCACAAAACAAACGGGTGCTGCAAATGTCACAGTAAAGGAGGAGGAAGTGGAGAATTTGGAGGGGATGAAAATAGATATAAAGAGGAGACAATTACAAGGTTAGCCGTGCTCACACCTGTCTACAGGTCACCCGGTCTGGATGGGCTGCATCCTGGGTTGCTGAGGGAAGTCAGGGTGGAAATAGCAGAGACTCGAACCACAATCTTTCAATCCTCCTTGAATATGGGAATGATGCCAGAGGACTGGAGGATGGAAGTAAGCTTGGGTAGTTCGATCTCAGTTTAACTTGACCATTTTTATCATGTATCCATTGTCATAACTAACAACGTTAAGAAAGCCATTTTATAATGAACACATGACCAAAGGAACCATTTTGTGTTCAGTACTAACGTTTATATCCTGTATAATTAATGAGTATCTACCCATCCTGAAACAGATGATTGTAAAAGTAATGAACCTTGATTGAGTTATAATTAATGAATCAATAAACATTTTAGAGAGAATGGGTTTTCATTTAAAGTTAGTTCAATCTAATTACTGTGAGTTTCTGTGTCTGTGTGGGAAAGGACAGTTTCAGCTAAATGTATTCAAACAATGGACCTTTCTCAGACCCCTGATAAAACCCATGGTATGGTACATCGTGACCTTCAAGAGTCTAGATTTAATGAACAGGAAACTTGTTTCAGATCAGATTGGGAGACAGTGTGAAACCACTCAATTGTACTCATGTCTGAGATTCTGAGGACAGGTGACTGTTAGTGGAAGTCATTGTTAAGAACTAATTAAATGTACCTAGCAACAGCTAGGACCAATTATTATTTTACATGGTGGTGTGATGGCCAGCCAGGGGTTAAAAGTAGGGATCTTGTAAGGTTTCAGTGTGCAGGAACACTAGAAGATATCAGGGGTAAAGACTCAGATCATCAACCAAGTTCTCCATCTGACGAGGGATCTAGACTGGACAAAGAGGACCGTGACACTCTGAGACCAAGCTCGACCAGTCCCCAGAGCTGTAAAGTTATATTCCACAAGTTTGTTTAGTATAATTTTACTTTCAATTATTAAGTACTATTTTACTCTCAATAAAAGTTCTGGACTTATTAATGAAGTATCCTGTTGCTTTAATTGGTTAAAGTCATGCCCAAAGTGATTGTCTGCAATAGACTTTCCAGAATTAAAAGATAAGTCTGCAAGGGTTGTCAATATTACAGCCCTGTTTAAAAAGAGAGATAAACCCAGGAACTACAGACCAATTAGTCTAATGTCGGTGGTGGGGAAACTTTTAGAGACAATTATCCAGGAGGAAATTAACTGTCACTTGGTAGAACATGGGCTAATAAATGACAACCAGTACAGATTGGTTAACAGAAGATTGTGTCTGAAATAATTAATGAATTAATTTCTTTGATGAAGTTTCAGAGAGAGTTGACGAGGGTGGTGAGGTTGATGGTACGTGTCTGGACATCAAAATTGTGTTTGAAAAGATACCATAAACTAGACTTGGGGCAGCACAATGGCACAGTGGTTGGCACTGCAACCTCACAGCTCTCGCAACCCAGGTTCAGTTCTGGGTACTGCCTGTGCAGAGTTTGCAAGTTCTCCCTGTGACTGTGTGTGTTTCTGCTGGGTGCTCCGGTTTCCTCCCACAAGCAAAGACTGCAGGTTGATAGGTAAATTGGCTGTTGTAAATTGCTCCTAGTGTAGGTAAGAGAACGGTGGGGATGTGGTAGGGAATGTGGGATTATGGTGTAGGATTACGATAAATGGGTGGTGGTTGGTCAGCACAGACTCAGTGGGCCGTAGGGCCTGTTTCAGTTTTGCATCTCTCTATGACTTGTTAACAAAATTCAAGCAGATGGGATTAAAGGGGCAGTGGCAGTGTGGATACAAAATTGGCTGCAGGGTAAAAAGTAGGGTGAATGCTTGTTTTTCAGAATGGAGGGAGTAATACAGTAATGTCCTTGTTGTTGCAATATGTTCAATGTCAGACCCCGAGCTGTCCGAGGGATGGGGCAATTTGTGATGTTCCTGTGGTTGCAATATTTGCAGTGTCTGACCTTGATCTGCCACAGGGACGTGGCATTTATGAGGTCCCTGTGGGGTGCTGTTTGTTTGGTGTATCACACTGACCTGTCCCATAGAGCGGGAAGGTTGTGATGTCCTTGTGGGTTGCAATCTGTTCAGTGTCTGACTCTGATCTGTACCAGAGATGGGGCAGTGTGTGATATCCTTGTGCATGTCATACAGGCCCACTGGTGTGTGGTTCCATCCTGATGCCAAGAAACAGAGCCCAATCTCTGGGCAAAAAGTCTCACTTCTCGATGGGTGTCTCGAGAAGACACAGTGGCGCAGTTGTTAGCACCGCAGCCTCACACCTCTAGTGACCCGCGTTCGATTCTGGTTACTGCTTGTGCAGAGTTTACAAGTTCTCCCTGTGACTGCGTGGGTTTCTGCCGGGTGCTCTGGTTTCCTCCCACAGCCAACGACTTGCAGGTTGATAGGTAAATTGGCCATTGTAAATTTCCCCTAGTGTAGGTAGGTGGTAGGGGAATTGAGGGGATGTGGTAGGAATATGGGATTAATGTAGGATTAGTATAAATGGGTGGTTGATGGTCGGCACAGACTCGGTGGGCTGGAAGGGCCTGTTTCAGTACTGTATCTCTAAATAAATAAATAAGAAGGCTGAGGCAGTAAACCTGGATAGTAAATCCGGAGTGGAGTCATGGAGGCAGTCACCTGTTACTTATCAGGCAGTTTTCCAGCAACTCCTACAGCAGAACTGGTAACAAACAGTACTGGTTTTTCCTTTCCTTTGGACAAGACGAGCAATGCTGAGAGGGGGTCCTGATGCTCAGGGTCTCCATACTGTTTGCCCAGGCCTGTGCCCTAGAGAGGACACTCCAGCTTCGTGGTTAAACATGAGCACAACCCGGGAATAAACAGTTACTGATTATAAGCTCTCATTCAATTGGTGTAGAGTATGAGCGCCAGGGGTTACTTCGGACAGTGGGAGAGCTCTTAGTGTCTCATTGGATAGCTACCATTCACTCCAAGCTGGGCAGCCCCCAGTCAGTTAGGTGCTGAGAAGCCACGACCTGCTTGCTTCAATGGGTGCTTGGAGCTTAGAGAGTCATCTCTCAACAGGCGGTTCGATAATCTATGCACCAAGAAAAACAAACTCAACAAAGAAGACACCAGTCCTTCGCATCACAAGCTGGAATGTAAGGACCATGTGTCCTGGCCTTACCGACAACCTTCTGCAGGTTGATGACACACACAAGACAGTTGTGATCGACAAGGAACTCACAAGGCTCAATGTGGACATTGCTGTGCTGCAAGAAACTAGACTCGTTCAAAGTGGATCCCTCAAAGAGAAACACTACACCTTCTTCTGGCAGGGGAAAGCCCAAGAGGCAACTCGTGAGCATGGAGTGGGTTTCACAGTAAAATACACGCCACTTGAGATGAGTGAACCAGCCACAGTAGGCTCAGAGAGACTTCTTACTCTTCACTTGTCAACAAGTGTGGGCCCAGTTAATCTCATGTGCATCTATGTCCCGACACTCACCTCCACCCCAGATGTCAAGGATCAATTCTATGTGACACTTGACACTGCCATCAGTAGAATTCCCAGCACTGAGGGACTGTACCTTCTAGGAGACTTCAACACAAGCTTGGGTACTGACTACACAGCTTTGCCAATGTGCATAGGGCACCAGGGGATTGGCAAGATGAACGAAAATGGACAGAGGTTGCTGGAGCTATGCTGTCACCATGGATTCTGTGTGATGAACAGCTACTTCCAGGTCAAGCTGTGCTACAAGGTGTCCTGGAGACATCCGAGATCATGCCATTGGCACCAGCTAGACCTTATCTTCACCAGACATAACACCCTCAGCAGTGTCCTCATCACTCGCAGCTATCACAGCGCTGACTGTGACACTGACCACTCCCTGGTGTGTAACAAGGTCAGGCTTCAGCCAAGGAAGCTTCATCCATCCATGATGAAAGCTCGTCTTCTGATCAACACTTGCCGAACCACTGATCCAGAAAGGACCCAGGAGTTCCTCAACATCCTCGATCAGGCTCTTTCAGACAACAATGCTCAAGGCCTCAGTGCAGTGTCAAAGTGAAATCATCTGCACACCACCATCTATATCTCTGCACTCACTGTGTATAGGAAAAGTGATGGGAGGAATGCTGACTGGTTTGAGGCTTATTGGACTGAAATGGAGTCAGTTACTGTAACTAAGAGGAGAGCCCTCATGAACTACAAACAAGTTCCCAGCAAACAACATCTAAATGCTCTCAGAGCTGCCAGAAACAAGTCTCTGCAGACTGCTCGGCACTGCACCAATCAATACTGGTTAAAATTCTGCTGATGAATCCGGGGTTGCTAGAGGGATGTATGAAGGAATTAAGAAAGCAATGGGCCCAGTAGTAACTAAATCAGCACCTTTTGAAGACAAAGAGAGGGTTGATCATCACTGAACCTAACAAGCAGATGGAAAGGTGAGTGGAGCATTATCTTGAACTCTACATAACGGAGAACATTGTCATTGAAGTAGCTCTCAGTGCCATTCCAGACTTCCCTGTCATGGAGGAACTGGACAGTGAGCCCTCCATAGTCGAGCTCAACAAGGGCTCAAAACATGCGTGATGCAAACATTGTCACCTTGTACAAAATTAAGGGGGAACGCAGTGACTGCAGCAATTATCGGAGCCAGCTACTCAGTTCCACTCACCTGCTCGATCCCTTTCCTCCTGCAAGTTCCTTTGCTTCAGGTATCCATCCAATTTCCTTTTCAAATCATTGATTGTCTCTAGTTCCACCACACTCGTGGGTCAGGACATTACCACTCACAGCATAAAAAAATTCCACCTCACCCAAGGATAGGAAATATTTATATCTTCTATATTTAGCTTATTCTCTATCTCTACGAGAATAGAATGGCAGTCAACATGAAAGAGAACCCAAAAATCTTCGAGCAGTATATAAATAATAAGCAGGTAGTAAGCGGTGAAGTGGGCCCCATTAGGGACAAAGATGGTAATATATACTTAGAGCTGCAGGGCAATGTTAATCTAGTTAATAAGTACCTTGTATCAATGATCACCAAGGAAGTGGAATTTGACAAAATATCAGGAGAAGTGGAGAGTGTAGAGGCAATGGAGAGGGTACAAATTGAGAGAGGGAGGTACTGAAAAGGCTGGTTATGCTTCAGGAAGATAAATTACCTGGTCCAGATGGCTTTCATCCCAGATTGCGAAAGGAAATGTGGATGCAGATAACAGAAAGGCTTGCTATAATCTTCCAATCTTCCCTGGATACGGGGGAGGTGTCAGAGGATTAAACAGTGGCAAATGTGACACCATTATTCAAGAAAGGGTGTAAGGACAGTCCGGCTAACTACAGGCCAGTTAGATTAACAGCAGTGGTGGGTAAGGTTTCAGAAAGAACAATCAGGGGAAAAATCAACAGTCACTTGTAGAGGTTTGAGTTAATTAAGGAGAGTGAGCATGGATTTATAAATGGGAGTTCATGCTTGACTAATCTAACTGCATTTTTTGATGAACTAACAGAGAAGGTTTATGAAGGGCATGCAGTGGATGTTGTTTATATGGATTTTAAGAAACGACACATAAAAGGGTGATTAACAACATTGAGGTTCATGGAATAGGAGGGTCAGTGTCCAATTGGAAAGAACATTGGCTTAAGGAAAGAAAACAGCAAGTCGTAATAAATGATTCATTCTCAGACTGGAAGGTTGTCGACAGTGCTGTTCCCCAAGGGTCACTGCTGGAACCACTGCTTTTTACTTGCGACAGATAAATGACTTGGATCTTGGAATATAGAGTAGAATCTCAAAAAATGCCGATAACACCAAACTTGGAGAAGTGGCAAACAGTGAGGCTGAAATGAACCACCTGCAACAAGACAGTGATAGGCTAGCAGAATGGGCAGACAGGTGCAAATGGATTTTAATAGTGACTGGTGTGAGGTGATGCATTTTAGCAGAAGGAATAGGGAGAGGCAATATATACTTAATGGCACAGTTCTAAAGAGTGTGCTGGAATAGAGGGACCTGTTCACTGAACAATGAACAACGTGAACAATTACTTCTTGTTGTGTGCTCTCAGATTTGTCACCTTCACTGTACTGGAGTGAGGTGACATCTACTGGCAGGAAGCAAGAACTGCAATCAAGCTGCAGAAATTCCATCGTCTGTCAGGGTGAAAGAAACATTGCAATGTGAGGAAATAGTCAATGGGTTTGATTGGGTTGATGGAGACATGATTCCACTTGTGGTGGAGTCCAAAGCAAAGGCCAGAAATATAAAATTGTCATTATTAAAAGATATGAGGAATTCATGATAAATGTATTTAGGTAGTGAGTGGGTGGAATCTAGATATAATAGAAAGTGAGATTGGGTGGACAGAAGCAGTGTGAAAGTATGGCTCAAACAAAAGGTAAACGCCCTGAAAGGTGAACTCTGTTTCTCTCTCCACAGATGCTGCCAGAGTTTCTGAACATTTCCAACACTTTCTGTTTTTATTTCAGAATTTGCAAGATGTTGCTTTGCTCTGAAAAAAAAAATGGATGGTCGGCTTTGGCTGCCAGTGAAATTCCACAGGAGCTAAAAGGAAGCTCTGATATCAGTGGCATGTTGATCTAGGGGTATGATCCTTGCTTATGGTGAGTGATTAATTAATGTGTGAGAGATCCTGGGTTCAAATCCTGGACAAGCCCTTCTTCTTTGGCATTTTTAGTTTAAGGTCATTGATTGGTTTCAGCCTTGCAGAAGGCGGAATTGATTTCCATATGGAGCCTGCTTGAGGACCAGAGAGCTGGATTCAAAGAGCTTGATTAACTAAATGTACAGATAGCCAAGTGGGAATATAAAGTTGTTGCAGTAATTGTGGCCTGACTCCAAAAACAACAGGACTGGGTTCTGGACTGGAATGGAATGGAATTCTTCAGTGTTTCTGCTGTTTGGCTTGCATTGACTCATCGATTTTCTTGTTTTTCACTTTGTCGATGCCTTTGAATAATTGTGGATCCTTCTTCAGATTGTCTTCTTTCACCAGGTAGTTCTGACCTCTGATGATGATGATCGTAATGAGCTTCAACTCACTGATAGATTTGGAACTGAACAGATTTCCTTTGCTTGAGTCTACAACATGGAACTCAGTCTGACATGTGGACCCATGGGAGGATTTGAATGCCACTCCTGCGTTGAAGAATACAGTTGCATTCATCCAATAAGAGACCGAGTAGAAGTGACAGTTCAGTCAGTCAAACATTAAACTTTTAATTTCAGGGTGGTGAGTTTGAGTGCCATTTTGTTTTTCCCTTTTTTAAGGCTTCATTAGCAGAGAGTACAAGGAGTGTTTGAAATGAAATTCAGCAAAAGTATGAGAAAGTCTCACTTTGATTCGGGACTCATCTCTCTGCAGCATCTCGCTGTGAAAGATTGAACTTCATCTCATTTCATTCCCAGCTCGGGGTCAGTGCGGCTCAGTGGGACTTCTGGCTGTCTCCTGCTTCACAATCCATCAGTGCTGAGAAAGCAATGGGGAATATTATTCACGGCTCTGTAACCTGAGGACACCGATTTAAGGTGAATGGCAAAAGAACCAAAGGCAACATGAGGAAAAACTTCTTTTGCACAGCGAGTGGTTAAGATCTGATGTGCACTGCTTGAGAGTGTGATGGAGGCTGATTCAACCATAGCTTTCCAAATGGCATAAGATAATTATCTGAAGTGGAAAAATTGCATGTTTTCATGGAATACATGAGTCTGTGGCATGAGCTGAGTTGCTCGTGCATAGAAGCAGTACAAGCACAATGAGCTGAATGGCTTCCTTTTGTTCTGTAACTATTCTATGATCTATGATTCTTTTCAGAGTGAAATCAACACTCACATACAAGAAACTGATAGGTACACTGTAAACTTCGCATTACCAGACAAGAAATTGACAGATACATTGTGAAACCCACAGTCACGGAGCAGCAGTTGGCAGGTAACGTGTAAAAATCTTTCTTTCATATCCCAACTGCAAGGTACAAAGGAAATTAGGTACAAACCCAGGCTCACACTTCAAAGACTGAGAGATACAAAGCAAAACACATATTCGCTTACAAGTGCAGAGACGAAGACACACTCAGAGGAGGTGCAGATTAAAGACACATGCATGCAACAGAAACTGATAGGGATAGAATCAAACCCTTTCTCACTTCTCAGAAACTGATAGATATAGACAAAAGCTGATGCTCACATACAAGTTGTTGAAAGATATGTGGTGAAACTCACAGAGCAATAGCAGAAACAAACAAGTACTGAATAATACCCACAGTCACAGACCAAAAACTGAAATATACTGAGTTAAACACCACTTTCTCACACCAGAAACTCATGGCTACAAAGTGAAGCTGACTCTATCCTCTCAGGCACTGACAGGAGCAAAAGAAAAAACTCACGACGATTCCAGGTCATGAAATGTTCGTAATAAAACCTTTCAGCTGAAAGAATAGCATTAATGACAGGTGTGATACCCAGAATGCTCAGCGGCCTAGAATCCGCCCTATCTGTGACAGGACCGGGGCTCGCAGGCGCGGTAGAGAGCTTTGTCAGCAGCAAGAGCTGCGGGTTCGGTGTTGCAGCACGATATTCACAAAGTGCGAGAAGACTTTGCGGGCTCACACAGCTGGAGCAGGGCCTCAGGGCCACAATAAGATGGAACAATCCCATCTGTATCCCTGTGGATGGCGGTGGTGAAGCTTTTCCCGGTGAGGCTTCCCGAAACGGCGTCGAAAAATGGATAAGAATTGGGGACTGGTTCGGGAGCGTTTTTTTATTCGTTCGTGGGATGTGGGCGTCGCTGGCTCGATCTCAGCTCGAGTAATGTGTCCAGTTCTGGGCACCAGGCTTCAGAAAGGACATCAAAGCTTCTGAGACAGTTCAGAGGAGATTTACTAGAATGATACCAGAGATGAGGGGTGTCAGTTCTCTGGACAGGCTGGTGAAGCTGGGATTGTTCTCCTCAGAGTAGAGAATGTTAAGGGAAGATTTAATAGAGGTGTTCAGAATCATGAAGGATTTTCATAGGGTAGAGAGGGAGAAACTGTTTCCACTGTCCTGGGGGTCAGTCACCAGAGGACACAGATTTAAAATAATTGGCCAAAAATGTCAAGGGGAGGTGAGGAGAGATCTTTTTACCCAGTAACTGATTCGGATTTGGAATGAATTGTCTGACAGGGTGGTGGAAACAGATTCAATTATAACTTTCATAAAGGAATTGGACAAATATTTCAAAGTGAAATTCTCCAGGATTATGGGGAAATAGGCAGGGGGTTGGACTAATTGGATCTTTTTGTCAGGGAGTCAGCAGAGACACAATGGGGCCGAATGGCCTCCTTCTGTGCTGTATGATTCGATGAACATAAGAACGAGGAGCCGGAGTCGGCAAGTCAGCCACTCGAGCCTGCTCTGCCATTCAATACAATCATGGCTGATCTCATCACGGCAGTTCTTGTTTCTTGCCAGTAGATGTCACTTCACTCCAATGCAGTGAAGTTTACAAATCTGAGAGAGACACAACAGGAAATAATTGTTCACATTATAGTGAATGTGTGGGATTTAGAAATACTAGGAGTGGAGACGAGTTATTACTTGTCTGCTCGATCCCCATAGCCCTGTAAAATTATTTCCTTCAAGTGCCCATTCAAATTCCTTTTGTAATCCTCGATTGTCTCCATTTCCACCGCCCCCGTGGGCAGCGAGTTATAGATCATCACCAATCAGTGTAAGAAAGTTCTTGCACACATTCCCCCTGTACCTCCAGTCCAAAACCTTCAATCTGTGTCCCCTAGTCCTTGTACCAATAGTTAACGGGAACAATGTTTCCTTGCCAACTTATTTAAAACTGTCATAGCCGAAAACACATCTATCAATTCTCCCCTCACTCTCCTTTGATGCAGGTAGAACAACCCTAGCTTTTCCAACCTAACCTTGTAACTAAAATCCTCCATCCCTGGATCCATTCTGGTGAATTTCCTCTGCATCCTCTCAAGGACGCTCACATTCTTTCTTAAGTGTGGTAAGCAAAACTGGAAGCAACACGCCAACTGGGGCCTAACCAGAGCTTTATAATGGTTCATCATAACTTCCCTGCTTTGTACTCAATGCCTCTTTTTTTCAAGCCCAAGATCCCATATGCTTTGCTAACCACTCTCGCAATATGACTTGCCACCTTCAAAGATTGATGCACATGAACCCCAAGTCCCTCTATTCCAACACACACTTTAGAACTGTGCCATTAAGTAAATATTGCCACTCCCTATTCCTTATGCCAAAATACATCACCTCACACTTGTCACTATTAAATTCCATCTGCCACCTGTCTGCCCATTCTGCTAGCCTATCATTGTCCTGTTGCAGGCAGTTCATATCATCCTCACTGTTTGCCACTCCTCCAAGTTTGTTGTCATCGGGATATTTTGAGATTCTACTCAATATTCCAAGATCCAAGTCATTTATCTTTAGCAAAAAAAGCAGTGGTTCCAGCACTGACCCTTGGGAAACACCACTGTCGACTATCCTCCAGTCTGACAAAGAATCATTTCATAAGACTCGCTGTTTTCTGTCCTTAAACCAATTTTCTATCCAATTTGACACTGACCCTCCTATACCACGAACCTCAATTTTGTTAACCGCCCTTTTATGTGGTACCTTGTCAAACGCTTCCTTAAAATCCATATAAACAACATCCACTGCATTCCCTTCATCAAGCTGCTCTGTTAGTTCATCAAAAAATGCAGTTAGATTAGTCAAGCATGAACTCCCATTTATAAATCCATGCTCACTCTCCTTAATTAACTCAAACCTCTCCAAGTGACTGTTGATTTTTTACCCTGATTATTCTTTCTAAAACCTTACCCACCGCTGCTGTTAATCTACCTAGCCTGTAGTTAGCCGGACTGTCCTTACACCCTTTCTTGAATATGGGCGTCGCATTTGCCACTGTTTACTCCTGGCACCTCCCCCGTATCCAGGGAAGATTGGAAGATTATGGCAAACTCTTCCATTATCTGCATCCGCATTTCCTTTCGCAACCTGGGATGCCAGCCATCCAGACCAGGTGATTTATCTACCCTAAGCACAGCCAGCCTTTTTAGTACCACCCTCTCTCAATTTGTACCCTCTCCATTGACTCTACTGTCTTCACTTCGACTGATATTTTGTCAAATTCCACTTCCTTAGTGATCACTGATGCAAAGTACTCATTAAGTAGATTAACATTGCCCTGCACCTCTAAGCTTATATTATCCTTTTTGTTCCTAATAGGCCCGACTCAACCTCTTACTACTCACTTATCATTTACATGCTGCTCGAAGATTTTTGGGTTTCCTTTCATGTTGACTGTCAGTCTATTCTCATAGAAATAGAGAATAAGCAAATATAGAAGATATACGTATTTCCCATCCTTGATGAGGTGGATTTTTTTATGTTGTGGGTAGTAATGTCTTGGCCCACGAGTGTGGTGGAAGCAGAGACAATCAATGATTTGAAAAGGAAATTAGATGGATACTTGAAGGAAAGAAACTTGCAGGAGGAAAGGGACCGAGCTGGTGAGTGGAACTGACTAGATTGCTCCGGGGAGAGCCAGCATGGACGTGATAGACCAAACGACCACCTTCTGTGCTGTAAATGACTCTGTGTTGTTTCTCAAATTCAATCCACTGGTGCTTGGTAAATAATTTCAAAGTAAATTGTGCAACCGGAAAATCAGAACCAAGGCAAGGGAAGCATAAGGAAGCGAAATTGCTGAAACCCGAGATTGAACCAAGGACTTTTAATTCTTCAGTCTAACGCTCTCCCAACTGAGCTATTTCAGCCCTACGTTAGCAGTGGCTTGGTGTCCTTGTTTTGGAAGAAAATACATACATTCAAGTTTTCCAAAAAATTAAAGAACACAACATGTGAGTAATATTCCCCATTGCTTTCTCAGTACTGATGGATTGTGAAGCGGGAGACAGCCAGAAGTGCCACTGAGCCGCACAGACCCCGAGCTGAGAATGAAATGAGATCAAATTCAATCTTTCATAGTGAGATGCTGCTGAGAGGTAAGAGTCCTGAATCAAAGCGAGACTTGCTCATTTCAAACACTCCCTGTACTCTCTGCTCATGAAGCCTTAAAAAAGGGAAAAACGGAATGACACTCAAACTCACAACCCTGCCATTAAAAGTCTCATATTCGACTGACAGAACTGTCACTTCTACTCGGTCTCTTATTGGATGGATGCAACTCCAATGCAGGGGTGGCATTCAAATCCTCCCATGGGTCCACATGTCAGACTGAGTTCCATGTTGTCGACTCAAGCAAAGGAAATCTGCTCACTTCCATAACTATCAGCAAATTGAAGCTGATTACAATCAACATCATCAGAGGTCAGAACTACCTGGTGAAAGAAGACACTCTGAAGAAGGATCCACAATTAATCAAAGGCATCGACAAAGTGAAAAACAAGAAAATTGATGAGTCAATGCAAGCCAAACAACAGAAACACTGAAGAATTCCATTCCATTCCAGTCCAGAACCCAGTCCTGTTGTTTTTGGAGTCAGGTCACAATCACAGCAACAACTTTATGTTCTCACTTGGCTATCTGTACATTTCGTTAATTACAATTTTGTCGACAAGCTCTTTGAATCCAGTTGGCTGGTCCTCAAGCCAGCTCCGTTTGGAAGTCAATTCCACCTTCTGCAAGGCTGAAACCAATAGATAACCTTAATCTAAAAATGCCAGCAGACCAGGGCTCGTTTGGGACTTGAACTCGGGATCTCTCGCATATTAATTAACCATGCTCCCAAAGCAAGAATCATACCCCTAGACCAACGAGCCACTGACAGGTTAGGCTTTATTAGCTGCTGTGGAATTTCACTGGAACCCCCCAGCCAATCATCCATTTTTTTTCAGATCAAAGCAACATCCTGCAAATGCTGAAATAAAATCAGAAAGTGCTGGAAATGTTCAGCAGCTCTGGCAGCATCTGTGCTGTGAGAAACACAGTTAACGTTTCAGGGCACTCACCTTTTGTTTCAGCCATCCTTTCAGACTGCTTCTGTCCATCCAATCTCACTTTCTATTCTATCCACATTCTAACCATTCACTACGTTACTACATTTTTCATGAATTCCTCATTTCTTTTATTAATGACAATTTTGTATTTCTGGCCTTTGCTTCAGACACCACCACAAGTGGAATCATGTCTCCATCTACCCAATCAAACCACTTCGCTGCATCCTCACATTGCAATGTTTCTTTAACCCTGACAGACTGTGGAGTTTCTGCTGCTAAATTGCAGTTCTTGCTTCCCGCCAGTAGATGTCACCTCACTCCAATACAGTGAAGTTTCCAAAACTGAGTGAGACACAACAGGAAATAATTGTTCACATTATAGTGAATGTGTGGGATTTAGAAATACTCGGAGTGGAGACGAGTTATTTTTGCATTCTGCTATTACATCTTTTATAATGGACTCCAGCATTTTCCCCACGACTGATGTCAGGCTAACCAGTATATAATTCGCTGTTTTCTTTCTGCCTCTTTTTTTAAATAGTGGAGTTACATTAACTACCGTCCAATCCATTGGAACTGTTCCAGAGTCGATAGAATTTTGAAAAAAGACCAGAAATGCATCTGCTATTTCAAGGGCCACTTCCTTAAGTACTCTGGGATGTAGATTATCAGGCCCTGGGGATTTATCGGCCTTCAATCCCATCAATTTCCCAAACATTCCCTGCTAATACTGATTTCATACAGTTCCTCCTTCTCACTAGACCCTATGTTTCCCAACATTTCTGGGAGATAATTTGTATCCTCCTTTGTGAAGACAGATCCAAAGTATGTATTTAATTGGTCTGCCATTTCTTTGTTCCCCATTATAAATTCCCCCGTTTCTGACTGGAAGGGGCCCACATTTGTCTTCACTCATCTTTTTCTCTACACATATCTATAGAAGCTTTTACAGTCAGTTTTTATGTTCTCTGCTAGCTTACTCTCATACTCTATTTCCCCCTTCTTAATCAATCCTTTTGTCCTCCTCTGCTAAATTCCAAACTGCTCACAATCTTCAGGTTTGCTGCTTGTTCTGGCCATTTTATATTTCTCCTCCTTGGATCTAATACTTTCCTTAATTTCTTTTGTATGCCACAGTTGAGCCACCCTTCCTGTTTTACTTTTGCAGAGACAGGAATGAACAATTGTTGTAATTCATCCATGCGCTCTTTAAATGCTAGCCATTGCCTATCCACTGTCAACCCTTTAAGTAACGTTCCCCAATCTATCATAGCCAACTCCCGCCTCATACCTTCATAGTTTTCTTTGTTTAGATTCAGGACCCGAGTCTCGGAATCAACTCTCTCACTCTCCATCTTAATGAAGAATGTTATCATATTATGGGCGCACTTCCCCAAGGGACCCCACACAACAAGATTGTTAACTAATCCTTTCTCATTACACAATACCCAGTCCAGGATGGCCTGTTCTCCAGAGGTGTTTTACACCTCTATCAATTCTCCACTCAATCTCATTTGAGAAAGGCAGAATAATCCTAGCTTTTCCAACCTAACCTTGTTCCTAAAATCCCCCAACCCTGGATCCATTCTGGTAAATCGCCTCTGCGTCCTCCCAAGGACCCTCACATTCTTTCTAAAGTCTGCTGAGCAGAACTGGAAGCAACACTCCAATTGGGGCCTAACCAGAGTTTTATAATGGTTCAGCATAACTTCCCTGCTTTTGTACTCAATGCCTCTACTTATAAAGCCCAAGATCCCATATGCTTTGCGAACCACTTTCGCAATATGACTTGCCTCCTTCAAAGATTGATGCACATGAACCCCAAGTCCCTCTAGTCCAGCACACTCTTTAGAACTGTGCCATTAAGTATATATTGCCTCTCCCTATTCCTTATGCCAAAATACATCACCTCACACTTGTCACTATTAAATTCCATCTGCCACCTGTCTGCCCATTCTGCTAGCCTATCACTGTCCTGTTGCAGGCAGTTCATATCATCTTCACTGTTTGCCGCTCCTCCAGGTTTGGTGTCATCGGCATATTTTGAGATTCTACTCTGTATTCCAAGATCCAAGTCACTTACCTTGAGCAAAAAAAGCAGTGGTTCTCGCACTGACCCTTGGGGAACACCACTGTCGACTATACTCCAGTCTGACAAAGAACCATTTAATAAGACTCGCTGTTTTCTGTCCTTAAACCAATTTTCTATCCAATTGGACACTGACCCTCCTATACCACGAACCTCAATTTTGTTAACCGCCCTTTTATGTGGTACCTTGTCAAACGCTTCCTTAAAATCCATATAAACAACATCCACAGCATTGCCTTCATCAAGCTGCTCTGTTAGTTCATCAAAAAATGCAGTTAGATTAGTCAAGCATGAACTCCCATTTATAAATCCATGCTCACTCTCCTTAATTAACTCGAACCTCTCCAAGTGACTGTTGATTTTTTACCCTGATTATTCTTTCTAAAACCTTACCCACCGCTGCTGTTAATCTAACTAGCCTGTAGTTACCCGGACTGTCCTTACACCCTTTCTTGAATAAGGGTGTCGCATTTGACACTGTTTAATCCTCTGGCACCTCCCCCGTATCCAGGGAAGATTGGAAGATTATAGCAAGCCCTTCCGTTATCTGCATCCGCATTTCCTTTCGCAACCTGGGATGTGAGCCATCCGGACCAGGTGATCTATCTTCCCTAAGCACAGCCAGCCTTTTTAGTACCTCCCTCTCCTGATTTGTACTCTCTCCATTGCCTCTGCTCTCTTCACTTCGACAGATATTTTGTCAAATTCCACTTCCTTAGTGATCACTGATACAAAGTACTCATTAAGTAGATTAACATTGCCCTGCACCTCTAAGCTTATATTATCCTTTTTGTCCCTAATAGCCCCGACTCAACCTCTGACTACCCACTTATCATTTACATGCTGCTCGAAGATTTTTGGGTTTCCTTTCATGTTGACTGCCAGTCTATTCTCATAGAAATAGAAAATAAGCAAATATAGAAGATGTAAGTATTTCCCATCCTTGATGAGGTGGAATTTTTTATGTTGTGGGTGGTAATGTCTTGGCCCACGAGTGTGGTGGAAGCAGAGACAATCAATGATTTGAAAAGGAAATTGGATGGATACTTGAAGGAAAGAAACTTGCAGGAGGAAAGGGATCGAGCTGGTGAGTGGACCTGACTAGATTGCTCCGGGGAGAGCCAGCATGGACGTGATCGGCCAAATGAACACCTTCCATGTTGTAAATGACTCTGTGTTGTTTCTCAAATTCAATCCACTGGTGCTTGGTAAATAATCTCAAAGTGAATTGTGCAACTGGAAAATCAGAACCAAGGCAAGGGACGCATAAGGAAGCGAAATTGCTGAAACCCGGGATTGAACCAGGAACCATTGCATCTTCATTCTAACGCTCTCCCAACTGAGCTATTCCAGCCCGACATTAGCAGTAGCGTGGTGTCCTTGTTTTGGAAGAAAATACATACATTCAAGTTTTCCAAAAAATTAAAGAACACAACATGTGAGTAATATTCCCCATTGCTTTCTCAGTACTGATGGATTGTGAAGCGGAAGACAGCCAGAAGTGCCACTGAGCCGCACAGACTCCGAGCTGAGAATGAAATGAGATCAAATTCAATCTTTCATAGTGAGATGCTGCTGAGAGGGAAGAGTCCTGAATCAAAGCGAGACTTACTCATTTCAAACACTCCCTGTACTCTCTGCTCATGAAGCCTTACAAAAGGGAAAAACAGAATGGCACTCAAACTCACAACCCTGCCATTAAAAGTCTCATATTCGACTGACAGAACTGTCACTTCTACTCGGTCTCTTATTGGATGGATGCAACTCCAACGCAGGGATGGCATTCAAATCCTCCCATGGGTCCACATGTCAGACTGAGTTCCATGTTGTAGACTCAAGCAAAGGAAATCTGCTCACTTCCAAAACTATCAGCGAATTGAAGCTGATTACAATCAACATCATCAGAGGTCAGAACTACCTGGTGAAAGAAGACACCCTGAAGAAGGATCCACAATTATTCAAAGGCATCGACAAAGTGAAAAACAAGAAAATCGATGAGTCAATGCAAGCCAAACAACAGAAACACTGAAGAATTCCATTCCATTCCAGTCCAGTTGTTTTTGGAGTCAGGTCACAATTACAGCAATAACGGGTCCTTCTCAGGATGGCAGGCTGTTACTATTGGGGTACTGCAAGGATCAGTGTTGGAGCCACAGCTGTTAACAACCTATATAAATGATTTGGATGTGGGAATTAAATGTAATATTTCCAAGTTTGCAGATGACACAAAGCTCGGTGAAGTGTGAGTTGTGAGTAGGATGCAGAGAGGCTTCCAGGGGACCTGGAGAGGCTAAGTGAATGGGCAAGAATATGGAATATAATGTGAATAAGTGTGAAGTTATTCACTTTGGTAGAATAAACAGAAAGACAGAGTATTTCTTTAATGGTGAGAGGTTGGGAAGTGTCGATGTCCAAAGGGACCTGGGTGTCCTTGTTCCTGAGATACCAAAAGCTCTTGTGCAGGTGCAGCAATCAATTAGGAAGGCAAATGGTATGTTGTACCCACACGAGGGGTCATGAGTACAGGAGTAAAGATGTCTTGCTGCAATTGTATAGAGCCTTGGTGAATCCGCACTGGAGTATTGTGTACAGTTTAGTCTCATCTTATGAAGGATACACTTGCCATAGAGGGGGTGAAACAGAGGGTCAACAGACTAATCTTTTTTTTGCATTTATTTCATTTCATCTCAGTTTGTTCAGTTTGCTTACCTACTGTTTTTTTTCAGGTTTGTACTTACTGCTGTTCAATATTCAGTCCATTAACACATAATCTGTACTAATGCTTTGTCTTTCAACACACCATTAACATATTGTTTGCCTTTGCTGCATGACCTTTTGGTCAGCTATGTGGCCTTGTCCAATCTACACCTTCTCCTTTGTTATCTCCTGCCCCACCCCCACCCCACTTGCTTGTAACCTGTGACTTTTCTAATATATGTCAGTTCCGAAGATGGGTCACTGACCTGAAACGTTAACTCTGCTTCTCTTTTCACAGATGCTGCCAGACCTGCTGAGTGGTTCCAGCATTTCTTGTTTTTATGTCACCAGACTAATCCCTGGGATGGTGGGATTGTCTTCTGAGGAAACTGGGCCTGTATTCCTTAAAGTTTCGAAGAATGAGAGGTGATCTGATTGAAACTGACAAAATTCTTACAGGGCGTGACAGTGTGGATGTAGACAGGATGTTTGCCCTGGTTGGTGAGTCTAAAACCAAAGGACATCGTCTCAGAATAAGGAGTAGGCCATTTAAAACTGAGATGGGTGGCATTTCTTCACTCAGACGGTGGTGAATCATTGGAATACTGTGCCCCAGAGGGCTGTGGCAGCTCCATCATTGAGCATGTTCAAGACAGAAATTGATAGAAATCTTGATACTCATGACATCAAGGGATATGGGGATAGCATGGGAAAGGGGCTTTGAGGTAGGTGATCAGCCATGATCGAATTGAATGACAGAGCAGGTTCGACGGGCTGAATAGCTTACTCCTATGTTCCTCTGTTCCTAAGAGAGTTGGCGCCAGCGCGCAGCCCTGCTTTACCCCACTGCTGATCTTGAAAGCGTCTGATGTTGCTCCATTGTAACTGATGGAACTGTGCATGTTCTCGTGGAAAGAAGAGATGATGCCCAAGAGGTCAGGAGGGCAGCCGATGTTCCATTGCAGTTTGAAGAGGCCGTCTCTGCTGACAATATCAAAGGCCTTAGTGATGTCAATAAAAGTGCGTGAGGCTCTGTGGCGCAATGGATAGCGTGTTGGACTTCTAAATAATAATTAAGATGATATTCAAAGGTTGTGGGTTCAAGTCCCACCAGAGTCAGATTTTGGACCAGAAACAGAGGAGCACAACGGAACAACAAATGAAGAAATGTGCCAAAAGCACAGACTCGGAGACAGAGCGAGAGAGAGGAGCAGAGCAGGGGAAAAAAAAATCGAGGAGTGACGTCACAATGGAGAGTGAGAGCAGGGAAACAGAGAGCCGCTGCGGTGAGGATCCAGGATTTGGTTCTTTCTTCGGTGCAGTGGAAGGAGCTGTTTGGTGAGGATCTGGTAAGCTGTGACATCACAGGCAAGCAGGTAGTTGATTGGTTTGGAAGAACCGACCTGCTTGATGCGCATCTGGTAAGTGATGAAGATCCATTTTAGTCCTAACATTTAAAATAGTAAACAAACTAGTGGTAAGTTTATTAAAATATGCAATAAAATGAATAATTGAATAAAATATTTAAGTAGTAAATTGAAACACGTTGAGGATGACAGGACAGGTGATGTGTCACAGCTGCAGCATGTGGGAGTTCCTGGATGCCAGTGTGATCCAGGGCAAACACGTCTGCAGTAAGTGTTTGCGGCTCAAAGAGGGAGAAAAAAGGAATGTAGTGGTAGTAGGGGACAGTATAATAAGGTGGATTGACTCTGTTCTCTGCAGCAAAAGCAAGAGTCCAGACGGCTGTGTTGCCTGCCGGTGCCAGGATTCAGGACATCTGCTCAGGGCTGGAGCGAAACATACAATGGGAGGGGGAGGATCCAGTCGTCGTGGTCCATGTCGGTACCAAAGACATCGGCAGGACAAGGATAGAGGTTCTGCAAAGTCAGTCTGAGGAACTAGGCACCAAATTAAGAAGCAGAACCTCAAAGTTAATCATCTCTGGATTATTACCTGAGCCATGTGCAAATTGGCATAGGACAAATAAGATTAGAGAAAGTAATGTGCGGCTGAAAGACTGGTGTGGTAGTAGTGGGTTCTGGTTTGTGGGGCATTGGCACCAGTACTGGGGAAAGAGGTGGCTGTACCGTTGGGACGGTCTCCACCTGAACCGTGCTGGTGCCGGTGTTCTAGCGAGCCACATAACGAGGGACGTAGAGACGGTTTTAAACTGAATAGTGGGGGCAAGGGATCAAATTTGGGAAGATATGGTGAATCAAGGAGGAGAGACAGGGCGAGAGAGAAAGGTATAAATATGGGAAATGATAAACAGACTGTGACAGGAAGGGGCAGAATGTACAAATCTAAGAGTAAATCGACAGATAAGGCCAGAGGTGACAAAAATAATAAAACGACAAAACTAAATGCTCTGTATCTGAATGCATGGAGCATTTGAAACAAAACAGATGAACTGGGAGCACAAATAGAATAAATAAGTACGATCTGATAGTCATTACAGAGACATGGCTGCAGGGCGACATAGATTTCGATGAGAATATTGGAGGTGACATGGCATTTTGGAAGGACAGGAAGCTAGGAAAAGGTGGCGGGGTAGCTCTGTTAATTAATAATGGTATTAGCGTAATCGAGAGGGATGACCTGAGTTCTGGAGATCAGGATGCAGAATCAGTTTGAGTACAAATGAGAAATCATAAAGGCAAGAAGTCACTTGTGGGAGTGGTGTACAGGCCACCTAACATTCACCACACTGTCGGATGAGATATAAAGGAAGAAATAATGGCAGCTTGTCAGAAAGGTACTGTGATAATTATGGGGGATTTTAATCTACATATAGAGTGGAAAATTCAGATGGGCAGAGGTAGCCTAGATGAGGAATACATAGAATGTTTTGGGGATAATTTCTTGGAACAATACATTCTGGAGCCAACCAGAGAGCAGGCTATACTAGACCTGGCATTGTGCAACGAGATAGGATTAATTAATGACCTCATAGTTAAGGTGCCCCGAGGTAGTCGCGATTATAATATGATTGAATTTTACATTCAGTTTGAGGGAGAGGAGAGTGGGTCCCAGACTAGTATTTTAAATTTAAATAAGGGCAATTATAAGGTCATGAAAGCAGACCTAGCTAAAGTGAACTGGCAAATTAGGTTAAGGGATAAGTCAATAGAGATGCAGTGGCAGACATTTAAGGGGATATTTCAGAATACACAGAATAGATACATTTCAACGAGAAAGAAAAGTTCCAAAGGTGGGACTCACCATCCATGGTTCACGAAAACAGTTAAAGATACTATCAAACTTAAAGAAAAAGCCTATAATTGTGCAAAGGTGGGAGGCAGGTCAGAAGATTGGACAGAATATTAAAAAAACAGCAAAGAATGACTAAAAGATTGATAAGGAAGGTAAAATTAGAGTATGAGAGAAAGCTCGCAAGAAATTTCAAGACAACTAGTAAGAGTTTCGATAGATATTTTAAAAAGAAAAGAGTTAACAAAGCGACTGTTGGTCCAATAGAAAGTGTGTCTGGGGAATTAATAATGGATAATTAAGAGATGGCAGATGAATTGAACAGATACTTTGCATCGGTCTTCACTATTGAGTATACAAATAACATCCCAGTATTAGCCGTATATCAGGAAATTGAAGGGATGGAGGAACTCAAGAAAATTACAATCACCAGGGAAGTGGTACGAAACAAATTGTTGGAGCTGCGGGTTGACAAGTCGCCAGGTCCTGAATTGGCTAGTGAGATAGTTGATGCGCTGGTTTTAATATTCCAAAATTCCCTAGATTCGAGAAGGTTCCGTTAGATTGGAAAAGAGTGAATGTAACTCATTTATTCAAAAAGGGAGGGAGACAGAAAGCAGGAAACGACAGGCCAGTTAGCTTAACATTTGTCTGAGGGAAAATGTTTGGAGCTATTACAGAGGATGTTATAGCAGGGCATTTAGAAAGAATTAAGGTAATCAGGCAGAGTCAACATGTTTTTTTGAAAGGGAAATCATGTTTAACCAATTTATTGGAGTTCTTTGAGGGAGTTACATGTGCTGTGGATAAAGGGGAACCAGTGGATGTATTGTATTTTGATTTCCAGAAGGATAAGGTGCCATATCAAAGGTTATTGCAGAAAATAAAAGCTCATGGTGTCGGGGGTAACATATTGGCATGGATAGAAGATTGGCTAGCTGACAGGAAACAGAGAGTCAGCATAAATGGGTCATTTTCTGGTTGGCAAGAAGTAACGAGTGGTGTGCCACAGGGATCTGTGCTGGGGCCTCAACTTTTTACAATTTATATAAATGACTTAGATGAAGGGACCGAAGGTATTGTTGCTAAATTTGCTGATCACAAAGATAGGTAGGAAAGTAGGTTGTGAAGAGGACATAAGGGGGCTACAAAGGGATATAGATAGGTTAAGTGATAGGGCAAAGACCTGGCAAATGGAGTATAATGTGGGAAAGTCGGAAATTGTCCACTATGGCAGGAAGAATAAAAAAGCATATTATCTAAATGGTGAGAGATTGCAGAGCTCTGAGATGCAGAGGGATCTGGGTGTCCGAGGGCATGAATTGCAAAAGGTTAGTATGCAGGTCCAGCACGTAATTAGGAAAGCTAATCGAATGTTATCATTTATCACCATGGGAATTGAATACAATAGTAGGGAGGTTATGCTTCACCTATCCAGGACATTGGTGAGACCTCTTCTGCAGTACTGAGTACTGCACTGGTCTCCTTATTTGCGGAAGGATGTAAATGCATTGGAGGTAGTACAGAGAAAGTTTACGAGACTAATACATGGAATGGGTGGGCTGTCTTACGAGGAAAGATTGGACAAGCTAGGCTTGTCTCCGCCAGAGTTTAGAAGAGAAAGAGGCGACATGATTTGTTATTTAATTTATTAATTAACAAATTAGCTATCCTCCAGTCTTCCGGTACCTCACCCGTGGCTAACGATGATACAAAAATCTCTGCCAGCGCCCCAGCAATCTCCTCCCTTGCTTCCCATAGCATCCTAGGATACATCTGATCAGGCCCTGGGGATTTATCCACCTTAATGCGCTTCAAAACCTCCAACACCTCCTCCTTTGTAATGTTGATATGCTGCAGGATATCGCTGTTCCCTCCCTTGAACTCACTAGCTTCCATGACCTTCTCCACGGTAAATACAGACGAGAAATATTCATTTAAGACCTCGCCCATTTCGCGTGGCTTCACACATAGATTGCCACACTGATCCTTAAGGGGACCTACACTCTCCCGAGCTACCCTTTTACTCTTAATACACTTATAGAATCTTTTAGGATTCTCCTTTATCTTATCTGCCAGGGAAATCTCATGGCCCCTTTTCGCCCTCCTAATTTCCTTCTTAAGTATACTCCTATATCCCCTATACTTCTCGAGGGACACGCTCAATCCCAGCTGCCTATACCTGACGTATGCCTCCTTCTTTGTCCTGACCAGACCCTCAATATCCCTCGTCAACCAAGGTTCCCTAAACTTGCCAGCCTTGCCCTTCCATCTAACAGGAACATGCTGGCCCTGAACTCTTCCTATCTCACTTTTAAAAGCCTCCCACTTGCCAGACGTCCCTTTACCTGTAAACAGCCTCTCCCATTCAACTTTTGAGAGTTCCTGTCTGATGCCATGGAAATTAGCCTTCCCCCAATTTAGGACTTCAACCTGAGGACCAGTCCTATTCTTTTTCATAACTATCTTGAAGCTAATAGAGTTATGGTCACTGGTCCCAAAGTGCTCCCCGACTGCCATATCAACCACCTGCCCATCCTCATTTCCTAACAGGAGATCGAGTGTAGCCCCTTCTCCAGTCAGGCCATCCACGTACTGCTTCAGAAAATTATCCTGGACTCACTTAACAAATTCTTCACCATCTGATCCCTTAGCACTAAGGCAGTCCCAGTCAATATTAGGGAAGTTAAAATCACCTACTATTACAACCCTATAATTCCTATACCTATCTGTGATTTCCCTACATATATGCTCCTCCACTTCCCTCTGACTATTGGGGGGCCTATAGTATAATCCCATCAAAGGGATCACCCTTTTATTATTTCTATGTTCTACCAGTATGGCCTCACTGGACATTCACCCCGGGATATTCTCTCTAAGTACTGCCGTGATGTCCTCCCTAATCAATAGTGCAACTCCCCCTCCTCTCTTACCTCCACCTCTGTCACGCCGGAAGGATCAGTACCGCGGAACATTGAGCTGCCAGTCCTGCCCATCCCTCAACCACGTTTCCGTAATAGCTACAATACCACAATCCCATGTACCGATCCATGCTCTGAGTTCATCTGCCTTACCTGTAAGGATACTTGCATTAAAGTAAATGCAGTTTAGCCCACCAGACCTTCCACGCCCCCTGTCCTGCCCCTGCCTGGCCTGCCTACTGGACTTGCTTGCTTTAACCTCTCCATTTGCCTCAACTATCTCATCGGAGAGACTACTACTTTGGGTCCCACCCCCGCTGCAAGACTAGTTTAAACCCTCCAGTGTATTACTATAAAATCTCCCTGCTAGGATATTGGTCCCCTTCCAGTTCAGATGCAACCCGTCCCTCTTGTACAGGTCACCTCTGCACCAGAAGAGATCCCAATGATCTAAGTACCTGAAGCCCTCCCGCCTTCGCCAGTCTTCAGCAATGCATTCATTTGCCTAATCCTCCTATTCCTACCCGCACTAGCACGTGTCACAGGGAGTAAACCTGAGATTACAACCCTAGAGGTCCTGCTCTTTAACCTTCTGCCTAACTCCCCATATTCACTTTGCAGAACCTCATCTATCTTCCTGCCTATGTCGTTCGTACCAATATGGACCTCGATCTCTGGCTGCACACCCTCCCCTTTCAGAATTTCCGGCAGCTGCTCCGAAACATCCTTGACCCTAGTATTAGGGAGGCAACATACCATCCTGGAGTCTCGTTTGCGGCCACAGAAACGCCTATCTGCAACCCTTATGA
The DNA here is from genome assembly GCF_036365525.1 of Heterodontus francisci. NCBI lineage: Eukaryota > Metazoa > Chordata > Chondrichthyes > Heterodontiformes > Heterodontidae > Heterodontus > Heterodontus francisci. The sequence continues at coordinate 7,375,063 of NW_027142006.1, forward strand.
TAGAATCCCCTATCACAATAGCTCTTCCTCCCCTTTTCATCCCCTGCTGTGCAGCAGAACCCTCCGTGGTGCCACGGACCGCGCTGTTGCTCTTTTCCCCTGGGAGGTCTTCCCCCCAACAGGAACCAAAGCGGTGTATCTGTTTGAGAGGGGGATGGCCACAGGGGACTCCTGCACTACCTGCCTGCTCCTACGACTCCATCTGGTGGTCACCCATCCCTTTTCTGCCTGTGCATCCATTACCTGCGGTGCGACCACCTCACTAAACATGCTATCCATGACACCCTCAGCTTCGTGGATGCTCCACAGTGAAACCACCCGCAGTTCCAGCTCCATAATGCGAGTAGCCAGTAGCTGCAGCTGGATACACTTCCTGCACACATGGTCGTCATGGAGACTGGGAGGGTTCCTGAATCCCCACATAGCGCAGGAGGAGCATATCACGGGGCTGAGCTCTCCTGCCATGACTTACCCTTAGATTAATTAGTTACTCCCTTAATTAAAAAATACTAATGACACTCGGGGCCTTGTTCTACCCACTACAATCTAAAGTCCTTCATAAGCTACACTGAATAAAAAAAACACTTTAGTCGTACTCATCTTATCAGCAGAGGTTTTTTTTTCAAGTAAAAAACTTTGCCCTTTTCTTTAAGATATTTAAATACACTAACAGCAGTGACTCACCAACCAATCACCTTGCAGCTCTCCTCTGACATCACAGTTGGCTTCTTTTTTTTCAAAACTCCAGCACACTGGAAGAGCTCCACTCCACTCCTGGAAGGGAAGAGACTGGGCCTCGATCCTCGGATGGGATTTATAGGCTCCGCTCTCAACATTCTCCTCATATCGGTCCATATAGGTCTGCTCCGCTCCGCTCCTCTCCGCTCCCGGAAGGTAATTCACCAGCTTTTGCAGAAAGGTAGGTCTTAAGCTGTTGCAGTACCTGTTAGAAAGATAGTCTAAGCTATTCTGAAGTCATCTTCCAATGTCATCCACATGGAAGCAGGATTTTCAAGGATAAGATGTAGTTTTTAAAAGTCACTTCAATCTTGCTCAAGAGTCTTTTCAAAGAAGCCAAGTAAATCTTGATAAAAAGTCATATACATTTAGAGATCTTTTAAAAGCACTTCAATCTTGTTAATAAAAAGTCAGATGTAAATTTAAGAACTCTGATCAGGCTATGCTAAAAAGTTACATACAATTAAGAAATAAAATACAACATTTAAAATGTCTGAACTCCCTCTGAAAGTTGACAACTGCTGCTGCCGGTGTCTTCCTGGAATAGTGGAGCTGTTGTGTCAACGGAAAAGTCCTTCCCGAGCAGCCCTGAGCCTGTTGGTACCGGCTTTAATCCAACCCAGGTAAAAATCAGGGTACATTGTGGGCAATGAGCCCAAATTGCTGAACTACAGGTCCCTGTCACTTTAAAGAGTGGGCTGGTGCGATTATGATCAGAGGCTCCTTCTAAGCACATTTCTCACCACCACAACTTCCAGATGCTGGTGTTAGTGTGTGCATGTACCAGCAGTTGCAGTGCTGTTCAGACCCTCAATAGCAGTGAAAGTCTCAGAGTTCACCACTATTGGGCTGTAAAATCCAGGCCAATATCTCACAGTCCTGTTAGATTTGCTCTCCCTCTGTACAAAATCAAACTCCACACATTGTCTTTCACTCACTCCTGTTTCCAGCCCTGACGGTGCAGAAATCCCCTCTCAAAGGTACACAATCCAGTTGATTTCTGATCAAATACCTCCTTCCTCATTCAATAGAGGAAACAGAGACATGAACACGAGTCAGGTGCAAGAAAGTTTCACCAACAGAGCAAAGAAAGGCACCAACAAAAGTCACCCCTACTTTCCAAATCATTTCACTGGAATATTCTTTCACTTGTTTTGTCGGATGACTGCAATAAATCTGAAAATGAGCACCATGAGGTTTGTGTTCACTAGTCGCTTGTTCTCCTGTGTTTGTCTGTCAGGTTTGTAATTCAGTTTGTATTGGATATTGAAGAGAATCTCTTTTCAAGATGATTACACATCGTACTGTGTTTAAAGCAACCAACTTGGAAAATGGCAGAAAATGAATGTTTCAATACCTGTGTGACCAGATTCTTCCAATGCTTTTCAACAGCTCGATTGATGATGCTTGTAATCTGTATCCTGTGGAGAATGGGAGAAGAGAATAAAAACATGGTGCATGAACAGGACAGACTGCGTAAAATGGGAGCACAGAAATACTGCCACCTCATTGAAAGTTAATGAGATTTATTTGAAGTCAGACACCTGTCCACAATGAACAAGTGAATACATTAATTGTCCTCTTTCAATCTAAATGGGACTGAGGTTCCAACAGAGAAGTTTTCTGGAAAATACCTGCTGCAGTTTTAAAATTGATGAACTGGAACATCTTATACTAACTTTCAAATAACTGTAGTGATTGTATAGTTCTCATAGTGGAGAGAAGGAGTTGTTTATAAATATAAGCAGAAAGACACATTTGTGGATTGGTGAATGAGCTTTATCTTTCTGAAATGTATTTGTCCATTGGTTGCAGGTCACTGGAAATTCTTTTTTACATTTCAATTGTAGCAGCAGCAGTTAGCAGCAAAATGTCTGATTAATCAGAGTAGTGGGTCTGGGAAATACTTAAACAGCCGAGACCCTGTAAAACAGAACTCCAAGTAATAGTTTAAATAAGGCACTGAACTGACAGAGCGGTAAAGGCCTGCTCAGGTCAGGAAAAAAAAGCCGACCCGAACCTGACAGAACCACATTGGACCCGAGCCCGACCCGGCCCGAGTATCTCCATTTATTCCCACGCCCAAACTAACCCGAGCCTTACCCGACCACTGGAATGTTCACTTTATCTACCTCCCGATTCCGAATCTACAGGAAGCTGCAGCATGAGCGCAATGACGTCATAGAGATGCTCACTTTCTCACTGAGCAGACTCAGAGTTTCCCTCCTTGATGACCCGGACTCCCAGCTTAGGTTGGCTTTTCAACTTTTGACACTTATTAAACTCAACTTCCCAGCAGAGTTAAATGTAATACTTACTGTGTGTGTCCGACACGGACTCAGCCCGACCTGGACCCAGCCCAACCCGAACCTGGCCCGACCTGACCCGAGCCCGAAAGCCAGACCCGGAAGAGCGACCCAACACGACCCGGACCCGACACAGGTCGTCGGGTCCCGTCGGGTTCAGGTCGGGTGGCAGGCCTTTGCAGAGCGGAGGTCAGATGAGGATTGAATTAATTTCAATCACTGAATCTAAACAAGAAGTAAATCTGCCAGGAATGGAAGACTTTGCTTTACCTGTGAGCTTGTGGCACAACGGTAGTGCGTCTGACTCCAGATCAGAAGGTTGCGTGTTCAAAACACGTCAGGCTCAGTTATGTTTTACAGCAGCTCAAGTTCCTGGATTTTATATCAGAAGAGAGTTCGTTCTCTTGGAATATTCGTGCATGGTAGAATTTCAAGATCAACTTTAATAGATTAAAGTCCTGATTTCTGGTTCCGTTCCATTTCCATGCTCAGTTCTTATTTCACACTGTTTTATATCAGAACAATGTTTCAGGGATGTGATGTGTCCATTGTTTGTGCAATCGCTCTGTCACCCAGTGTGAGAAATAAAACACAAACCGCACAGCGTGCGGCTCAAACCCATACCTGGCTCTGTCTATCGGCCGCTTAGTTCAGTTGGTTAGGACGCAGTGTTGATAACAACAAGGCTGTGGATTTGATCCCCATGTGCGCTGTCACATGGTCAGTCATTAATTTGACACATTTTTGCAACACTTAAAATCCAACTTTTAGATGCAAACAAGTTTACATCAAATGTCAAAGGGAATTTATTTTGAATAACATCCATTGTATCTTTGTCACTGGTCTGGAGTAACACAGAATTCTTTCCAATTATCTTCCGTTTTCTGAAAAACGTTGAACTCGTGGCCTGTTCTCGTTCATGGTCACGAGCAGCAAAAACAGACAGAGCAAGTCTGACTGCCCAGAGATGTGGAAAAGGCTTCAGTTTGGGACATATGCAGCAAATCAAATGTTCACCCGGCCCTGAAAGATTCAAAAACTGGGGAAAAGGACACAAAGAGATAGAGAATAAGCTAAAGCTGAGAATGTAAATATTTCCCATCATTGATATCTCTCTATTCCAATCCAACCTTCAGAGTTGGGTAAATAATTTCAGTGTAAATTGTGCAGCTCAAGAGTCAAAACCAAAGGGCGATGCAGAATAAAGGAGAACTGCCAAAACCCCAGATTGAACCAGGGATCTTCAGTCCAACACACTCCCAACTGAGCTATTTCAGTCTCACAGGCTTGGGATGAGAAGTGGCAAGTAACATTCGCACCACACAAGTGCCAGGCAATGACCATCTCCAACAAGAGAGAATCTAACTATCTACCCTTGACATTCAATAGCATTACAATTACTGAATCCCCCACCATCAACATCATGGAGGTTACCATGGGTAGCCATACAAATAACGTGACTAGAAGAGCTGGTCAGAGGCTTGGAATCCTGAGGTGAGTAATTACAGTGCAGCTGTTGGCTCCACCCCAGGGGCTGAATTGGTTCTGTAAACCATGAAGCAGCTTCCTCTCAAATCCCAGGTTTATCAATAAATCCTCTCACAAAAGACCCAAAGTGTGATATATTCCTCCCACTCATCCATGACTCCTGACTCCCCAAAGCCTGTCCACCATCTGCAATTCACAAGTCAAGAGTGTGATGGAATACTCTCCACTTGCCCGGATGGGTGCAATTCCAACTCAAGAATCTCCACACCGTCCAGGACAAAGCAGCCCACTTGATTGGCACCCCATCTACAAACATTCACTCCCTCCACCATCGGAACACAGTGGCAGCAGTGTGTACCGTCTGCAAGATGCACTGCAGCAATGCACCAAGACTCCTTCGACAGCACCTTCCAAACCCAGCGACCTTTACCACCGAGAAGGGCAAGGGCAGCAAATGCAGGGGATACCACCACCTGCAAGTTCCCCTCCAAGCCACACACCATCCTGACTTGGAACTATATCGCCGTTCCTTCACTGTCGCTGGGTCAAAATCCTGGAACTCCCTTTCTCACAGCACTGTGGGTGTACCTACCCCACATGGACTGCAGTGGTTCAAGAAGGCAGTTCACCACCACCTTCTCATGGGCAATTAGGGATGGGCAATAAATGCTGGCCTAGCCAGCGATGCCCACATCGCATGAATGAATGAATAAAAATGTGAAGTATCAAAATATCAAGTATTTATGAGTCCAATTGTCAGCAATTTTATTCACTGGATCCAATTGAACTAATAGCACACGGGAACCACGGGGCTTCAGAGCCTCGCCTGGTTAAAGGAGCTGACTGGGAGGTGGGAGCTGAGTGTTGTCTTCACTGGGAAGCTATCGGGTGAGGCAGCAAAACTTGGCAGAAAGGGCATCGGGAAACACTGTCAGGAGTGGGGGCCAATGTGCCAGCTCTGCAGAGGGAACAACACCAGGGTGCCATTGGGGCAGTGTCACTTCATTGAGGGTGACAAGTGAGGTAAATGTGGCTGGGTGTTGTTAACTGTGAAGGCCTTGCACTCAGGGAGGGGCAACCTGTCATGGGCCTCATTCGAGGCTCTCATTGGATTCGAGGCTCCCATTGAGGAGGAGGAGGAGGAGTAGAGAGGAAGGGAGGGAGGCACAGGCACCAGCAGGGGCACCACAGCAGCTTGGGGGCCCACAGGAAGGCCAGCCTCGAACAGGAGGCTGGAGAAGGAGGCAGAGGAACACGTCAGCCGAGGTTCAACTACCTGCAGATGTCCGAGTGACAGTGTCTCCGCAGACTGCACCTCTCCACGGGGGTCGTCACTGATCTCTCTGCCATGATGCAGCTGTGCCCCATGCGACTTGGTGGGCACCTGATGCCAGTGTCACTGAAGGTCACCGTGCCACTGAACTTCTTCACCACCAGATCATTGCGGGGATCCACTGGAGATATGTGTGGAATCTCACAGTCTGTAGTGAATCAGTGCATCAAGGAGGTCACCAATGTCCTGTTCAGGAGGGCCGGTGACTATGTGCACATTGATCCAAACAGTCAAGCTGAGAGAGCGATAGGATTCGGGGACATCGCTGAATTCCACCAGGTGTAGGGTGTCATTGACTGCACCCATGTGACCATCATGGCTCCTGCAGACCAGCCAGCAGCCTTCAACAGGAAGGGCTTCCACTTGCTCAGTGTGCAATTGGTCTGCGACCACTGCAAATGGATCCCATAGGTGTGTGCACAAATCCCGGGAAGCAGCCACAACGCCTGCATACCAAGGCACTCCCAGGTGCCAGAACCTTTCCGCGGCCCCATCCGCTTTCAGAGATGGATCCTTGGAGACAAGGGCTACCCACTGAGGACATGACTACTGACGTCTGTGAGGAACCCACGCACGGATGCAGAGGAGAGGTGCAACACCTGCTGCGGGTCAACCCGAGCGACCATCAAGGAGGCCATTGGTCTCCTGAAGATGAGATTCAGGTACCTAGATCGATCCAGTGGAGCCCTTCAGTATGTCCCGGCGAGGGTCTCGCATATCGTGGTGGTTTGCTGTGCACAGCACAATCTGGCATTACAGAGGGGTGAGGTGTTGACTAGTGAGGATATCGTGGAGTGTGATGTCTCCTCTGATGATGAGGATGTGGAGGAGGATGCTGCCCAAGCAGTGCCAGATGAAGAACCTCAGGCACAGCAGGGTAGGGGCCATGAGATACACACAAGGGAGACATGAGACACCCTTATACATTCAAGTTTCCTTTGAGCCTTACCACCTTCTGGAACCAAGGCAATAAAGTCTTAGCTTTAAACAGCCCTGTTGTCACCTCCTTCCTTCTGTTCTGCAGCGTCCAGGTACACATCGCACAGTGACAAGGCCAAAGCTTTGTGAACTCAGGGCTTGGTCCCTCACTTCCAGCCCCTTGGGAGGAAGGGTTTAAATGAAGTCCCAAAGGGCATCAACAATAGGAAGGAGACATAGTGAGAGAACATCATTTCTTTCTTCCGTGTGACAACAAATGCAACCCTATCCATCTGGAATGTACATTCACCGTGAACCCTAAGTGAATCTAGGTGCTCTTCTTAAATCTTTTCCGGGTGCTCCTACGTGGTGCTCCCCCTGCTCTGTCAGCTGAGGTGGAGACAGGCTGCTGACCTTGCTGCCCCATGGCTTGGGATGACATTGGTGGCCGTCCTCTTGCTGCCTGAGGCCTGGAGGGCCCCGGCACACTGAGGGCCTCCTGCACAGGTACAGGGACCCCCCTCTGTCATCGAGGGTGATGGAGGCAGGCACTGGCATCACTTGTGTCACTGGCAGAGGGGCTTTGGAGCTACTGTCCACACCAGGAGCACCCTGAGAGGAGACCCCAGATGTAGCAGCCAGCTGCTCCTCCCCCTTATAAAACACACTTGTAACTCGCTGCTGACCTGAGAGGGACGTGGACCTCGTGGCCCCTCTCACCTTGTCACCGCTGGATGGAGCTCATGGACAAAGCGATGGAGTGCAGGTCTGCACACATCTCCGGCAGCCACTGATTGATTGGCTGGATCAGGCTCTCCATGAGAGTCACCAATCTCACAATGGAGGAAGCCAGACACACCCCCATCAGAGACAATGCAGCACCCAAAGTCTGGATGGACTCCTCCACCATCCTTGTTCGGGTACACATAGCCTCTGGCAACTCTGCCAGATGTTACCTGACCTCTCGCTGCAGCTGCGGTATTTCCCGTGTTGCTGGTGACACCAGAGGCATGTCATCAGCCTGGGGCTCAGCATGGGCCTGGCCTCCCACAGACCACCAACTGTCAGTGGCCTCGGCTGTCACAGCCTCCGTCAGCTGCCCGGGCCTGTCTGTGATGTGCTCATCAGTTTGCGTGAGCGTTTCTGTTCTGGTGGAGGGTGCAGGGGAATGATGTGATGGTGCACCATCTGAGGCTCCCTCCTCCTCCTCAGACGTGTCCGGCTGTCTCCCAGTATCTCCAGCTCTTTGCTTTTGTCGTTCATCCGGGCCTTCATGAGAAAACAGGGACATTGAAGGGTTACGGTCTGCCCATCGTGACATTCCAACCACCCCTACTGTGCAGCTCCATTGATGCAGTGGTGAACAGATGAGCAGTGTGGCTCCTTTGCAGCGGATGCTCCCTTGTGCCCCAGGAGATGTGCACTCACTCTCTTGGGTAAATGCCCCTGTCTCTCCATCAGATATGGAGCAGCTGCTTTGCAGCCCGGCCTGTTCCATGGCCTCCTCCTCCATCGGGATGAGGACACGGAGATAAGGCACTCCACCGCCAGTCTTGACACGCTCTTTCCAATTGTGGGATGTCTTCTCCTGCAGACACAATGATGAACAAAGTTAGTCTCCCAGCGGGGACAAGCCCAACATCTCTGATGGTGATAGTCCAGCAGTCCATGATGTGGACACACATATGCCTCCTGCATGCGGCCCCTCTCGAGGGACTGTGTGAGGTTATATAATGACTGACGTGTGCCTCTCCTGCTGCCCTTCCCCAATACACATGACTGGGTGGTCACTCCCTTTCCACTAAACATTCCCTCTCACTCTGCCACATGCAATGTCCAAAGGGTCCAAAGTGCTTTGATTTGTCGCCTGAGCAACCTGGATCAGGTCATTGACCCACTTCCTGCACTGGATCCATTTCCTGGGGGTGAACCCATGGCTGCTGACCTCACCTACTATCTCCAGCCAGCTTTGCTTGGTCAGGTGGACAGGTCTCCACCTCCCATCCCTGGGGAAGAGGATCTTGCACCTTTCTCTTGTCACCTGGAGGAGAACCTGCAGGGTGGCATCGCTAAACCGTGGCACCATGGTCACTGCAGGCTCGCATTCAGCTCCTTACCCATCAGGCAACAGAGGCAGCAGAATGGGTCCTGGGGCATCACAGGCAGCAGAAGTGGTCCTGGGACAGCAGAGGGCTCTCAGGAAGACACTCCTTTAAACCAGGCAGCAGTGAATGCAGGGCTGGCAGCCCTTTAAATATGGTGCCAGCACCTGCCGTTGTGTCAGATGTCGGTGCCATCGGCACCTCGTTCCCTGCCTCTGGTCCTTGTTTACATGGGCCCCACGCCTCCCCTTCATTAATTTGTCGGCTGCTCCGTGATCGGAGTCGGTCGGCCACATTTCACTCGTGTGGTGACGACACCCGCTTCCGGTGCCTCTGCCGAGAGCCGCACCGTTAGTTTAAAATTCAGCCCATGGAGTCAAGAGTGGAAAATCTCCCCTCTGATTCTCTCTACTTAAAATGAAGGAGACACCAAATTAAAACTGATGAAACCAGGGATTGTATCCTGGTTCTTCAATCGAGTGTTCTCCCAACTGAGCTATTCCATCCTCACTGTGAGCTCATCTTCATTGGAGACAAATATAACTCCAGGCGGAATTTCCCCACCCGTTCATTCCTCACTTCAGGGGAATGGGACCCGACCAGATCGCGGAACTCAGATTATGTTAATGTTCTGCTCTTGATATCTTAATATTATCTTGCGTTTGAGCCACTTTTAATCAGGTTCACGGACAAATTCTTCTATCATCCCTTCTCCCACATTCTCTCTCTCTCATTCATTCTTTATTCCTCACAATCCAGAAAGGGTTAGGAATCAGAGATCACCCCCAAACCCTCTGCACACAGACCTCTGTATGTCACCCTGTTTGCTCCAAGATCCAAGAGACCAGTCAATAAATTACACTCTTTATAAACACAGAAAGCTGCCTCACAGTGTTGGACACAGAGTTAAATACACTGAAGTCTTTTGAAAAAAGTTCATCTTACGGGCTGTGTTACTGAGCCCACAGAGCAGGACAGGCCCAGGCTCCAGCCCCAGCCCCACCTGGGCTGTGTTAGCTGATGTCACCTGGTGTGATACTGAGCCACATGGAGCAGGAAAGGGCCTGGTTGTATTCATGGCCTGTGTTGAGTTCACTGAACCCACCCAATGTTGTAGGATCCACACAGAACAGAATGGGCCCAGGCTCCTTCCTCAGCCTGAGGGATGATAGTTCATCTCACACGGTGTTGTACAGAGCCCCACACAGAACAGGAAAATCCCAGGCTCCATCCCCGGCCTGTGGTATTTTACTTCATCACACCTGGTATGGTACGGAGCCCCCAGAGCAGGAAAGATCCAGCTTCCATCTCCAGTCTGTGCTGAATTAGCTGATCTGACCTGGTTGGCACTGAACCACAATCAGGGGAGGATGGGCCGAGGCTCCCTGGCCTGTGGTGTGTTAGTTATTCTCATTTGGTGAGGTACTGAGCACTGGAGAGCAGGAAGGGCCTGTGCTCAGTGAGCTGATCTCACCTTGTGCCTTCCTGAGACCCACACACAGAGCAGGACAGGCCTAGGCCTCATCCCCGGCCTGTGCTCAATTAGCGGATCTCAGCCAAAAGATTTTGATAAGGTTCCACACAAGAGGCTTCTCTATAAGATTAAAGTCCCTGGTATCAGTGGTAATATATAGATCTGGATTGGGAACTGACTGGCACGATGTAGGCAGAAAGTAGTTACAGATGGATCTGGATCTGTTTGGAGACCAGTTACCAGTGGTGTCCCACAGGGATCGGTGTTGGGTCTGTTGCTCTTTATTATTTTTATTAATGATCTGGATGGAGGTGTAGGGGGCACCATCTGTAAATTTACAGATGATTTGAAGATCTGTGCGACTGTTCAGACTGTAGACGATGCTCGACTGTTTCAGGCTGATCTTAATGTGTTGGGAGATTGGGTTCATGACTGGTAAATGATGTTTAATTTGGGTAAGTGCAGTGTTATTCATGTGGACAGGGCGAATGCTCAACATTCATACACCCTTCAGGGAAAAACATTAAAGCAGGTGGAGAAGGAAAATAATTTTGAGCAGAGATCTGGATGTTCTCGTGCACAGATCTCGAAAGGTACAGCAGCAATGCTGTGAAGTGATAGCTGGAGCAAATAGGGGGTTGGGCTGCATTCAGAGGATAATTGCATATAAGATGGGGCATATTCTTTCATGGGATGTGAGCGACACTGGCAAGGCCAGAATTTGTTACCCATCCCTAATTGTCCTTGACAAGATGGCGGTGAGCTGCCTTCTTGAATTGCTGCACTCCATGTTGTGTAGGTGCACCCACAGTGCTGTTAGGAAGGGAGATCCAGGATTTTGACCCAACATCAGTGAATGAACAGCGATATTGTTGCAGATCAGATGGTGTGTGACTTGAAGGGGAACTTGCAGATGGTGGTGTTTCCATGAATCTGCAGCCCTTTTCCTTCAAGGTGGTTGAGTTCTTCGGTTTGGAAGGTGTTTTTGAAGGAGCCTTGGTGAGTTGCAGCAGTGCATCTGGTAGATGGTACACACTACTGCCACTGTGCGTCAGTGGTGAAGGGAGTGAATGTTTAAGGTGGTGAATGGGGTGACAATCAAGGCAGCTGCTTGTCCTGAACAGTGTCAAGTTTCTAGAGTATTGTTGGAGCTGCACTCATCCTGGCTTGTGCCTTGTAGATGGTGGACAAGTTTTGGAGAGTCAAAAATCACAAAATTATTACAGTGCAGAAGAAGGCTATTCGGCCCATTGTCTCTGCATAGAATCATTGAACATAGAAAGTTTAGAGCACAGGAAGGCCAAAAATCGGGCAACCCAGCGGAATCCCATTGTCCAGCATTTGGACCGTAGCCCTGCAGGTTCAGGTACTTGAGGTGCACATCCAGACTCCTCTTAAATGAGTTGAGGGTTTCTGCCTCAACTACCCTTATAGGCAGTGAGTATCAGACCCCTCGCACCCTCTGGGTGAAAAAAGTTTCCTCATCTCCCCTCTAATCGTTCAACGAATCACTTTAAATCTATGCCCCTTAGTCATTCACCTCCCTGCTAAGGTAAATAGACCCTTCCCATCCACTCTATCCAGACCCCTCACAATTTTATGCATTTCAATCAAATCTCCCCTCAGCCTCCTCAATTCAACCCCAGCCGATCCAATCTTTCCTCATCGTTGCATTTTTCCAGAGTTGGCAACATCCTCGTAAATCTCCTCTGTAACCTCTCTGGTGCAATTGCATCCTTTCTGGAATGAGGTGACCAGAACTGCACACAGAACTCAAGTTGTGGCCTAACTAATGATTGATACAGTTCCAGCATAACCTCCCTGCTCTGATATTCTATACCTCGGCTAATAAAGGAAAGGATTCCATAAGCCTTCTCAACCAACTTATCAACCTGTCCTGCTACTTTCAGGGATCTGTGGACATTCACTTCAAGGTCCCTCACTTCCTCTAGACCTCTCAGTATTCACCCATTAATTGTGTATTCCTTTGCCGTGTTTGACCTCACCAAAGGCATCACCTCACACTTCTCCAAGTTGAATTCCATTTGCCACTTTTCTGCACACCTGACCAGTCCATTTTTCCAGCTCTCCTAATGAGCATTTCACCTCGTACCGAGAGCTGAATTATTCATTGCAGAATTCTCACTTTCTGTTTTACCTTTGGTGCCACAGTATTTATATGAATGGTCCAGTTAAGCTTGTGTCTATGGTTACCCCCAGGATGTTGATGGTGGGGGGGATTCAGCGATGGTAATGCTGTTGAACGTCAAAGGGAGATGGTTACATTCTCTCTTGTTGGAGATGGTCATTGACTGGTACTTATGTGGTGTGAATGTTACTTGCCACTTATCAGGCCAAGCCTGAATGTTGTCCAGGTCTTGCTGCTTCTGGACACGGACTCCTTCAGTATCTGAGATGTCCCGAATTTGTCCTTTTATGAAACCTTGGTCAGGCCTCACTTGGAATATTGTATCCAGTCTTGGTCTCCTCACATGATGGGTGCTATTGAGGCTTTTGACAGGGTACAGAGGAGAGACATTAAACTAATTCCCAGTGTAAGACATCTTCGTTATCAAGTTAGACTAAAAGAGTTGAAACCCTACACCTTCGAGAAACCTAGACTGAGGGGTGATCCAATTGAGGTTCATAAGTAATGAAGGGTCCAATTTAGCATGGGAGAGGAGTCATAATTGTATATTGTAAAAGGCCAGATGTCACCAGGATCACATTAAATTTCATTTTCAGCAACGGGTTAATGAACCAGGAGGGCTGAGTGGTTAAGGTGTTGGACTTAAAATCCAATGAATATATGTCTGTGTGTGTTCAAACTCCACTCCTGGTATCTGTGCCGGCCAAATGTTACTTGTTGTTTCCCTGACTTTTGCCTTGCACCATCATCTCTTCTGTCATTTAATCACTCCTGCCTTCCAACCGATCACAGCTTCCTATTATTTGCCCCAGCACCATTCCTTGTCTCTGCACTTGCTTATAAGCTGGGAAACCTTGAACTTAATCTCCTCTGTCCCCTCATAATGACCTTCTCATCTTTCCTGAACTGTGGTTCCTCACAGGGTCCGCTGCCTCTCCGACTCCCCTCCAGGGGAAACTGAAGGCCCTGAGCCTGGGTCTTGCTTTCTACGCTTGCTGGTAGTTGAGTCCTTGCATGTCTAGACTCCTCCAGGAAGGGCTTGCCATAATCTTCCAATCTTCCCTGGATAAGGGGATTGGAGAGTGGCAAATGACACCCTTATTCAAGAAAGGGTGTACGGACAGTCCAAGCAACTCCAAGCCAGTTAATTTAACATCAATGCTGGGTAAGGTTTCAGAAATGATAATCAGGGAAAATATCAATGGACATTTAGAGAGGTTTGAGTTAATTAAGGATATCCAGCATGGATTTGTAAAAGGCAGATCATGCTTCACTAATCTAATTGAATTTTTTGATGAAGGAGCAGAGAAGTTTGATGAAGGAAATGCAGTGGATGTTGTTTCTATGGATTTTACGAAAGCATTTGATAAGGTATCACATAAAAGGCTGGTTAACAAAATTGAGGCTCATGGAATAGGAGGGTCAGTGTCCAATTGGTTAAAAAATTGGATTAAGGGCAGAAACAAGCAAGTTGTAGTAAATGGTTTCTTTTCAGACTAGGGGATGGTCGACAGTGGTGTTCCCCAAGGGTCAGTGCTGGGATCACTGCTTTTCTTGCTATGTATAAAATATGTGGATCTTGGAATACGGAACAGAATCTCAAAATTTGCTGACAATACCAAACTTGGAGGTGAGGCAAACAGTGAGGATGATATGAACCGCCTGCAATAGGACATAGATAGGCTAGCAGAATGAGCAGAGAGGTGACGGATGGAATTTAATACTGTTAAGTGTGAGGTGATGCATTTTGACAGAAGGAATAGGGAGAGGCAATGTATCCTTAATGGCACAGTTCTAAAGAGTGTTCAGGGACAGAGGGACCTGGGGATGCATGTGCATCGATCTTTGCAGGTAGCAGGGCATATTGAGAGAGTAGTAGTAAAATATATGGCATCTTGGGCTTTATACAAACATACAAGCATACGAACATATGAATTAGGAGCAGGAGTAGGCCACTCGGCCCTTCCAGCCTGCTCTGCCATTCAATAATTTCATAGCTGAACTGATGACCCACATTTCCAGCTACCCCTGACCACCCCCTTGCTTATCAAGAATCTATCTACATCTGCCTTAAAAATATTCAAAGACTCTGCTTCCACTGCGTTTTGAGGAAGAGAACTGCAAAGACTCACAACCATCTAAGAGAAAAAAATTCTCCTCATCTCTGTCTTAAATGGGCGACCCCATATTTTTAAACAGTGACCCCTAATTTTAGATTCTCCCACAAGAGGAAACATCCTTTCTACATCCACCCTGTCAAGACCCTCAGGATCTTATGTGTTTCAATCAAGTTGCCTCTTACTCTTCTAAAATCTGGTGGATACAAGCCAAGCCTGTCCAATTTTTCCTTGTAAGACAGCCCACCATTCCAGGTATTTGTCCAGTAAACCTTCTCTGAACTGCCTCCAATGCATTCACATCCTTCCTTAAATAAGGAGACCAGTTCTGTAGACAGTACTCCAGATGTGGTCTTACCAATGCCCTGTATAGCTGAAGCATAACCTCCCTACTTTTGTATTCAATTCCCCTCGCGATAAACACGAGCATTCTATTCGCTTTCCTAATTACGTGCTGTACCTGCATACTAACCTTGTGCGATTCATACACGAGGACACCCAGATCCCTCTGCATCTCAGGGCTCTGCAATCTCTCACCATTTAGATAATATGCTTCTTTTTTATTCTTCCCGCCAAAGTGGACAATTTCACACTTTCCCACATTTTACTCCATTTGCCAGGTTGTTGCCCACTCACTTAACCGATCTACATCTCTTTGTAGCCCCCTTATAAGAACATAAGAAATAGGAGCAGGAGTAGGCCATTCAGTCCCCAAAGCCTGCCCCACCATTTAATAAGATCAGGGATGATTTGCCCCAGACCTCAACTCCTCTTTCGTGCCAGCTCCTCATAGCCCTCAACTCCCCAATATTTCAAAAATCTATCTACCTCCTCTTTAAATGCTTTCAGTGATTTAGCCTCCACAACTCTCTGGGTAGAGAATTCCAGACATTCACTACCCTCTGAGAGAAGAAATTCCTTTGCATCTCAGTTTTAAATGACTGTCCCCTTATTCTGTAACTATGTCACCTAGTTTGAGATTCCCCCACTAGTGGAAACATCTACCCTGTCAAGCCCCCTCAGAATCTTATACATTTCAATAAGATCACCCTTATTCTTCTAAACTTTAATGTATAAAGGCCTAACTTGTTAGCCATTCTTGATAAGTCAACCCCTTTCTCCCAGGAATCAGCCGAGTGAATCTCTTTTGACTGTATCCAATGCCAATATATCCTTTCTTAAATACGGGGACCAAAACTGTACACAGCACTCCAGGTGTGGCCTCACCAACACCCTGTACAGCTTTAACAAGACTTCCCTATTTTTAAACTCCAGCCCCCTAGCAATAAAGGCCAAAATTCCATTTGCCCTCTTAATTACTTGCTGCACCTGCATGCTAACTTTTTGTGTTTCAATCACAAGAACACCCAGATCCCTCTTTTTTGGAGTCTCTGTCTATTTATATAATAGTCTGCATTTTGATTCTTCCTACCAAAGTGTATGACCTCACACTTTCCAACATTAAACTCCATCTGCCAAGTTTTTGCCCACTCACTCAACCTATCTATATCCCCTTGGAGATTCCTTATGTCTTCATGACAACATGCCCTACCTATTTTTGTATCATCAGCAAATTTGGATATATTACACTCTGCCCCCTCCTCCATGTCATTAATATAGATAGTAAATAATTGAACCCCAAGCACTGATCCTTGTGGCACTCCACCAGTCACATCCTGACAATGAGAAAATGGCCCATTTATGCCTACTCTTTGTTTCAAGGAATTGGTAACTCGTGTGTGCATCATCACTTCAGGAATTGATGTCATACAGCATGTGACACAGAGTGGGAGATGGGATGATCCCCGGTAAGATGTGCCTGTAATACTCTCCTGTAAATTGTATATAGTATTGTCAGTCTTCAATAAAAAAGTCAAATTATTTGTTGGCGTTGATCAGTGTGTGATTGGTAAGTCTGTGTGAAGAACAGGGGTTGGCAACATGTCTGTACATGGACACCAGTGTCCACGTTAAAACAGTTCAGTCCGTGACTGATAATTTCAGGGATGAGAAATTTCCCATTGGCTTCTTCTTCCAGACCAGTCTGACTTTCAATCAAATCGCAGCCGTCAGTTTCACAGCTGACAGGTCCTGAGAGCAGAGACAACGTTTCAGAACCTCGGACAAGTTCGGAGCTTTCCGGCAGTTCTGATTTCATTTCAAAGCCCTCCAGAAAAACCCGAGCTTGTCCGAGTTTCGGAAGTGCTGTCTCTGCTCAAAGCACCTGTCAGCTGTGAAACTGACGGCTGCGATTTTTTTAAAAAAGACTAACCATAAAGCTGAGAGTTCTCGCTCTCTGCAACTGTCAGAGAGAGGGAGAGAGAGAGAGGAGAGTAAGAGGGAGAGAGGAGACCGGGGGTGGGTGTCGGCAGAGAGAGAAAGGACAACCTGAAAGGTTTACCCCGTATCCTTAGATTATGACCCCTGGTTCTGGACTCACACCCAAATCCGATGAACGAATAAAAAAAGTCACAACTGTGATTGGCTCTTGTAGCGGACTCTGGTTAACAGACAATATTCGGAGCGCCGGCCCCAGACTGTTTAACACTGACTGAGCTGAGAAAATACAACTCACCCCCGAGAATCCGCAGCACAGACCGAGCGGAGGGGAAAACCTGTCCTGGGAACTCTACATTCAGGGAACAGTTTGTCCTGTGAATATGCAGATGTGAATATTGTGGAAGAGAGATTGTATTAAAGGGGAGGGCGGGTTAGTCTGAAGCCACTGTGTTTGTGGGTCCGCTCTCATCGCCGGATTTCAGAGTCATTCTTGTGTAAAATCAAATGATTTTCCAGTCAAAGAACCGCCCTGCTCCCTGCTCAGCCCCAAAGTGGGAATTCGGGATCATTTTTTTTAATTTCAAGATTTCAGTTGAAAAGTAGAGAACATGTCAGCGAGGGGTGAGAGAGGGCGGTCAATGCAGCAATAAAACCAGGTTAAATGGAAAATGGAGTCCTCAATCCGAGTGAAAGCTTTTCAACAGCAAACATACTGGAGTGAGAGACAGGAAAGATCTAGTCTGGAAGTCTGGAGTCTCTGAATTTCAAAGGAATTGGAGAGTTTGTGAGGAGAGAGAAACACAGAGAGACAGCAGGAGCCGAGAGCTGACAGCAGCTTGTCTCCGCCCTGTCCTCTCTCTGCCTTGAAGTTGCTCTGTGCCACCATCACCAGCTTCATTTCTGACCCAGTTCACACTGACAGTGAGAATTTGTGCAGAGTCCCGGACATGTCCGATAGTGCAGCAGCCCAAACGGCTCCTCCAGCCGCCGCCGCCGCCCAAGTCAAGACCCCCAAGAAGAAGAAGGCGGCTCCCCGGAACAAGCCAGCCGGTCTCCCGTTGGGCGAACAGATCCTCAAGATTGTGCCGGCTTTCAGCGATCGCAACGGGATGTCCCTGGCCGCCATAAAGAAGGCTCTGGGTAGCAGCGGTGTCGATGTGGAGAAGCTCAGGACCCAGATCAAGCAAAGTATCAAGAGGAATGTGAACAAAGGCTCCCTGGTGCAGAGCAAGGGACAGGGAGCCTCCGGCTCCTTCAAAATCAGCAAGAAGGAAAACCCAGGGAAAAGTGGGAAAGAAGGTGAAGAAACTAGCAGACAAGAAATCTTTAGTGAAGAAACCAGCAGACAAGAAATCTTTAGTGAAGAAACCAGCAACCAAGAAATCTTTAGCGAAGACACCATCAGCCAAGAAATCTTTAGTGAAGAAACCAGCAGATAAGAAATATTTAGTGAAGAAACCAGCAGACAAGAAATCTTTCATGAAGAAACTAGCAGACAAGAAATCTTTCTTGAAGAAACCAGCAGCCAAGAAATCTTTAGTGAAGAAACCAGCAGACAAGAAATCTTTAGTGAAGAAACCAGCAGCGAAGAAATCTTTAGTGAAGACACCAGTAGACAAGAAATCTTTAGTGAAGAAATCAGCAGCCAAGAAATCTTTAGTGAAGAAACCAGCAGACAATAACTCCTTTGTTAGAAACCAGCAGACAAGAAATCATTGGTGAAGAAACCAGCAGCCAAGAAAGTGACAACAAAGAAAGTAACAGCCAAGAAAACGAGCAGCAAGGCGGCGGCAACGCCAAATAAGGCGGTGAAGAAAGCAGTGCTTCAGAAAAAGTCTCCTGCGAAGAAGGTCAAAAAAGGCAAGAGTGCGGCGGGCGGAAAGGCGCTGAAGGAAGTGCAGACATGGAAGAGCAAGGTCAAGCCGAAAGCAGCGAAGGCTCAGAAAGCATGGTCTGGAAAGAAGTGAAAGAGCGCGGGAAACTTGTAAACATCTGAACACAAAGGCTCTTCTCAGAGCCACCCACATCTCTCAGGAAAGAGCTGATCCCCTGATCAAATGATCCCTGTCCCGGCCCCGCCTGCAGATTCCACATGGAAATGATTTGGAGCAAATCCAGGATCCCTGGTGACTCCCCTCCACCCAACCCTTTCCCCACTCTCTGTAATAAAACAGAAGGATGTCCGGCCCTCACTCTAACTGGGGATGTGTTCGGTGTAGTCTCAGTTCACAAATTCAGGGGGAGAGTCCTGTAAGGTAGCTCGGTCACTCTGACTGAAACCGCCAGTTCTCCGGGGCTGCAGCCACTGACACTGCGGGGAGAGAATCCCCGACTCTACCCCGCCGCCGGGGGAACAAACAGCGTTGTGTCCGGAGAATAGGGAGGGCCGGGGAGAAGGCACATATTAAAGCGCTGCAGTGGACTCAGCTCCTGTGTGTGCACAACTCTCACTGATTCCGTCCTCTGGGAACAGTGCGGTCTCAACAGATCAGGTTAGGAAAGAAACACACAGCCCGAGAATGGCTTCTTTCTTCCTGCATTTACTCTGTTCTGGGAGCAGATTCTCATTGAGAAGCGGCGCTCAGATCACCGGAGAGAAAAAAAAAACACAATTCAAGCTGTCCAAATGAAAAACAGAGAATTAACCCGGACACTTCCATTATTAAATTAATTCATCAGCTCCGAACCAGTTCCCGTTAATGTACCGGGATAATCTCGGGATTTATCAAATCGAAGGCAGCGGGATTTATTAAATTGTTGATTCTGACACCCTGTAGTTCACTTCTTCACTTAACTAGAGGGGGAGATGTGTGAGCAGAGAAACAGAGCGAAATCCAGAGAGGGAACTGAAAACACACCTGGACAGATGTGAAACAGGTCAATCCACTGTTACAATAACTCCATCACTGACTCCCTCCTGACAGTAACCAGCCCTTTCACAGAGACTGTGGGTGGCTCTGAAAAGAGCCTTTGGTTTATTAGATGACATTTTGGCCGCTTTACATTTTCTGGGAGCTCTGAGCGCTGGTTTTCTTGGGCAGCAGCACGGCCTGGATATTCGGCAGCACCCCGCCATGAGCGATAGTCACCCCTCCCAGCAGCTTGTTGAGCTCCTCGTCGTTGCGGACGGCCAGCTGCAGGTGTCTGGGGATGATGTGGGTCTTCTTGTTGTCCCGGGCCGCGTTACCGGCCAGCTCGAGAATTTCAGCGGTCAGATACTCGAGCACAGCAGCCAGATAGACCGGGGCTCCAGCACCCACACGCTCAGCATAGTTACCCTTTCTCAGGAGCCTGTGAACACGGCCCACCGGGAACTGCAGTCCAGTCCGGGAGGAGCGAGACTTGGCCTTGGCCCGAGCTTTCCCGCTGGTCTTTCCTCTTCCAGACATTTCCACAATCTCACAAATACTTTCACAAAGAATGAATAATTTCCTTAGCATTAATGATAACCAGTAGGCGGTCAGGATGGCCGAGCGGTCTAAGGCGCTGCGTTTAGATCGCAGTGTTCATTGGAGGCGTGGGTTCAAATCCCGCTTCTGACACCTTGTGTTTTGACTGCACCGGAGGCGTTTGGGAGCAGAGGTGAAGAGCAAAGAGAGAACAGGAAAGAACATGGACAAGCAAAATAACAATGGACCCAAAGATGTTGCATCAAATCATTCGAGTAAGAGGCAACTGAGCAAACAGCAGGGCACAGAAAACATCAAAAATGTAACCTTAGTATCGGGGTGGAAGATGTTGCCAATATCCTTAATGAATACATTACTGTCTTCTCAAATGAGGGGGTGATGCAGATATTGTTATGAAGGAGGAGGAGTGTGAAGTATTGGACGTGATAAGTTAAGGAGAGAGGAAGTCTTAATGGGATGAGCATCCTTGAATGTGGATAAATCACCAGGACCAGATGAAATGTACCCCAGGCTGTTGAATGACGCCAGGGAAGAAATAGTGGAAGGTCTGACCATCGTTTTCCAGAGCATTGGAGGTCTTGTAACGTTGCAATAAAAGCAAAATACCACGCAGATCAAGCATGGCTGAGCCTTTAGAGTAGAGAAACAGGGCTGAATTCCCTGAACCAGTGCTACAGCTTTCAGAATAGAAGGAGCCTATACAAACCTGATGGGTTCCACTTAAACCAAAGAGCTGGAGGTGTTGACAGTCAGAACAGATAAAATGTGGAGGAGTGTTTGAAGCAGATTCTGTGTGGTTACTGTAGTTGTCCTATGGAGTTATTTCAAGGAGGTGATTCTGAATGTAATGGATCAACGTGGACCCACCCAAGGCAAAGGTCACTGAAAGTGGCAACGCAGGTGGATAAGGTAGTCAAGAAGGCATACGGCATGCTTGCCTTCATCAGTCGGGGTATAGAGCATAAAAATTGGCAAGTCATGTTGCAGCTGCACAGAACCTTAGTTAGGCCACACTTGGAATATTGCGTGCAATTCTGGTCGCCACACTACCAGAAGGACGTGGAGGCTTTGGAGAGGGTACAGAGGAGGTTTACCAGGATGTTGCCTGGTCTGGAGGGCATTAGCTATGAGGAGAGGTTGGAAAAACTCAGATTGTTTTCACTGGAACGACGGAGGTGGAGGGGCGACATGATAGAGGTTTACAAAGTTCTGAGCGGCATGGACAGAGTGGATAGTCAGAAGCTTTTTCCCAGGGTGGAAGAGTCAGTTACTAGGGGACATGGGTTTAAGGTGCGAGGGGCAAAATTTAGAGGGGATGTGCGAGGCAAGTTTTTTACACAGAAGGTGGTGAGTGCCTGGAACTTTCTGCCAGGGGAGGTGGTGGAAGCAGATACGATAGCGACGTTTCATAGCCATCTTGACAAATACATGAATAGGAAGGGAATAGAGGGATATAGGCCACGGAAGTGCAGAAGGTGTTAGTTTAGGCAGGCATCAAGATCGGCGCAGGCTTGGAGGGCCGAATGGCCTGTTCCTGTGCTGTACTGTTCTTTGTTCTTTGTTCTAAGCTTCCCTGTGGTCCAGCCTGGTTGAATGGAACTGAAGCAAACAAATCATACAGAAGTGGAAAAGAAATATAAGGCCATGAAAGCACAGAATTCAGATGGATGCAATACCAGATGGTATGGCAAGAGTGTAAAACAGCAACAGACTGGTGAATAAAACTTTCCCATTGAATAAGACAAGAGAAGAGAAGGGTAATAATAGTGTCAGAGGTGAGTTGTGACACTATTCACATTCCACCTTGATCTGAATAGGACTGTTGAAGGGAGTGATTGAGAAGAATAGAGGAGAAATGAAAAGAAAGGAGAAATAAACAAAAGGTCTTTTGATTTTAGAATGCTTGTTTTTGGAAATGACAGACTGTAAAGTGTGTGTGTCAGAAGATATAGAGCGAAGTTGGGTGTGACAAGATCACAGGAAAGTTGTGCCCTGAGACAAGGTGTGTGTTGTCAGGAAAGCTGCTTTCTTTTGCACAATATGTATTTTATTCATATAATTTGTGCAATTACATTGCAAAGCAGTTCAAATTTAATATTACATAAGGTACAATACAGATCAATTTCCTTCAATAATGTACATGAGGTATCTCACTATCCCTGCCTGCACAGGTTATATTTACAGTATTTACATTACACATCAAACATTCTCTGGTGCAAACAGCCCGAGCGGTTTTACACAGGTTCCAGCCTCTCGCTGAACGAGGGCCTTAGTCTGTCGCCTTTCTATTGAGACTCCATGGTGGCTTCCCCAAGCTTTAATGCCGTCCCACAGCACATAGTCTTGAATGTTGGAATGTGCCAGTCTGCAACACTCGGTCATCGACAGCTCTTTGCACTGGAATACCTGTCCCACGGCCGGGCTCGTTCTCAACAGAGATAATTTCAAATGAACATTTCCTAAATCCGTGCTTTCTCTCTCGCAATAAAGAGAACAGGATGTCTGGCAGATTCAGTGTGAGACGATAACACTGCCGGGTAAAGGCCGCTTTCCAACTCCAATCTTAACACAGGAGATTCCCCAAACAGCTGCAATAGGGTGTTTGTAAACTGTTGGAAGCGGATGTGTGTGGAAATGGTGATGTTACTGAGGAGGTTCCTTGTTATAGAATGGATTGTGTTTTGGTGGGAATATTACTGAGTGTTAATTGTAGCAGGATCATATTTAAAAGCTCCGGCTTTCTGGAAAGCCTTGACTGTGAAGGCCGAGTCTGGAAGGGTTTGCGTGGAGAGCTGGGTTTCGGTTCTACTGTTAATAAAGGGTTTGAAATTGGCAGCCCGGAGGAAACTGGAGGTTGGAGATGAAAGATAAGGTGCCGTTCTCTCTCTGTCTGTCACTCTGGGTGTCTCCTTCATTCTCGCTCTCTGTTTAATCTTCACTCTTGTCTCCTCCCCTCCCTGCTCTCACTCTGCCTTTCTCAGCCAGGTCCGGGCGGCCTGTAAAAAAAAGGAAGCTGACGGAATCAGTCTCTTTTATTGTGCACTGATTTGAGGCAAGAATTATCATGGTGGCTGTGGTGGGGAAGAGACGGTCGCCCACCTCCTCCTGGAATGTGTCTTTGCAAAGCAGGTGTGGAAAGGGATGCAGTGGTTTTTGTCGAGGTTCATCCCAAGCAGCTCGATAACACAGGAGTCTGTGCTCTCCGGGCTGTTCCCAGTGACGCACACCGAGACAAACATCAACTGCTGCTGGAGGACTATCAATTCGGTGAAAGACGCCCTTTAGTCTGCCCGAAACTTGCTGGTCTTCCAGCGCAAAGAGTTGTCCACCACCGAATGTCGCAGACTGGCACATTCCAAGGACCAGGACAACGTGGGCAGGGACGCACTAAAGCTTGGGGCAGCCGCAGCAAAGGCTCAATGGGGAAAGACTATGATGTAAGGTCCCCCCACCAAGCTGAGCGGAGGGGCTGGATCCATGGGAAACCCTTCGAACCATATAGGGAAAATTTTGTGTGCTGTAAATGTAGAAATGTCTCTGGCATGACAATGAAATGGAAGAGTTGTGAGGCAACTCGTGATTGTATAGAAGGAAACTGATCACCTTTGCACTGTTTGTATTTTTTGACTTGATGCTGTTTTAAACTGTTTGGGAATGTAATTTTTACAGATTTTTATGAATAAAGTATATTTTGGAAATTTAAAAAAAAAGTCTGGCAGTATACCAGAGTATGGTCCTGGCCGGCAGCATATTAGAATCCATGAGGAAAGGCATCATCACCCTCATCTACAAGCGGAAGGGGGAAAGGGCAGAAATCAGAAATTGACGGCTCATCTCACTGCTTAACATCGACTACAAGATTCTGTCAAAAGTCATCGCCAGTCGAGTCAAGTCTGCTCTGGAGTTGGTGATTGACCCTGATCAGACCTGTACTATACCAGGCAGGAAGATCTCTGATAGCCTCGCGCTACTCAGGGATACGATCACCTATGTACGGGACAGGAGGGTGGACACCTGCCTCATCAGCCTGGACCAGGAGAAGGCTTTTGACAGGATATCGCACACCGACATGATGGACGTACTTTACAAAATGGGGTTTGGGGAGGGAATCTGCAATTGGATTAAACTGGTCTACACAAACATCAGTAGCGCAGTCTCAATCAATAGGTGGGAATCAGAAAGTTTCTCAATCCAATCTGGAGTCAGGCAGGGCTGTCCTCTCTCCCCTGTCTTGTTTGTTTGCTGTATTGGACCCTTTTCTGAGTCTATTAGGAAGAATGCGATAATCAGAAGGGTAACAATCCCAGAGAGTGGAGGCACTCAGGTTAAAACCTCCCTGTACATGGATGACATCGCCGTTTTGTGCTTGAACCCGCTGCCTGTGCGCAGACTGATGAGCATCTGTGACCAGCTCGAACTGGCATCGGGAGCCAATGTTAAACACGGCAATAGCGAGGCCATGTTCTGTGGGAACTCAGCTGACCGATCCTTTGTCCCCTTCACCATTAGGTCAGCCGACCTGAAGGTGCTGGGGTATGGTTCGGAAGGGCCGGGGCGTGCACCAAAACCTGGGAGGAACGAGTAGCCAGGGTACAACATAAGCTGAACATGTGGGAGCAGCGATCTCTCTCCATTGTGTCAGGTTACTGTACGTGGTGCAGGTCTGGCCCAGACTGCACTCCTGCACTGTAGTGATCACCTGAGCCATTTTACGCTTCATCTGGGGATCCAAAATGGACCAGGTCCCGAGGGACACGATGTTCAAACCTCTGGAGAAAGGCGGGAAAAATGTACCCAACATCGCCCTCATCCTGATGGCTACCTTTGTGTGTGGCTGTATCAAGCTGTGTGTAGACCTCCAGTACGCAAACTCCAAGTGTCACTCCATGCTGAGGTTCTATCTGTCCCCGGTGTTGCGAAGGATGGGCCTGGTCATATTGCCGTGGAACGCTCCATCCGGTTGGACTGTGCTGTAACACCTATCCTTCATGGAAAAGTTTCTGTGGAAAAACACCTTTGACCACCAATCCATCAGGCACTGGTCTGCACGGAATGTTCTCAAGGCCCTACGGGAAAAGAAGATGGTGGATCCTGTCGGATGGTTCCCCGAGCAGACTTCCAAAGTCATTTGGCGGAATGCCCCATCATCAGAACTTTCAAACAAGCACCAAGATGTAGCTTGGCTGATGGTGAGAAGAGTCCTCCTCGTCAGATCCTTCCTGCATGCCCGAAGTCTCACCCCCTCTGCACAATGCCCTCGAGGTGGCTGTGGTGGGGAAGAGACGGTTGCCCACCTCTTTCTGGAATGTGTCTTTGCAAAGCAGGTGTGGAAAGAGATGCAATGGTTTTTGTCGAGGTTCATCCCAAGCAGCTCTGTAGCACAGGAGTCTGTGCTCTACGGGCTGTTCCCAGGGACGCACACCGAGATAAACATCAACTGCTGCTGGAAGACTATCAATTCGTTGATAGATGCTCTTTGCTCTGCCCGAAACTTGCTGGTCTTCCAGCGCAAAGAGTTGTCCACCACCGAATGTTGCAGACTGGCACATTCCAAGGTCCAGGACTACGTGCTGAGGGACGCACTAAAGCTTGGGGCAGCTGCAGCAAAGGCTCAATGGGGAAAGACCACAGTGTAAGCTCCCCCCACCATAGTGAACTGAGGGGCTGGATCCATGGGAAACCCTTCGAACTGTAGCCAGAAATAATTTGTTTGCTGTCAAATGTACATGGCATGAGAAATGAAATGGAAGGGTTGTGAGGCAACTCACTCCTGTATTGAAGGAAACTGATCTCCTTTGCACTCTTTGTATTGTTTGACTTGGTGCTTTTTGGAACTGTTTTGTAATGTATTTTTTTTACAGATTTTTATGAATAAAGTATATTTTGGAAGTTAATGGAAGAAAGTCTGGCAGAGGTAAAGGAGGGAAAGGACTAGGCAAAGGCGGAGCAAAGCGGCACCGCAAAGTGCTTCCTGACAATATCCAGAGCATCACCAAACCAGCAATCCGCCGCCTGGCTCGCCGTGGCGGGGTCAAGCGGATCTCGGGTTTGATCTATGAGGAGACTCGCAGGGTGTTGAAAGGTTTCCTGGAGAATGTGATCAGGGATGCGGTCACCTACACTGAGCACGCCAAGCGCAAGACGGTCACTGCCATGAATGTGGTGTACGCTCTGAAACGGCAGGGCCGCACAACTCGACCCTTTCCAGCAAACACACACTCTTCGAAGAGCCACCCACCGTCTCACAGAGAGAGCAGTGAGCTGGAAACGGGAGCTGGGATAGGCTGTTCAGAACTGTCTGGAATAAATCTGTGCTGTATTCGGGTAGAAAACTGGAATCCCCGAAATTGACATTTCAGTTGCAGCAAGGATGTGCAATGGATTTGATTTTCTAAACGGGCTGTGTAAACAGTGCCCGAGGCTCTACACTTAGTTATTTCCCCAGCCACATCACTCCTCCAGAATCACTCATTGTTTTCATAGAATTTCAAAATGATTTCGCTGCAATGAGGGAATCCGGGAATTTTGCAGCAGCCGTTGAATCGGTCACTGGAACCAGACCCAATTGTGATGTTATTTCTTCCCAGACGGTGTTTCCTGCACTGAAACTGACAGGGTTTGTGAAACTGATCAGTTTCAGCTCAATCATTCAGGGACCTGGAATTCCCACAGCTTGAGCCCGCGCTCACTTCTGATTGGTCACCCTCTTCCCATTCGCATTATTTAACCAATCGCAGAGCCTCGAATTGGGGAAAATGCAGCAAATCATTGGCTTAAATTGTCGAAATTGGCAGAACGTTTGAATTCGAAAAAGGCGCCAATTTCAGTGTCGGCAAAAAGCGAATTACTGGAAAATCTATTTAAAGTTGTTCGTAAAATATTTTCCACCAACCCTTAAAAACCTTTCTTTATTCCGCTATTATCGCCACAAATTCCTGGCGCTATTTTACGCACAGCTTTAACCTATCATTTTCCCCCCCACTTCTTATCTGTAACCGGCGGTGGAAGACTCCATTCAGCAATCCTTAAGGGACCAATAACTCAAACTCGGTGTGGAAAGGAATAAATTAGACTATTGGTAATTCCCCTTCACACAGGGATCAGGGGGACAGTGAGAAGCCACTGAAATAGTTGCTCATAAACATTTTAAATAGTTCCTATTCTGTTCTGTTACTGACATGCTTGAATCAGACAGTAATCAGCCCTTTCGGAGACTGTGGGTGGCTCTGAAAAGAGTCTTTGGTTTATTAGATGACATTTTGTCTGCTTTACATTTTCTGGGAGCTTTGAGCGCTGGTTTTCTTGGGTAGCACCCCGCCCTGAGCGATGGTCACCCCTCCCAGCAGCTTGTTGAGCTCCTCCTCGTTGCGGACGGCCAGCTGCAGGTGTCTGGGGATGATGCGGGTCTTCTTGTTGTCCCGGGCCGCGTTACCGGCCAGCTCGAGGATTTCAGCGGTCAGATACTCGAGCACAGCAGCCAGATCGACCGGGGCTCCAGCACCCACACGCTCAGCATAGTTGCCCTTTCTCAGGAGCCTGTGAACACGGCCCACCGGCAACTACAGTCCAGCCCGGGAGGAGCGAGACTTGGCTTTGGCCCGAGCTTTCCCGCCGGTCTTTCCTCCAGACATTTCCACAATCTCACAAATACTTTCACAAATATATCATTTCCGCAGCATTTACTTTACTTTAAGACTGAGAACTCTCCTCAATGGTCGGTACTTAATTCTATTTGCCTATATTCTTCACCAATCAGGTCACTGACCAACACAAGAGGGCGGGATTGACCCACCACGACATCAGAAGCACAGAATTTGTCAATTTCAAAAAGCCCGCCAATTTCATTGTCGGAAAGGAGCGGATTGAAATAAATGTCATCCTTAGTAAAAGATTTAAAGTCCCATCTCTTGATTTTGTTTTATTCAACTTGTAAAATGTTATTTAAATTGTGACTCATTCGACAATCGCTTTCAAACTGTCCCGGGTGGGGACTGCATTGGCCTGAAGTGAAATACTCAGTTTAGTTTTCAATCAGAGCCCAGTGTCCTTCTCTGAAAAGAGGGAGCCGGATCAAGTCCTCAAACGGCCCTTAACTTGTTCTGTAATAATCCCATCCCAGGCTGTTACACTGCGGAGAGTTGCTGTTAATAAAATGATTAATCAGTGAAGGGATTAAGGTCTAATGCTTACCGCTGAAATCAGCTGTTAATGCGGTCATACAGGGGCTGTGAAAAACCAGAATAAGAGCAGCTTTAAGCAAAAAAAGTGAAGGCGGGTGATCAGATTATGGGTTCGTGTTCGGTTAATAACAGGAGATACAAACACAGCAGTGGGATCGTTATTATATTATACATCGTCTTAAAGTGATTTCATAAAGATGTCGGATGCAGCTTTTTCAGAGATTGTTGGTGGCTCTTAAAAGAGCCGTTGTGTTTGGGATGTTTTTCAGTCCATTGTGCAGTTTTACTTGGTGCTGGTGTACTTGGTCACCGCCTTTGTCCCTTCCGACACGGCGTGCTTGGCCAGCTCCCCGGGCAGCAGCAGGCGCACGGCGGTCTGGATCACCCAGAGCTGATGGTTGTTGTAATGGGCCAGGCGGGAAGCCTCACCCGCGATGCGCTCGAAAACATCGTTCACAAACGAGTTCATAATGCTCATGGCCTTGGAGGAGATGCCGGTGTCGGGATGAACCTGCTTCATCACTTTGTAGATGTAGATGGAGTAACTCTCCTTCCTCCGCTTCTTGCCGCCCTTTGTTGACGGTTTATTTAAGGTTTTCTTGGCGCCTTTCTTAGGAGCTGCTTTCTTCTCTTTTTTATTTCCAAAATATACTTTATTCATAAAAATCTGTTAAAAATACATTGCCAAACAGTTTCAAACAGCACCAAAAAATAGAAACATTGCAAGGGAGATCAGTTTCCTTCAATACAATCATGAGTTGCTTCACAACCCTTCCATTTCACATTTGTCATGCCAATTACATTTTTACATTTACAGCAAATGAAAATTTTCCCGATACAGTTCGAGGGGTTTCCCAGGGGTCCAGCCCCTCAGTTCAGCTTGTTTTTTTTTTATTTCCAAAATATACTTTATTCATAAAAATCTGTAAAAATTACATTGCCAAACAGTTTCCAAACAGCACCAAAAAATACAAACATTGCAAGGGAGATCAGTTTCCTTCAAAACTGTCATGAGTTTCTTCCCAACCCTTCCGTTTCACAATTGTCATGTCAATTACAGTTTTACATTTACAGCAATTGAGAATATTAACGATACAGTTCGAGGGGTTTCCCATGGTTCCAGCCCCTCAGTCCAGCTTGGTGGGGGAACCTTACACTGTGGTCTTTCCCCATTGAGCCTTTGCTGCGGCTGCCCCAAGCTTTAGTGCGTCCCTCAGCACGTAGTCCTGGACCTTGGAATGTGCCAGTCTGCAACATTCGGTGGTGGACAAAGCTTTGCGCTGGAAGACCAGCAAGTTTCGGGCAGACCAAAGGGCGTCTTTCACCGAATTGATAGTCCTCCAGCAGCAGTTGATGTTTGTCTCGGTGTGCGTCCCTGGGAACAGCCCGTCGAGCACAGACTCCTGTGTTACAGAGCTGCTTGGGATGAACCTTGACAAAAACCACTGCATCTCTTTCCACACCTGCTTTGCAAAGGCACATTCCAGGAGGAGGTGGCCGACCGTCTCTTCCCCACCACAGCCAACGCGGGGGCACTGTGCGGAGGGGGCGAGACTTCGGGTGTGCATGAAGGATCTGACGGGGAGGGCCCTTCTCACCACCAGCCAAGCTACGTCTTGGTGCTTGTTTGAAAGTTCTGGTGATGAGGCATTCCGCCAAATGACTTTGAAGGTCTGCTCGGGGAACCATCCGACAGGATCCACCGTTTCCTTTTCCCGTAGGGCCTTGAGGACATTCCGTGCAGACCACTGCCTGATGGACCGGTGGTCAAAGGTGTTTTTCCGCAGAAACTGCTCCACGAAGGATAGGTGGTACGGCGCCGCCCAACTGCACGGAGCGTTCCGCGGCAATGTGACCAGGCCCATCCTTCGCAACACCGGGGACAGACAGAACCTCAGCACGTAGTGACACTTGGAGTTTGCGTACTGGGGATCTACACATAGCTTGATGCAGCCGCACACGAAGGTGGTCATCAGGATGAGGGCCACGTTGGGTACATTTTTCCCGCGCATGTCCACAGATTTGAACATCGTGTCCCTCCGGACCCGGTCCATTTTAGATCCCCAGACGAAGCGGAAAATGGCTCGGGTGACTGCCACGGCGCAGGAGTGGGGTATGGGCAAGACCTGCGCCACGTAGAGCAACAACGTGAGCGCCTCGCACCTGACGACCAGGTTCTTACCCACAATGGAGAGAGATCGCTGCCCCCACATGCCCAAATTTTGTCGTACCTTGGCTACTCGCTCCTCCCATGTTTTGGTGCACGCCCCGGCCCTTCCGAACCATATCCCCAGCCCCTTCAGGTAATCTGACCTGACGGTGAAGGGGACAAGGGATCGGTCAGCCCAGTTCCCAAAGAACATGGCCTCGCTCTTGCCGTGGTTAACTTTGGCTCCCGAGGCCAGTTCGAACTGGTCGCAGATGCTCATCAGTCTGCGCACGGACAGCGGGTCCGAGCAGAAGACGGCGACGTCATCCATGTACAGGGATGTTTTGACCTGAGTGCCTCCGCTGCCTGGGATTGTCACCCCTCTTATGCTCGCATCCTTCCTAATAGACTCAGCAAAGGGTTCAATACAGCAAATAAACAAGACAGGGGAGAGAGGACAACCCTGTCTGACTCCAGATTTGATCGGGAAACTTTCAGATTCCCACCCGTTGATTGAGACTGCGCTACTGATGTTTGTGTAGAGCAGTTGGATCCAATTGCAGATTACTTCCCCAAACCCCATTTTGGAAAGCACGTCCATCATGTCGGTGTGCGATATCCTGTCAAAAGCCTTCTCCTGGTCCAGGCTGATGAGGCAGGTGTCCACCCTCCTGTCCCGTACGTAGGCGATCGTGTCCCTGAGTAGCGCGAGGCGATCAGAGATCTTCCTGCCGGGTACAGTACAGGTCTGATCGGGCTGAATCACCAACTGCAGAGCAGACTTGACTCGACTGGCTATGACTTTGGACAGAATCTTGTAATCAACATTAAGCAGTGAGATGGGCCGCCAATTTCTGATTTCTGCCCTCTCCTCCTTCTGCTTGTAAATGAGGGTGATGATGCCTTTTCCCATGGTCTCTGACATGCTGCCGGCCAGGAGCATACTCTCGTATACTTCCAGCAGGTCCGGGGCGACCCAGTCCCACAGGGCCGAGTACAACTCGACCGGTAAGCCGTCGCTCCCGGGGGTTTTACTCGTCTCGAAAGACTCGACGGCCTTTGTCAGCTCGTCCAGAGTTAACGGCTTGTCCAGTCTCTCCCTCCTGCTGTCATCTAGGACCTCTGTGATAGATGACAGGAAGGACTGGGAGGCTCTGCTGTCTGTGGGCTTCGCGTCATACAGCCCAGCATAAAAGGATTTGCTGATCCTTAGTATGTCGGACTGCGAAGACGTTACCGAGCCATCTTCTTCCTTCAGGCTGCTGATAACAGAGCTCTCTCTGTGTACCTTTTGGAAGAAGTAACGCGAGCACGTCTCATCCTGCTCGATGGAGCGGACTCTGGACCGGAAGATGATCTTGGAGGCCTCTTTGGCAAAGAGCGAGGCCTGCTGGCTCTTCACCTCTTGGAGGTCCTCCTTGACCTCGACCCCCATTGACTGCAACCGGAGTAGAGTTTGCATAATTTTCTGGAGTCGGGACAGTTCCCTCTGACTCTCTCTCGCCTTCTGAACACCTTTGTGGATGAAGAACCTCTTGATGTTCTCCTTAATCGCTTCCCACCACTGAACTGGAGACTCAAAGACGGGTTTCACGTTCCTCCAACCATTGTAATCCCTTTTGAGTTCCTCAACGTTCTCTGGGGTCAGCAGTGTCGCATTGAGCTTCCACGTCCCTCTGCCAACCCGCTGGTCGTCCTGTAAGTGACAGTCGTCCAGTAAGAGGCAGTGGTCGGAGAAGAACACCGGCTTGACGTCGGTGGATCCGACCGTGACAGCACGGGACACAAACAGGAAGTCAATCCTGGAACGGGCAGACCCGTCCGATCTTGACCATGTGTATCTGCGCTGCGCTCCGTCTGCAGGTTTGCTGAAGACGTCGTGCAGTTTGGCATCCTTAACTGTTTCTCCTAGGAATCTGGACGTAGCGTCCAGTTTGCTGTCGTCACTGCCGGATCGTCCAGCCGCATCGATGATGCAGTTGAAGTCACCGCCTAGGATGACCGGCCTGGACGTCGCCAGCAGCAGTGGGAGCTGCTGGAAGACGGTCAGCCGCTCGCTGCGTTGGACGGGGCGTACACGTTGATCAACCGGAACGGAGCGTTGTTGTACATCACGTCTGCTACGAGGAGGCGGCCGCCCACCACCTCCTTAACTTCGGAGATGGTGAAGTTACCTCCCCACAGCAGAATACCCAGGCCGGAGGAGCGGCAGTCATTACCCCCCGACCAGATCGATGGCCCGTGGGACCACCATCGCGACCACTGCCTGTAGGTGCTGAGGTGTGGTATTCCACACTCCTGCAGAAACAGTAGGTCAGCTTTGACCTTGGCAAGGTAATCCAAGGTTGAAACACATCGCGTAGTAGATTTAATGCTACGCACATTAATGGAAGCAATTCTTACACCCATTTTTTACTAAAAATTAGTTGTTGCTTCCCATACCATTTGTCCTCGCTGGTCCCAGTCCTTCCCCTTCGGGATGTTCCTGCATACCCATCGTGTGCGCAAGCAGTTTCACGTTGGTTGGGCTCAGAAACCCCTCCTGATTTTTCATGCAGGGTTTGTGCCGCTCGGGTGACATCGGGGGGGTCTTGTAGGCAGAGAGCATTGGGTTGTCCTCAGCTGCTTCCATCTGTTCCTCCTCGAAAACATCACAGCTCCCGGTCTCCCGGAGGTCAGGTGCGCCAGACGTGTCTTTACTCCCGCTGTCCCGGAGCTGAGATGCGTTGGCCACGTCGTTACGTGTGAGGCATTGGGGTTGGGGCACGCCGGGCCCATCACAGCTTCCAGTGCCCGGGGGCTGGGATGCCTTATCATCCATCTCGGAATTCTGCCGCCTCTTTTGAAGGGGCTGTCGTTCCAGCATTTCCCCGTCCAGTGAAGAGGAGTTGTTGCAGTCTGATTCAGAAGAGAGCCTCCTCTTGCCACTGGTTTGGGTGGTGGCTTTGGGATGTTTTTTCTTTGTGGTTTTCCCCTGGACCACTTGCCACTGACCTGTTTGTCCATCTGCTGCCTCCTCCTCCATTGATTCTGTCTGTGGAGGAGGGGTTTCCGGGCGCTGGGTAGGTGCTGGGTCGTTGGTTTCAGCTGCCTCCTCTTCCTTCTCAGGATGAAGTTCCTCACTGCGAAGAAGGTTGCTGGTCTCCTTTCGAACAGCGGACGCCTTCGTCGAACCTTCTCCCGGCCTTTCCTTGGACGTTGCCGCCTGAGCATAGCTGAGGCAACGTTTGGGGCAGGTCTTGTAGAGATGGCCTGCCGCACCGCACAAGTTGCAACACTTAGTCTGCTTACAGTCCTTGGTCTGATGGCCTTCCTCCTTGCAATTCTTGCAAACAACCGTGCTGCAGTTGGCTGCCATGTGACCAGATTTGCCACAGGTGCGGCAAACTCTGGGCTGCCCAGCGTAGACCAAGAAGCCTCGACTTCCCCCGATAGCGAAGCTGGAGGGAGGGTGGATGATGGCTCCACTGGGAGCCTGGTGGGGGGACAATACCATTTTCAGTTTCAGATACAGAAATAAACCAAACCCCTTCCGAGTGCGGATTAAATAGACAATCCCACAGCTCTATGCTAATGAGGGATGGGAGAAAGTAAAGATTGTGATTGGGTGATTGGCAGTGATGTCACAATAGTTTTATATCTGCAACCAATCACAAACTCTCTCACTGCATTCAGAAATTACATTTCCCAAAGACTCTCTCCAACCCCAGTTTCTATTGAAAAATCCACCGGGAAATGACGCCTGGCTGCGAGGGTCTCTTATTCTCAGCAGCTTCTCACATTCCGGCCTTTAAGTTGAACGCTTTGTTGGGCGGAAATATTTATTCAGGCAGTTTCAACAGCTCAGAGCCGACACTGGGTTAGAAACCAGAAATAGGAATACGGGTCACAAACAAGGAGTTTATGCTGAACCTTTATAAATCTCACTGGTTATCGGCCTCAGCTGGAGCATTGTGTCTAATTGTAGGTTCCACATTTTAGCAGGAATATCAAGGCCTGAGAGAGAGTGCAGAGGAGATTGACTAGAATGGCACTAGAGATGCGTGAAAGGATAGCAAAGCTACCTCGACTACACTTCTTCACACCCTACCTCCTGTAAGGACTCCATTCCATTTTCCCAGTTTCTCCGTCTCCGACGCATCTGCTCTGATGATGCTACCTTCCATGACGGTGCTTCTGATATGACCTCCTTTTTCCTCAACCGAGGATTTCCCCCCACTGTGGATGACAGGGCCCTCAACCGTGTCCGACCCATTCCCCGCACCTCTACCCTCACCCCTTCCCCTCCCTCCCAGAACCGTGACAGGGTTCCCCTTGTCCTCACTTTTCATCCCACCAGCCTCCATATCCAAAGGATCACCCTCCGCCATTTTCGCCACCTCCAGCGTGATGCCACTACCAGTCGCATCTTCCCCTCCCTTCCCCTGTCAGCATTCCGAAGGGATCATTCCCTCCGCGACACCCTGGTCCACTCCTCCATTACCTCCACCACCTCGTCCCCGTCCCAGGGCACCTTCCCCTGCAATCGCAGGAGGTGTAATACCTGCTCATTTACCTCCCCTCTCATCACTATCCCAGGCCCCAAACACTCCTTTCAGGTGAAGCAGCGATTTACTTGTACTTCTTTCAATGTAGTATACTGTATTCGCTGTTCACAGTGTGGTCTCCTCTACATTGGGGAGACCAAGCGCAGACTGGGTGACCGCTTTGCGGAACATCTCCGCTCAGTCCGCAAGCAGGACTCTGAGCTTCCGGTTGCTTGCCATTTCAACACTCCCCCCTGCCCTCATGCTCACATCTCTGTCCTGGGATTGCTGCAGTGTTCCAGTGAACATCAACGCAAGCTCGAGGAACAGCATCTCATCTACCGATTAGGCACACTACAGCCTGCCGGACTGAACATTGAGTTAAATAATTTCAGAGCATGACAGCCCCACATTTTACTTTCATTTTTAGTTATTTTTTCTGACTTTTTTATACATTCTTTTTTACATTTTTTACTATCTTTTTTTGCATTTATTTCATTTCATCTTAGTTTGTTCAGTTTGCTTACCCACTGTTTTTTTCAGGTTGTTTTTCAGGTTTGCACTTGCTGCTGTTCAATATTCAGTATATTCACACCTAATCTGTACGAATGCTTTGTCTTTCAACACACCATTAACATATTGTTTGCCTTTGCTCCGTGACCTTTTGGTCAGCTATGTGGCCTGGTCCAATCTGCACCTTCTCCTTTGTTATCTCTTACCCCACCCCCACCTCACTTGCTTATAATCTGTGACTTTTCTAATATTTGTCAGTTCCGAAGAAGGGTCACTGACCCGAAACGTTAACTCTGCTTCTCTTTCCACAGATGCTGCCAGACCTGCTGAGTGATTCCAGCTTTTCTTGTTTTTGTAGCAAATCTAGGGTCGTTCTTCTTGGTGCAGAGATGTTAATGTAATATTTAATAGTTGTGTTCTACATTCTAATGGGTTGAAGAGGAACTGTTCCCACTGGCAGAAGGGTCTGTAACCAATGGACGCAGAATTGTTAAAAGAATCAGGGGAAGATGAGGTGATATTTTAACACGCGTTCTGATGATCAGAAATGTACTGCTTGAAAAGGGAGGTGAAAACAGATTCAATAATAACTTTCCTGAGGGAATTGGATCATTATTTGATGGGGAAATTACAGGGCAATGTGAAAATGACAGGGAGGTGGGACTGATTGGATAGATCGTTCAAAGAGCAGCACAATTGTTCAAATGAACTCTTTCTGTGTTGCAAAATTGTGATTATTGCTGTTCAGAAACATCCTGACACATCATGTCGCCTTTCAGTTCACCAGTTTTAAACACCTGGAACTGAGCTGAGTATTTTATTGGCTGTGATTATAGCATCAGAGACCAAAAGACAGCGGCCCAGTCCCAAAATCCACAGAAAGACTCAATGTATTGCTCCATGTGAGCGATGCTGTTCGAGCAATGAGCATAGCTGCCTTCCAAACAGCTGGAATAAAAACAGAAAATGCTGGAAATACTCAGCAGGTCAGGCAGCATCTGTGGAGAGAGAACAGAGTTAATGTTTCAGGTCAATGACCTTCCAAGCAGCTGTGCCCGGGTTTGATTCCCAGCCATTACAGTTTGGCGTTCCTTAAATTCCTCAGATGAGAAACTGAAAGATAGGAACTGAGTTGGGTGCTGTCTCGAAGGAATTTTGTTTCCCAAAGCAAGAAGTGTATAATTTGAATAAACATATTTCCAACGCTGATTTCCTTCAAATTAAAGTTCAATTGAACTCTGATTTTACTCCTTTTTATTGATAATTATTATTTGACCTGAATCATACAGTGGACTCAGAATAGAATTACTCAGATTCATTTTCCCACAGCTATTCCCGTTCCTTATAAGAAACAATTCCTGGATTCTGGAAGCTGTGAATTGGAGGGTAACAAACATATCCACACTATTCGAGAAAGGAAGGAGAGAGAAAGCAAAGAACTAGAGGCCAGTTTGCCTGACATCAGCAATGGGGAATATGCTACAATCTATTGTTACAGACATGGTAAAGGGTGATGTGGAATATCAGAATATGGTTGGGCAGAGTCAACATGGATTTATTAAAAGGAAATTGCCAATGATAAATTATTAGAATATGTTGATGTTGTAACTGCCAGGGTAGATAAGGGGAACCAGTGGATGTCGTCTGTTTGGATTTTCAAAAAGCATTCAATAAGTTATCAAACAAGTGGTTATTACACCAATGTAGGTCCCATGCAATTTGGGGATAATATATTAGTATAGATTGAGTAGTAGTTAACAGACAAAAAACAGAGAGTAGGAATAACCGAGTCATTTTCGACAGGAAAGCTGTAAGTAGTTGGATACTGCAAGGATTGGTGCTCGGGACTCAGTTATTTCCATTCTGTATCAATGACTTAGATGAGGTGACTGAATGTCATGTTATCCATGCTTGCCGATGATATAAAGTGAGGTGGCAAAGTAAACTGTGAGGAGGATGCAAAGGGGGAGAAAAGGGATTGAGACAGACTAAGTATGTGGGCAAGAATGTGAGAGATGGAATATAATGGGGAGAAGTGTACAGTTACACACTTTGGCAGGGCGGCGCAGTGGTGAGCACCGCAGCCTCACAGCTCCAAGGACCCGGGTTCGATTCCGGGTACTGCCTGTGTGGAGTTTGCAAGTTCTCCCTGTGTCTGTGTGGGTTTTCTCCGGGTGCTCCGGTTTCCTCCCACAAGCCAAAAGACTTGCAGGTTGATTGGTAAATTGGCCATTACAAATTGTCACTGGTATAGGGAGGTGGGAGGGAAATATAGGGACAGGTGGGGATGTTTGGTAGGAATATGGGATTCGTGTCGGATTAGTATAAATGGGTGGTTGATGTTCGGCACAGACTCGGTGGGCCGAAGGGCCTGTTTCAGTGCTGTATCTCTCATCTAAAACAGCAACACAGAACATTTTTGAAATTAGTGAGAGAATGGGAAATGTTTACATTCAGAGGGACCCGAGTGTCCTTGTCCAGGAATCACAGAAAGTTAACGTGCAGGTACTCAACCAATTAGGAAAGCAAATGATATGTTTGTCTTTATTGCAAAGAGATTAGAGTATGAGTATTTATTGCAATTACACAGCGTGAGATCACACTTGGAGTGCTGTGCAGTTTTGGTCCCCTTATCTAAGGAAGGATATACTTTCCTTCGAGGGAGTACAGAGACGTGCCACTAGGCTGCTTCCTAGGATGAGGGGATTGTCCTATGAGAAGAGATTGAATAGACTAGGCCTCTATTCCCCAGAACTCAGTAGAGTGAGAGGTAATCTCAGTGGCAGATAAAATGCTCAGTGGCTTGACATGGTAAATGCTGGGAGGATGTTTCCTCTAGCTGGGCAATCTAGAATGAAGGGTTACAGTCTCAGTATAAAGGGCTTGGTCATATTTGACTGAGAAGAGGAGATTTTCTTTTCAGTCAAAGGGTTATGAATCTTTGGAATTCTCTATCCCAGAGAGCTCTGGATGCTCAATCATTGTGTATATTCAAGAGAAATCGATAGGTTTTTGGATATTAAGGGAATCAAGGGGGCTGTGCCAGTGTGGTAAGATGGAGTTGAGGTAGGAGAACAGCTGTTATATTATTGAATGGTGGAACTATTTCGATGGGCAGAGTGGCCACTCCTGCTCTTATTTCTTATGTAAACTTTCATTCCCTCCCAGGGATTGTTTTATTCTTCAAAAAGAGAAATACTGCAGCCGCTAGAAATCTGAATAACAGAAGATTCTGGAAACACTCAGCAGTTCCAGCAGTATCTGTGGAGAGAGGAAGGGAGGAGCAATGTTTCAGGTCTATAGAAGGTTCACAGAACTGGACCATTAACCCGAGCTTCTCTTCTCCACAGTTGTTTCCGGACTGGCTGAGTGTTTTCAGGATTTTTGCTTTTTTTCTTTCTCTTTGTTATCTCTTTCCCTTTTGACTGTTTGCTGTGAAACTTTCAGCATTGTGCTCAGTTCTTTGTGTCGTTATGTTTTCTTTATTTGAAGTAATGCAAATAGTATCCTGAAAAATCAGACAGAAATACTGCTCAATGTAGTGTAATATATAACAGGGCACATTTACAAATATCAGATCAATGTAGTAAACATTTTTATTAAGAATTGATTACTTTTATTTTTAGTATAAAAATGTGAAGCAATATGAGTTTATTACAAAGTTTATTACCTCACATTACCTGTTTATTAACCCTGACAGGCTGTGCCAATTTCTGCTTCTATTTTGCAGTTCTCACTTTCAGCTAGCAAATGTCAGCAATCTGTGATCCAGTGCAGTTTACAGATCAGACAGTCAACACGACATGCAATAATTGTTCAGATTATGGAGGACAGGTGGGATTTAGAAATACTGGGAATGGAGATGAGTTGTTATTACACTGAGTTTGCCCAAAGATTAGAGACACCATTGTGGCAAATCAGTCTGTTGTCCTGTACTTGAGAATGAGAATCATTCTTTATTTGTGGCTATCTGTCAGTCTCTATTACTGAGTGGGAGTGTGGGATTCATGCTGCATTGGTCAGTCTCTGGTACAAAGTGTCATATTCACTCTGAATGTATAAGGCTCTGGAACTGTTTGTGTGTGTGGAATTCATTCTGTATCTGTCAATCTCTGGTACCATATATGAATGTGGCATATATGTTATAGCTCTCAGTGTCACTGTATGTGTGTGTGGGTTTCATTTGATATCTGTCAGCCTCTGTTTCTGTACACGACTGTCAGATTCATACTGTGCCAAAATGTCCCTGTTGCTGTATGTGACTGTGTGATTCATTCTGTACCTGTCATTGCCTGGTATTATGTGTCAGTATAGACTCATTCTGTATCCCAGTCACATGCACTATATTTGAGAGTGCGATTAATTCTGTACCTTTAAGTCACTGGTATTATATGTAAGTGTTGGATTTCTGTTGGATCTCTCAGTTATTTTTTCTGTTGTGAATTTGGGATGGACATAACATCTGTCAGTCTCTGGTACTGCCTGTGAGTGTGTATTTTGTTCAGTATCTGTCAGTGTCAGGTACTGACCGCATGTGTACTTTTTGTTCAATATTTTCAGTTTCTGGTACTGCCTGTGAGTGTAGGTTATGTTCAATGTCTGTCAGTCTCTGGCACTGCCTGTGAGTGTAGGTTTTGTTCAGTATCTGTCAGTCTCTGGTACTGCCTGTGAGTGTGGGTTTTGTTCAGTATCTGTCAGTCTCTGGTACTTCCTGTGAGTGTGAGTTTTGTTCAGTATCTGTCAGTCTCTGGTATTGCCTGTGAGTGTGGGTTTTGTTCATCATCTGTCAGTCTCTGGTACTGCCTGTGAGTGTAGGTTATGTTCAATGTCTGTCAGTCTCTGGCACTGCCTGTGAGTGGAGGTTATGTTCAGTATCTGTCAGTCTCTGGTACTGCCTGTGAGTGTGGGTTTTGTTCAGTATCTGTCAGTCTCTGGTACTTCGTGTGAGTGTGGGTTTTGTTCAGTATCTGTCAGTCTCTGGTACTTCCTGTGAGTGTAGGTTATGTTCAGTATCTGTCAGTCTCTGGTACTGCCTGTGAGTGTAGGTTATGTTCAATGTCTGTCAGTCTCTGGCACTGCCTGTGAGTGTAGGTTATGTTCAGTATCTGTCAGTCTCTGGTACTGCCTGTGAGTGTGGGTTTTGTTCAATATCTGTCAGTCTCTGGTACTTCCTGTGAGTGTGGGTTTTGTTCAGTATCTGTCAGTCTCTGGTACTGCCTGTGAGTGTGGGTTTTGTTCAGTATCTGTCAGTCTCTGGTACTGCCTGTGAGTGTAGGTTATGTTCAGTATCTGTCAGTCTCTGGTACTGCCTGTGAGTGTGGGTTTTGTTCAGTATCTGTCAGTCTCTGGTACTTCCTGTGAGTGTGAGTTTTGTTCAGCATCTGTCAGTCTCTGGTAGTGCCTGTGAGTGTGGGTTTTGTTCAGTATCTGTCAGTCTCTGGTACTGCCTGTGTGTGGGATGCATTCAGTAGCCATTAATCTCTGGGTTAGTTTGTCATTCTGGATTCACTCTACACAATATTACATAGTATTTACAGCACAGAGACAGGCTTTTCTGCCCAAGTGCTGGTAGTTCCAATGAGGTTACTCCAACCCTACTTCATCTAATCCCATCAGCAAATCTCTCAAATTGTTTCTGCCTCATTTAATCATTTAGCTTGATGTTAAATGTAACAATGTTCAGCAGCTCAAGTGCTGTCAAAGCAGGGTAAAGAAGATTCCCCTGAGTTATTTATTTAATTTATTACTGACTATTTCATATCGACAGCTTTGGACTCCACCACAAGTGGGAAACATCCCTACCTCTACCCTAACGAAACCCTTCATATTATGCAATGCTTCTATTAGGTGACCACTTAGAGAAAAGAGCCCAGGCTTGTTCAATAGTATGAACTCCTGTGGAACATATAGTTCGGTTTGCATTTATGGAATAAATACTGTATCTCAGTCTGAAACTGTATGTGATTTTAGATTGGCATATAATGTGTAGCTCAGGCTGCAATAAATAACTGAGACAATATCTTTCACTCTAACACTATAGTTTTGCGGAGTGCTATGTTATTTGTCATTCAGTCTGTTCTGATAGAATATATAATGTTACCTTTAAGTCTGAGGCAATGGGGGGTCAGGTACAGGGTCTGGGGGTGCCCATTGGGGGCGGTTGGAGCTTTGAGGGTGGCCCTCCATGGGGAACAGGGTGCCGAATCAGGAGGACACCCCCGCAGCCCGCAAGAAAGATGCCTGGTTTTATCAGGCAGGGTTCTTGGTGCCTTTGCCACACTGCTTCCCCGCCCCCAACCCAACCGAGGATAAAATACCTGCAGCAGAGAGAGGAGGCCCATAAGTGGCTGTTCATTGGCCAATTAAGGGCCTTGATTGGCCTGGGGCAGACAGGCTGTTTTTCCCCACCCCCGTTCCCTGTAATATTGCAGTGGGTGTGGGAGGGGGTCAGAAAATTTCCATCAGATTGGAAGTTGGCAAATGTTACACTGCCTTTCAGGAAAGGAGGGAGAGAGAAAACTGTGAACTACAGGCCAGTTAGCCTAATATCAGTCCTTGGCAAAATGCAGGAAGTCTGAACAATGCATTGAGAAAAGCATTCAAACAAGTCAACATGATTTTCCTGAAGGGAAATCTTGTTTGACAAATTTATGAGAGTTTTTTGAGGATGTAACTAGCAGGGTAAAGGGAAACTAGTCATATTCCTGGATTTCCAAAAGGCATTCAATAAGGTGCTACATAAAAGGTTAATAGAGAAGATAAGGGACTCATGGAATTGTGGGTAATATATTAGCATGGATAGAGGATTGGTTAACGGACAGGAAGCAAAGAGTGGGTAGAAACAGATTGGCAGGCAGTGAATAATGGAGTGTCGCAAGGATAAGTGCTGGGGTCTCAGCTATTTACAATCTAAATTAATGACTTAGATGAAGAGACAGAGAGTAATGTATCTAGGTTTGCTGATGATACAAAGGTAGGTGGAAAGGGAAGCTGTGGGAGGACATAGAGAGGCTGCAAAGAGATATAGACAAGTTCAGTGAGTGGGCAAGAAGATGGAGTATAATGTAGGGAAGTGTGAAGTTCTTCACTTTGGTCATAAGAATAGAAAAGTAGAATATTTGATAAAAGGTGTGAAACTTGTAACTGTTGGTGTTCAAAGAGAATTGAGTGTTCTTGTACAAGGAATACAGAAAGTTAGCATGCAGGTACAACAAGCAATTAGGAAGGCAAATGGCGTGTTGCCCTTTATTGCGAGGGGATTAGAATACAGCAATAAAGAAGTGAGTTACAATTGCACAGGATTTCGGTGAGACCACATCTGGAATACAGTGTGAAGTTTTGGTCTGCACACTTAAGAAAGCATATATGTGCATTGGAGGCGGTGCAGCAAATGTTCACTAAATTAGTCCCTGGGATGAGGGGATTGTCCTATCATGAGAGGCTGAGTAAATTGGGCCAATACTCTGGAGTTTAGAAGAATGAGAGGTGATCTCATTGAAGCATACAAAATTCCGAAGGGGCTGGATAGGGGAGACACTGAGATTGTTTCTGCTGGTCAGAGAATCTAAAACATGGGGACACAGTCCCACGATAAGGGGCTGATCATTTAGGACTGAGATGAGGAGAAATTACTTCACTCAAAGGGTTGTGAATCTTTGGAATTTTCTACTCCAGAGTATTGTGGATGCTCCATCATTGAATACATGTAAAGCTGCGATAGACAGATTTTTGATCTCTCAGAGAATCAGGGGATAAGGCGAGCAGGCGGGAAAGTGGAATTGAAGCCTAAGATCATCCATGATGGTACTGAATGGCGGAGCAGGCTCCACGGGCCATATGATCTACTCCTGCTCCTATTTTGTGTGTTTTTGTGTTCTGACTACTTCTGCTGTCGGTGATTGTGGAACTGATGTCTCTGCTCTCTGTGAGTGATACTGTACTTACTGTGTGTGAGGAGCTGGCTGCACTTCCCCTTGTGTCGAGGAATCACTACATTTATTCAGCTTCCTCAAGTATTGCCTGTAGAAAGAAAAAGTATTTATTATAATTCAGGAAGAGATGTGATGGAAGTTACAAGAGAGACCAAAACAATTTTTCAATGAATAATCA
This sequence comes from Heterodontus francisci, assembly GCF_036365525.1. Lineage (NCBI taxonomy): Eukaryota > Metazoa > Chordata > Chondrichthyes > Heterodontiformes > Heterodontidae > Heterodontus > Heterodontus francisci. Next base: position 7,418,855 of record NW_027142006.1, read on the forward strand.
TTGTGAACAATCACAAAGGAAAACCAGCAATACAAACAGAGTCAGTGTCTGATTCCACTGCAGTCCTTCAGCCCCCAGCTACTGCATACCAGGGGCTTTGGCCATTTTACAACAATTAAATAACATCCAGAAACAATCCACTGGGCCATGAATGGGACTGACCGACGGAGCAGGGAGTTTTACACAGGTCAGATTTCCTGATCCCGCTCTCATGGTCTAACCGTTCAAATGAAACCAAACAGCCGCTGTTTAAAATGTGTCCTTCACACTTCTCACCTGGTGCTGATAATAGATTCTCTTTGTGTAACTCCCCACATCCTGACTGTCCGTTTCTGTTTCCACACTTCACTGTCCAATAACAACAAACTGTGGGAACAGGCTATATCCCTCTCATTCCGCTGGCGCGGACACGATGGGCCGAATGGACTCATTCTGTGCCGGAAGTTTTCCACGTTTCTGGCTGAAGTGCTGCAGAAATCTGCGCCTGCGCTCCCCTCCCCCAGCACTGCCTGTGAGCAGAAGAAGATGGTTTAAAACAGCCGCGAATGGAGAGATCCCGGTCCCGGGGCAAGGCAGCAAACAGCAGCCTCCTTCCAGCAGCACATCGCTTTGGGAGCATGTCCGCAGATAGACTCAGAGATCAGCATCGAGTCCGGGGCAAGTTCAGGGGCAGACGAGGGCTGTTTGTAAGAGGCGGAGTGGATCTGGAACTGGTCTCAGAACATGGAGTGAGTGGAGAGGCCATTCTCGGGTTATGTGTGGACAAGGGGATGGAGACAGAATGGGAAGAAACTTATTCTAGTGGAGTCAAACAGTGACAATATTTGTGTTGCGGTGGTTCTTTTGCGGGTATCCATAATGATTATTATTTGAGTGATTAAATTCATTAAAACTCTATATCTTTGATCTCACCTGTATTTTAGTTACAAACATACTTTTGTTCAAACAGGCAAATGATTGAATGAACCAGAATAAATGGGCTATTTCCTCCACCCAAGTTACAAGGAAGTGTGTCACCAGTTCCTTCTCACACACAATATGTACATTATCACTCACAGAGCGCAGAGACACAGACAGGTCATCAGTTCCACAGTCTCAGACAGCAGAAATAGTCCCAGAGACACATTTTCAATCCATCAATCAAATAGAGCAGGAAAGACAGACGTTGTTTCTATGTCACCCCAACTCATTACCACTGACAGGTAGATACATAAATCCCAGTCCAACATCTCACCCACAATCAAATTATCAGTGTGTCAATCCCACAAGAGTGCAACCTCAGCTACTAATTAAACACACAGAGAACTGACACGTGGTTCCTGTTTCAAAGTTACAGAATTAATCTCAATAATGTACTCTGAGATTTAAGTTAAATACCAGCCCAATATTTACACAGGTTATGAGTTTATTATCAGCATTAATTCCCATCATGTTTCCAGACATATACATTAGACTCAAGTTCATAATCAGATTGAGAGATTCTGAAATATAGTATAACCTGAGATCCAAACTCAGATTCCAGTTTAAAACTCATCCGGATTGTGAAACTAAAAGATACATTATAAATATGATCAGTATAGTCTGAGCTATAAGTTACATACCGGTCCTGAAACCTCGTACAGTGGCAGATGGAAGATACTGTACAATTCCAGACTGAGCTCATTTTACACACAAGTCCAAGATACTCACTCAGACTGAATGGCACTGATCAAATTGATTAGTACAGCCTGAGTTACACTTGCACACCAATCCTGTATCAGATTGCAGGATACATTATCTTTCACTATTGTGTTCACAGTGACAGATATTTAATACTAAGCAAAACCTCAAATATATTGTCTGCTGAAAACCTACCACATCAATGGCCTGTTGCTGTGCTGACATTTTATGGAGAATAAATCCAGACTTGCCATCAGTCCCAGGGAAGGAGGATTATATAATGAATCCCACACTCACACAGAGTACCAGATACTGACAGATAGAGAGTGATGCTGAAACACATGCTTAGTGCCAGATGCTGAAAGATATAGGTTGATTACTGCACTCACTCACAGTACTTCAGCCTGAGTCATCTAAAGCCACCTAACACACAAAAAATAGCAGTGAGAGAGTAAGAAAGAGTCCAAAACTCACATAGAGTACCAGACACTGATAGATACAAACTGAAAATTACACACACATGGATATAAGATTGGCTAACTCACAGGAAACAGAGAGTGGGGACAAATGGGGCATTTTCAGATTGGAAAACTGTAACTAATGGAATGTCACAGGGATCAGTGCTGGTGCCTCAACTATTTATGGTCTATATTAATAATTGCATGAAGGCACTGAGTGTACTGTTGCCAAATTTATGGGTGGTACAAAGATAGGTAGGAAAGAAAGTTGCGAGGAGGACATAAAGTGTCTGCAAAGAGATATAGATAGGTTAAGTCAGTGGGCAAAAGTTTGGCAGATGGAGTATAATATAGGAAAATTTGAGATTGTCTACTTTGGCAGGAAGAATAGAAAAACAGAATATTACTTACACAGAGACAGACTGCAGAATGCTGCTGTACTGAGGGATCTGGGTGCCAGGTACATGAATTACAGAAAAGTTAGCATGAAGGTATAGCAAGTAATTAGGAATGCAAATGGAATGTTGGAATTTTTAGCAAGGGGAATGGAGTATAAAAGTAGGGAAGTTTTGCTGGAACTGTGCAGGGCATTAGTGGCATCCCAACTAAAGTACTTCATACAGTTTTGGTCTCCTTACTTAAGGAGGGATATACTTGTATTGGAATCAGTTCAAAGAATGTTCACTAGGCTGATTACTGGGATGAAGGGTTGACTTGTGAGAAAAAGTTGAGCAGATTGGGCCTCTACCCGCTGGAGTTTAGAAGATTGAGAGGTGATCTTATTGAAACCTATAAGATTCTCAGTGGGCTGGACAGGTAGATGCTGGGAAGATGTTTCTCCTTGTGGGGGAATGTAGAATTAGGGGCCACAGTTTCAAGATAAGTGGTCTCCCATTCAAGAAAGAGATGAGGAGGAATTTCTTCTGTCAGAGGGTTGCTCATCTTTGGAATTCTGTTCTCCAGAGGACTGTGGAGGCTGGGTCATTGAATATATTCAAGGCTGTGATAGACAGATTTTTTGATGTACAAGGGAGTCATTGGTCAATGGGCACAGGCAGGAAAGTGGAATTAAGGCCTCAATCAGAACAGGCATGATCTTATTGAATGGCAGAGCAGGATTTATGGGCCACATGGCCATCTGGAAGCGATCCTGAGTGTCATTGTCGATATCTGCCCTTGGTGACAGGAGGTTCCCAAGGTATGAGCAGTGATCCACATTGTCCAGTGATTCGCCGTGGATCTTAATAGTCGGGGGCAGTGTCGGGGAGCAGGCTGGCAGAGGACCTTAGCTTTCCGGATGTTTTGCTTCAAGCCAATTCTTTCATGCGTCTCCATGAATGCATCGATGAGGGTTTGAAGCTTGGCCTCTGAGTGTGCGCATATGCAAGCGTTGTCATCATACTGCAGCCCGATGACAGATGTTGGAGTGGCCTTGCTTCAGGAAATGTAGTTTCAATAGTTTCCCACTCGTCCGGGAGAGTAGATCTGCTTACACGAACTAAAGAACAGCTGATGGGCTGAAAGAGTGCAGGAAATACAGCAACTTGCTGACAGCCACGACATGTGTGGATTCTTCAGCACCGTCAAGACCATTTATGGCCCAAATTACCAAGGACCTACCCTACTGAGAGTAAAGAATGGAGTGACACTGATCAAGGTCAGAGAGGCAGTCAGCACTCGTTGGAAGTAGCACTTTGAAGATCTTCTCAATCGCAACAAAGTCCTTGATGCAAGTGCCACATTCCACAGCTTGTTACCCACCATGACGTCAGCACAATCCCAGCCCAACAGAAATTGAAAAGGCAATCTAACAGGTAAAAAAAAAATGAAGGCCACCGGCATAGATGGAATTCCCTCTGAAAATCTAAAATACGACAGAGAAGAAGACTTAACACAAATACATGGTCTCATTTCCCTCAGCTGGAAGGACGAGAGCACGCCAGGGATCTCTGAGATGCTGTCATTGTGATCATCACCAAAAATGGTGACAAGACCGACTGTGGTAATGACAGAGGGGTATCCCAGCTGTTCTCTACAGGGAAGGCCATCACAAGAGTCCTTCTCAACTGTCTCCTCCCCGTGCCTGAAGATCTCCCACTGGAATCACAATGTGGATTCTGTCCATCAAGAGACACATTGGACATGATCTTCACAGCAAGACAACGCCAAGAAAATGTAGGGAGCAGCAGCAACCTTTCTACCTGGTCTTCTCTGACCTGACAAAGGCCTTCGACTCGACCAACCAGGAAGGATTATGGAACGTCTTCCTCAAATTTGGCTGCCGGAAAAATTCGTCACCGACCTCCAACGACTGCATGATGACATGCAAGCTGTAATCCTTCCCAATGGACCTACCACTGACCCAATCCCAATGCAAACTGGGGTCAACTAAGTCTGTGTCATCGCACCAACGCTCTTTTCCATCTTCCTCGCCGCAACACTCCGCCTCAACTCCTCACACTCAAACACAGCAACAGAGACTGACAGATACAGAATGGATGTCACACTCAAACACAGTACCAGAGTGTGACAGATACAGTGGCGCAGTGGTTAGCACTGCAGCCTCACAGCTCCAGGGACCCGGGCTCGATTCTGGGTACTGCCTGTGCGGAGTTTGCAAGTTCTCCCTGTGACCGGTGGGTTTTCGCCGGGTGCTCTGGTTTCCTCCCACCGCCAAAGACTTGCAGGTTGATAGGTAAATTGGTCATTGTAAATTGCCCCTAGTGTAGATTGGGATTACTGCAGGGTTAGTATAAATGGGTGATTGTTGGTCGGCACAGACTCGGTGGGCCAAAGGGCCTGTTTCAGTGCTATATCTCGAAATAAATAAATACAGAATAAATCCATACAGCACCAGAGATTGAGAACTGCTGAATGACAGAACACACTCAAACACAGGAGCAGAGAATAAAAGAAATGGAATTAATTGCACACTCACAACGACACAGAATCATCAATCAGCGTCCTCTCAACAACATGCAGAACATTTCCAGAGAGCTTGACACAGGGAGCGGCACTTTCAATGTAAATTGGAGCTGGGGAGTGTCTTTGTGAAACATCCTTCCTGATTGCAGTACGAATGTTTGTGATTGGCTGCAAAGTTTGAATGTGATTGGATGGCGAAGGACACCAATTACAGTATTACAACAGAAAACCATTGTGACATCACTCCCAATCACCCAATCACAATCTTTACTTTTCCCCATCCCTCATTAGCATAGAGCTGTGGGATTGTCTATTTAATCCGCACTCGGAAGGGGTTTGGTTTATTTCTGTGTCTGAAGTTGAAACTGAAGATGGTTGAGGAGAAGAAGAAAGCAGCTGCTAAGAAGGGAGCCAAGAAAACTGTGAGTAAACCGTCAGCAAAGGGCGGCAAGAAGCGGAGAAAGTCGAGGAAGGAGAGTTACTCCATCTACATCTACAAAGTGATGAAGCAGGTTCACCCCGACACCGGCATCTCCTCCAAGGCCATGAGCATCATGAACTCGTTTGTGAACGATATTTTCGAGCGCATCGCGGGTGAGGCTTCCCGCCTGGCCCATTACAACAAGCGCAGCACCATCAGCTCCCGGGAGATCCAGACCGCCGTGCGCCTGCTGCTGCCCGGGGAGCTGGCCAAGCACGCCGTGTCGGAAGGGGCAAAGGCGGTGACCAAGTACACCAGCTCCAAGTAAAACTGCACAATGGACTGAAAAACATCCCAAACACAACGGCTCTTTTAAGAGCTACCCACAATCTCTGAAAAAGCTACAACATCATCCCGATAGTATCAATTTGTTTTTTTTTTATCCAAAGGGTCTGGAACTTTCTAATTGCCTTTGTGATATCTGTTTTAACCCCATGGATTCTGGGTGATTCACGTTCACTGTTGAGATCTTTGTGTCTCTACTTAATAATGCCGTGTAAATTAATTACTGATCACTGACCCCATGTGCGCATTCATTTTCACTATTGTACTATTTCGTCAATGAGCTGACAGATCAGTTCTCAGTCACTTGTTTCCCTTGTTCAAGCTCGGCCTCAATAATTAATAAGTACATTTACTAGAAACCCCGCTGTTGGCGGAAACCTCAGTCTCTCATTTCAACTCCTGACAGTAAAAATCTTCTGTCCGCTTTTTTTTCCCACAAATAGGTTCAATCTAGAATCAGTGATGCGGTATCCTGACAAAGATTGACCTGAAATGTGTCCGCTTCCACAATGCTGTGAATGAGACTTTCTGCCGCCGCTTACAGACTGTTTCAAAAAGGACGGAGAATAGTCCGAGATCAAAGCGCACATGGGCTCAGTGATCAGTAATTAATTTATGCCCCATTATTAAGTAGAGACACAAAGATCTCACAGACAGTGAAACTGAATCACCCAGAATCCATGGGGTTAAAAGAGATCAGAAAGGCAATTAGAAAGTTCCAGACTCTTCGTATAAAAAAACAAAACAAATCAAAACCAGAGAGATGATGTTGTAGCTTTTTCAGAGAGAATGTGGGTGGCTCTTAAAAGAGCCGTTGTGTTTGGGATGTTTTTCAGTCCATTGTGCAGTTTTACTTGGAGCTGGTGTACTTGGTCACCGCCTTTGTCCCTTCCGACAGAGATACCGGTGTCGGGGTGAACCTGCTTCATCACTTTGTAGATGCAGATGGAGTAACTCTCCTTCCTCGACTTTCTCCGCCTTTTGCCTCCCTTTGCTGACGGTTTACTCACAGTTTTCTTGGCGCCCTTCTTAGCAGCTGCTTTCTTCTTCTCCTCAACCATCTTCAGTTTCAATTTCAGACACAGAAATAAACCAAACCCCTTCCGAGTGCGGATTAAATAGACAATCCCACAGCTCTATGCTAATGAGGGATGGGGAAAGTTAAGATTGTGATTGGGTGATTGGGAGTGATGTCAAAACGGTTTTATATTGTAATTCTCCAATTGGTGTCTTCCGCCATCCAATCAGAATAAATATTTGCAACCAATCACAAACACCCTTACTGCAATCTGTAAGTATATTTCAGAAAGACTCTCTCCAGTCCCAGTTTGGAGTAAAACAGCCGCTCCCTGTGTCAAGCTCCCTGGAAATGTCCTGGCTGTTGTTGGGAGGACACTTATTGACTGATTCTGTGTCGTTGTGTCTCTGCTATTGCATGTGAGTGTGCAATTAATTCCGTTTATTTTACTCTCTGCTACTGTGTTTGAGTGTTTTATGTAATTTGGTAGCTCTCAGTCTCTGGTTCCGTGTCAGTGCGCCATTTTCCCACACTCTCTTGGCCAGTCTGGACATACCAGTGGAAGCCTTTCCCATGTGCTTGTTGACTTCTGCATTGGGAGACAGGTTACTGGTGATAGTTGAGCCTGGACAGGTGAACTCTTGAACCACTTCCAGAGCGTGTTCGCCCATATTGATGGATGGAGTATTTATAATGTCCTGTCCCATGATGTTCGTTTTCTTGAGGCTGATGGTTAGGCCAAATTCGTTGCAGGCAGCCGCAATGCTGTCAATGAGTCTCTGCAGACACTCTTCAGTGTGGGATGTTAATGCAGCATCGTCAGCAAAGAGGAGTTCCCTGATGCGGACTTTCTGTACTTTGCTCTTCGCTCTTAGACGGGCAAGGTTGAACAAACTGCCATCTGATCTTGTGTGGAGGAAAATTCCTTCTTCTGAAGACTTGAACGCATGTGAGAGCAGCAGGGAGAAGAAGATCCCAAACAGTGTAGGTGCGAGAACACTGCTATGTCCAGACTGGCCAAGTGAGTGTGGGGAAATGGCACACTGACACGGAACACAAAAGTCCAAGTATATCAAGCCTGTGTCCTCAGTACTTTGTTCTACGGCAGCGAGGCCTGGACAACGTATGTCAGCCAAGAGTGACGTCTCAATACATTCCATCTTTGCTGCCTCTGGAGAATCCTTGGCATCAGGTGGCAGGACCGTATCTCCAACACAGAAGTCTTTGAGGCGGTCAACATCCCCAGCATATACACCCTACGGAGCCAGCGGCGCTTGAGATGGCTTGGCCATGTGAGCCGCATGGAAGATGGCAGGATCCCCAAGGACACATTGTACAGCAACCTCGTCACTGGTATCAGAACCACCGACCATCCATGTCTCTGCTTTAAAGTCGTTTGCAAACACGACTTGAAGTCCTGTGACATTGATCACAAGTCGTGGGAGTCAGTTGCCAGTGATCGCCAGAGCTGGCGGACAGCCATAAATGCGGAGCTAAAGTGTGGTGAGCCGAAGAGACTTAGCAGTTGGCAGGAAAAAAGACAGAAGCTCAAGGGGAGAAACAATTGTGTAACAGCCCTGACAACCAATTTTATCTGCAGCACCTGTGGAAGAGTCTGTCGCTCTGGAATGTGCCTTTTATAGCCATTCCAGACGCTGCTTCACAAACCACTGACTAGCTCCAGGCACTTACCCATTGTCTCTCGAGACAAGGAGGCCAAAGAAGAAGAAGAAGAAAAGAAGTCTCCGGTGCTGTGTGGATTCATTCTGTATCTATCAAACTCTAGGACTGTGAGTGTGACATCCATTCTGTATCTGTCAGAGTCTGGTACTGTGAGTGTGACATCCATTCTGTATCTGTCAGACTCTAGGACTGTGAGTGTGACATCCATTCTGTATCTGTCAAACTCTGGTACTGTGAGTGTGACATCCATTCTGTATCTATCAAACTCTAGGACTGTGAGTGTGACATCCATTCTGTGTCTGTCAGACTCTGGTACTGTGAGTGTGACATCCATTCTGTATCTGTCAGACTCTGGTACTGTGAGTGTGACATCCATTCTGTATCTGTCAGACTCTGGTACTGTGAGTGTGACATCCATTCTGTATCTGTCTGTCTCTGGTACTGTGAGTATGAGGAGATGAGGTGGAGTGTTGCGGCAATGATGATGGAAAAGAGCATTGGTGCGATGACACAGCCTTGCTCGACCCCAGTTTGCATTGGGATTGGGTCAGTGGTCGGTCCGTTGGAAGGATTACAGCTTGCATGTCATCATGCAGTCGTCAGAGGATGATGATGAATTTCTCTGGGCAGCCAAATTTGAGGACGTTCCATAATCCCTCCTGGTTGGTAGAGTCGAAGGCCTTTGTCAGGTCAGAGAAGACCAGGTAGAAAGGTTGTTGCTGCTCCCTACATTTTCTTGGAGTTGTCTTGCTGGGAAGATCATGTCCATTGTGCTTATTGATGGACAGAATCCACATTGTGATTCCAGTAGGAGCTCTTCAGCCACGGGGAGGAGGCAGTTGAGAGGGACTCTTGTGATGGCCTTCCCTGTGGCGGACAGCAGGGATACCCCTCTGTAGTTACCACAGTCAGTCTTGTCACCTTCTTTAAAGATGATCACTATTACAGTGTCTCAGAGATCCCTGTCATGCTCTCCTCCTTCCAAATGAGGGAAATTAGACCATGTATTTGTGTCAAGAGTGCTTCTCTGCCAGATTTTAGAATTTTGATGGGAATTCCATCTATGCCAGCGGCCTTATTGTTTTTTAGCTGTCAGATGGCCTTTTCAATCTCTGTCAGCCTGGGATTGTGCTGACAGCACGGTGGGTAGCATGCTGTGGAATGCGGTCAAGAGCACTCGCATCAAGGACTGAGTCACAATTGAGGAGATCTTCAAAGTGCTCCTTGCAACGAGTGCAGACTGCCTATCTGTCCTTGCTCAATGTCACTCCATTCTTTTGCTCTCAGTGGGGTAGGTCCTTGGATACATGGGCCGTGAATGCTGTTGACTGTGCTGAAGAATCCACACATGTCGTGGCTGTCAGCTAATTTTTGTAGTTCAAGTGTTCTTTCAGCCCATCAGCTGTTCTTTAGGTCGCATGTGTAGATCTACTCTACAGGACGAGAGGGAAACTATTTAACCTATGTTGCCTCCAGTCCAGATGTAAGGCCACTCCAACCTCTGTCATCAAGCTGCAGTATGCTGACGACGCCTGCGTATGCGCACACTCAGAGGCCAAGCGTCAAACCCTGATCAATGCATTCACGGAGGTGTATGAAATAATTGGCCTTAAGCAAAACATCCAGAAGACAAAGGTCCTCTACCAGCCTGCTCCCCGACACTGCCCCTCGACTATCAAGATCCACGGTGAACCACTGGGCAATGTGGATCACTGCTCATACCTTGGGAACCTCCTGTCACCAAGGGCAGATATCGACGATGACACGCAGCATCACCTCGAGCGTGTCAGCATAGCCTTCAGTCATCTGAGGAAAAGAATGTTTGATGACAAAGAACTCAAATCAGACACCAAGCTCATGGTTGACATGGCTGCAGTGTTACCTGCCCTCCTGTATGTGTCAGAAATATGGACACTGTACAGCAGACATCTCAAAGCCCTGGAGAGATATCACCGGTGGTGATTCCGCAAGATCCTGCAAATTCAGTTGCAGGACAGGCGCTGCAATATCAGTGTCCTCTCTCAGGCCAACATCCCCAGTATCGAGACACTGATCATGGCTAGTCAGTTATGTTGGATGGGCCACATCATCCCCATGCCTGACGCCAGAGTCCCAAAACAAGCTTTCTACTTTGAACTCCATCAGGGCAAGAAGCTACCAGGAGGACAGAGGAAACATTACAAGAATTTCCTTCAAGACATCCTGAAAAAATGTGACATCTGCACTGATTCATGGGCATCTCTTGCCTGAGACCACCCAAAATGGAGAAGAAGCATCCGCGAAGGTGCCAGCCAGTTTGAAATTCGTCGACATGCCCAGGAAGCAACCAAATGCAAACAGTGGAAGGAGTATTTGGAAATTGGAGAATCCCGTTCACCCACTTCACCAAGCACCATCTGCCCCACCTGTGGCCGAGTGTGTGGATCAAGAATTGGACTATTCAGTTACCTAAGGACCCACAACCCTGGAGTGGAAGAAAGTCATCCTCATTCCCGAGGGAGTTCCGAAGAAGAAGTTTAGTGTGACATCCATTCTGCATCTGTCAGTCTCTGGTTTTGAATATGAGTGTGGGATTCATTCAGTATCTGTCAGTCCCTTGTACTGTGTTTGAGTGCAGTTTTCAGGCTGTATCTATTAGTATCTTGTGTGTGAGTTTTGTATTCACCTGCATCTTTCAACCTCTAACACATTATTTGAGTTTTGTAGTCATTCTGAACTGACCCTTGGTAATGTATGTGTGTTTGAGGTTGATCATTGACTTGTTAATCTGTTGTACTGTACATGAGTGTGAGATTCATTCTGTATAACTCTATCTCTGTTCCTGTTGTGTGTGTGTGATTCATTCTGTTGCTCAATCTCTGGTATTGCGTATATGTGTGGTATCAATTCCATTTCTGTCATTTCTGGTACAGTATGTGAGTGTTTACATCATTCTGTAACTGTCAGTCTCTGGCACTGTCTGCATGTTCTGGATCCATTTTGTAACTATCAGTCTCTCGCAGAGTGTGAATGTGGAATTAATTTTGTATCTCTCCATCTCTAGTGTCATGTGTAAATTTGGAGTTCATTCTGAATTGGTCATTGGTACTGGATCTGCCATTCTCTATTACAGTTTGTGAATGCGGGATTCGTTCTGTAACCTGTCACTCACTGGTACTTTGTGAAAGTGTGCGATACATTCTGTATCTGTCGGCCTCTGGTAGTGTGTGTGATCGTGGGATGAATTAATTAGCAGTCAGTGGTGCTCTGTGTGAATGTGGAAATCATTCTGTAACTCAGTCTGATATTGTTCTGTGAGGGTGGGAATCACATGTATCTTTCAATCCCTGGTGCTGTGTGTGAGCATGGGATTCATTCTGTCCCTGTCAGTCATACTGTATGTATCTGTGGGATTTATTCTGTACCTTTCAGTCGCTGCTATTTTGTACGAAAGTGGGATTAATTCTAGATCCACTGCCACACACTGGTTGAGTGTGTGTGTGTGCAAGAAGATAAAAAGATACAAAATAGGAGCAGGAGATGGCCATTTGGCCCATCGAGCCTGCTCCGCCATTCAATAAGATCGGGGCTGTTCTGATTGTGGCCTTAACTCCACTTTCCTGCCTGCGCCCATGACCATTGACTGCCTTTTAGATCAAAAATCTGTCTATCACAGCCTTGAATATATTCAATGACCCAGCCTCCACAGTCCTCTGGAGAACAGAATTCCAAAGATGAACAACCCGCTGAGCGAAGAAATTCCTCCTCATCTCCTTCTTGAATGGGAGGCCACTTATCTTGAAACTGTGGCCCCTAATTCTACATTCCCCCACAAGGAGAAACATCCTCTCAGCATCTACCTGTCCAGCCCACTGAGAATCTTATAGGTTTCAATAAGATCACCTCTCAATCTTCTAAACTCCAGTAAGTATAGGCCCAACCTGCTCAACTTTTTCTCATAAGACAATCCAACTTCCCAAGTATCAGCCGAGTGAACCTTCTCTGAACTGATTCCAATGCAAGTATAGCCCTCCTTAAGTAAGGAGACCACAACTGTGTGGAGTACTTTAGTTGGGATGTCATTAATGCCCTGTACAGTTACAGCAAATCTTCCCGACTTTTAAACTCCATTCCCCACGCTAAAAATGCCAACATTCCAGTTGCCTTCCTAATTCCTTGCTATAGCTGCATGCTAACAATTTTTGTAATTCATGTATCTGGACACACAGATCCCTTGGTACAGCAGCATTCTGCAGTCTGTCTCTATGCAAGTAATATTCTGTTTTTCTATTCTTCCTGCCAAAGTAGTCAATCTCACATTTTCCCATATTATACTCCAAACATTTTCCCATTGATTTAACCTATCTATATCTCTTTGCAGACACTTTGTGTCCTTCTCACAACTTGCTTTCCTCCCTATCGTTGTACCATCCATAAATTTGGATTTACACTCGGTCCCTTCATGCAAGTTATTAATAAAGACCATAAAGATTGAGGCACCAGCACTGATCTCTGTGGCACTCCATTAGTTACAGTTTGCCAATTTGAAAATTCCCCAATTATCCCCACTCTGTTTCTTGTGAGTTAGCCAATACTATATCCATGTGCGTGCAGTTTTCAGATTGTGTCCATCAGTGTCTGTTACTCTGAGTTTTGGACTCTTTCTCAATCTCTCAGTGCTACTATTTGTGTGTTAGGTTGCTTTAGATGACTCAGGCTGAGGTACTGTCAGTGAGTGCAGTAATCAACCTATACCTTTCAGCATCTGGCACCGAGCATGGGTTTCAAAATCACTCTCTATCTGTTAGTGTCTGGTACTCTGTGAGAGTGTGGGATTCATTATATAACCTTCCGTCACTGGGACTGGTGCATGTCTGGATTTATTCTACATAAAAATTCAGCACAGCAACAGGCCACTGATGTGGTAGGTTTTAAGCAGACAGGTAGATACATAAATCCTGTTTGAGGTTTTGCCCAGTATTAAATAGTATCTGTCACTGTGAACACAATCGTGAAATATAATGTATCCTGCAATCTGATACAGGATTGATGTGCAAGTGTAACTCAGGCTGTACTCATCAATTTGATCAGTGCCATTCAGTCTAACTCTGAGTGAGAATCTTGGACTTGCATGTAAAATGAGCTCAGTCTGGAATTGTACAGTATCTTCCATCTGACACTATATGAGGTTTTAGGACTGGTACGTAATTTATAGCTCAAACTATACGAATCAAATTTATATTGTATCTTTTAGTTTCACAATCCGGATGAGTTTTAAAGTGGAATCTGAGTTTGTATCTCTGCAATCTGATTATGCACTTGAGATTTGTATCTAATGTATATGTCTGGACACATTATGGGAATTAATACTGATAATAAAGTCAAAACCCGTGTAAATATTAGGCTGGCATTTAACTTGAATCTCGGAGCACTTCATTGAGATTATTTCTGTAACTTTGAAACAGCAACCATGTGTCAGTTCTATGTGCATTTAATTTGTAGCTGAGGTTGCTCTATTGTGGGATTGACACACTGATAATTTGATAGTGGGTGAGAATTTGGACTGGGATTTGTGTATCTCCCTGTCAGTGGTACTGAGTAGGGGGGACATGAAAACAACGTGCGTCTCTCCTGCTCCATTTGATTGATGGATTGAAAATGTGTCTCTGGATCTGTTTCTGCTGTTTGAGACTGTGGAACTGATGACCTCTCTGTGACTCTGCACTCTGTGAGTGATAATGTACGGACTGTGTATGAGAAGGAGCTGGTGACACTCTTCCATGTAACTTGGTGGAGGAAACATCATTTATTTTGGTTCATTCAATTATTTGCCTGTTTGAACAAAAGAATGTTTATAATTCAAATACTGGTGAGGTAGAAGATACAGGATTTTAATGAATTTAATCTCTCATGATAATTATAAACGCCCACAAAGGAAGCCCAGCCATACAAATATTATCATTGTTTGACTGCACTGCAGTGACAGTTTCTTCCCATTCTGTCTCCATCCCCTTGTCCACACACAACCCGAGAATGGCCTCTCCCTTCCCCCACTCACTCCATGTTCCGGGACCAGTTCCTGCTCCACTCCGCCTCAAACAAACAGCCCCCGCCTGCCCCTGAACTTGCCCCGGACTCGATGCTGATCTCTCAGTCCATATGCGGACACGCTCCCAAAGCGATGTGCTGCTGCAAGGAGGCTGCTGTTTTCTCCCTTCCACTGGGACCGGGATCTCTCCATTGCCGGCTGTTTTAAACCATCTTCTTCCGCTCACAGGCAGTGCTGGGGGAGGGGAGCGCAGGCGCAGATTTCTGCAACAATTCCGCAAACAGTAACATGGAAAAATTCCGGCACAGAATGAGTCCATTCGGCCCATCATGTCCGTGCCAGCGCAAAGAGAGCGATTCAGCCTCATCCCACAGTTTCTTGTGATTGGACAGTGAAGTGTGGAAACAGAAACGGACAGTCAGGATGTGGAGATTTACACAAAGAGAATCTATTATAGGCACCAGGTGAGAAGTGTGAAGGACACATTTTAAACAGCGGCTGTTTGGTTTCGCTTGAACGGTTGGACCATGGGAGCGGGAACTGGAAATCTGACCTGTGTAAAAGTCCCTGTTCCGTCGGTCAGTCCCATTCATGGCCCAGTGGATTGTTTCTGGATGTTATTTAATTGTTGTAAAATGGCCAAAGCCCCTGGTATGCAGTAGCTGAGGGCTGCAGGACTGCAGTGGAATCAGACACTGACTCTGTTTGCATTGCTGGGTTTCCTTTGTGATTGTTCATAATGATTATTAATTGAAAAATTGTTTTGGTCACTTTTGTATCTTCTACCACATCTCTTCCAGAATTATAATAAATACATTTCCTTTCTACAGGCAAATACTTGATGGAAGGAGAATAAATGTCATGATTCCTCGACACAAGAGGAAGTGCAGCCAGCTCCTCACACACAGTAAGTACAGTATCACTCACAGAGAGCAGAGACATCAGTTCCACAATCGCCACCAGCAGAAGTAGTCAGACCGGCACTGATCCCAAGTTCCAGAGACCAACAGTCAATGCAACAGTCACACAGAGCAGGAAAGATTGAACTTGTTTCCATTTCACCACAACTCAGTCCCACTGACAGGTAGATACATCAATCCCAGTCCAAAATCACACCCACTATCAGATTGCAAGGCACTGTGTCACTCTCACAAGAGAGCAGCCTGAACTACAAATTCAATGTCAGATGGAACAGACAAACAGTACCTGATTGTAAAATACAGAATTAATCTCAATAATGTACCCAGACTGCAGACTGAGCTACATGTTACACATCACTCCACAAATCTCACAAATAGTCAGAGTGGAAGACACAGTATTAATTCCATTACTGCAAACTGAATGAACCTGACCATTGCATACCAGGACATAAAACATATTGTAAGATGAAAGGACACAGACCTGAAATGTTAATTCTGTTTCTCTCTCCACATATGCTGCCTGAACTGTTGAGTATTTTGAGCATTTTTGTTTTTTTAAATTTCATATTTCCAGAATCTGCAGAATTTTGCTTTTATTTTAGAGTTAAAGAAACATTGCATTGTGAGGTGAGAGTGACTGCACTTGACATCAAGGCAACCTTTGACCATTAATGGCACCAAGGAGCCCTAGCAAAACTAGTGTAAATGGGAATCATGGCAAAACTCTCTGCTGTTTGCAGTCATACCTAGCACTAAGGAAGATGGCTGTGGTTGTTCAGGTCAATCATCTCAGTCTCAGAACATTACAGCTGGAATTCCTTAGGCTCGTGTTCTAGGCCCAACCATCTTCAGCTGCTTCATCAATGACCTTCCCTCCATCACAAGGCCGAAAGTGGGGATGTTCACTGATGATTGCGCAATGTTCAGCACCATTCATGACTCCTCAGCTACTGAAGCAGCCCGTGCCCAGATGCAGCAAGACCTGGACAACATCCAGGCTTGGGCTGATAAGTGGCAAGTAACATTCGCGTCAGATAAGTGCCAGGCAATGACCATCTCAAACAAGAGAGAATCTAATCATCTCCTCTTGATGTTCAGTGGCATTACCATAACTGAATCCCCCACCATCAACATTTGGGGGCGGGGGGCGGGGGGGGGGGGTGGGGCGTGGGGGGAGGGGGTTACCATTGACCATAAATTGAACTGGACCAGCCACATAAATGCCGTGGCTAGAAGAGCAGGTCAGAGGCTAGGAACTCTGTGGTGAGTAACTTACCTCCTGTCTCCCCAAACCTATCCACCATTCACAAGACACAAGTCAGGAGTATGATGGAATACTCTCCACTTGCCTGGATGTGTGCAGCTCCAACAACACTCAAGTAGCCTGCTTGATTGCCCCCAAGCACCACCTTCAACAATCACCCCATTCACCACTGATGCACAGTGGCAGCAGTGCGTACCATCTACAAGGTGCACTGCAGCAACACACAAAAGCTCCTTTGACAGTACCTTCCAAACCTGGAACTTCTATAACTGAGAAGGACAAGGGCAGCAGTTGCAAGGGAACACTAGCACTTGCAAATTCCCCTCCAAGCCACAGATCATCCTGACTTGGAACTATATCGCCATTCCTTCATTGTCGCTGGGTAAAAAATCCTGGAACTCCCTTCCAAACAGCACTGTTGGTGTTCCTACATCTCAAGAACTGCAGCGGCTCAAGAAGGCAGCTCACCACCACTTTGTCAAGGGAAATTTGGATTGGACAATAAATGCTAGCATAGCCAGTGATGCCTACATTCCACAAACAAATGAAAAAAAGTGAGGAAATAGTGAAGGGCTTTTATAGAGTACATGGAGACATGCTTCCACTTGTGGTGGCATCTGAAACAAGAGCCAAAATATAAAATCGTCATTCATAAAACCAATGAGGAATTCATGAAAAATGTATTTACGCAGTGAATGGTTTGAATCTGGAATTTGTTATCACAGGGAGAGGTTGGGCTGAATAGTATCGATGCACTGAAGGGGAGGTGGAACAAATGAACAATTGCATGTGGAGAAAGGAATCGAGGGATATGCATATCGGGCTTCATTTTAAAAAAAATTTTGCATGTGAAGCAGGATGGCTGGAAATATATGTCGAGCAGAGAGCAGTTGGGACGATCCCAGCGCTGTGTTTTGTCTGGATGGATCTGCCCAGAACACTTGCGATGCAGGAGCTGGGAGCTTCAGTACTTCAGTGGAGGCAGATAATGACACCGGTTTTCATTTGTGGATGTTCTTAATGATTATTGATTGAGAAATTAAATTGACCTCTTTGATGTTATGCACCGCATCTGTTCTTGAGTTATCAGATATATTTTTTTCTTCATACAGGCAAATACTTGAAGATATTGTGATGAATGTGATGGTTGCTGCACTCGAGGCACAAGGAACAGTGCAGCCAACTCCTCTCACACACAGTAGTTACATTATCACTCAGAGTGCAGAGGTATAGATAGTTCATCAGTTCCCTGGTCTCAGACTGCAGAAGTAGTCAGGCTCACATTGATCCCAAGTTCCAGAGACACATTTTCAATCCAACAACCAAACAAAGCAGGAGAGAAAGAAGTTTTTTCCATTTCACCCCGATTGAGTCCCACTGACAGTCAGATACTTCAATCCCACGTCAAAATCACACCCACTAGCAGATTGAAATGCAATGTGTCAATCTAACAAAGAACAAAGAACAGTACAGCACAGGAACAGGCCATTCGGCCCTCCAAGCCTGCGCCGATCTTGATGCCTGCCTAAACTAAAACCTTCTGCACTTCCGGGTCCGTATCCCTCTATTCCCATCCTATTCATGTATTTGTCAAGATGCCTCTTAAACGTCGCTATCGTACCTGCTTCCACTACTTCCCCCGGCTGCAAGTTCCAGGCACTCACCACCCTCTGTGTAAAGAACTTGCCTTGCACATCCCTCTAAACTTTGCCCCTCGCACCTTAAACCTATGTCCCCTAGTAACTGACTCTTCCACCCAGGGAGAAAGATTCTGACTATCCACTCTGTCCATGCCGCTCATAACTTTGTCAACCTCTATCATGTCGCCCCTCCACCTCCGTCGTTCCAGTGAAAACAATCCGGGTTTATCCAACCTCTCCTCATAGCTAATGCCCTCCAGACCAGGCAACATCCTGGTAAACCTCTTCTGTACCCTCTCCAAAGCCTCCACGTCCTTCTGGTTGTGTCGCGACCAGCATTGCATGCAATATTCTCAGTGTGGCCGAACTAAAGTTCTGTACAGCTGCAGCATGACTTGCCTATTTTTATACTCTATGCCCCGACCGATGAAGGAAAGCATGCCATATGTTCTTGACTACCTTATCCACCTGTGTTGCCACTTTCAGTGACCTGTGGACCTGTACGCCCAGATCTCTCTGCCTGTCAAATATAATGCAGACTGAGCTAGCAATTAAATATCAGATAGAATTGGCACACGCTACTGATTGAATGGCACAGAATCTAACCTAGTGATGTACCCTGAGATTTAAATTAAATATCATACCCAAAGCTCACACCCATTCATTATAAAGGATGTTTAAACATCCCCATAGTGTACCCTGAGATACAAGTTACATACAAGTACAACATTCATTGCAGTGAATGTTTCAAAGGTGCTGAAAGATATTGTAAGCTGAGACACAAATTAGATACCAGTTCAGACATCGCCCACACTGTGAAATTGAAAGAGACAGAATCAATTCCATCAATGTAGATTGATATCAACATTACATACCATTCTAAAAAGTGATGCAATATCAAACTAAAATACAGTATCAATTCCACCAGACCCCCATCACCCTCTGGCTAAAAAGTATTTTCCTCATCTCCCCTGTGATCTTTCTGCCAATCACTTTGATTGAATCTATTCCCCTAGTCACTGATCTCTTTGCTAAGGTAAACAGGCCCTTCACTTCAATTCTATCCAGACTCCACAAATTTTGTACATGCCAGTCAGATCTCCCCTCAGCCTTCTCTGTGCCAAGGACAATAGCCGCAGCCTATCCAATCTTTCCTCAAAGCTGCATTTTTCCGGTCCCGGCAACATCCTCGTAAATCTCCTCTGTACCCTCTCTAGTGCAATTACATCCTTTCTGTAATGAGGTGATCAGAACTGCACACAGTACTCAAGTTGTGGCCTGACTAATGATTTATACAGTTCCAGCATAACCTCCCTGCTCATATATTCTATACCTTGGCTAATAAAGGAAAGAATTCCATATGCCTTCTTACCACCTTATCGACCTGTCCTGCTCCCTTCAGGGATCTGTGGACATTTACTCCAAGGTACCTCACTTTCTCTACACCTCTCAACATTTTCCTCTTAATCGTGTATTCCTTTGCCTTGTTTGACCTCCCCAAATGCATCACCTCACACTTCTCTGGATTGAATTCCATTTGTCATTTTTCTGTGCATCTGACCAGACCATGAAGATCTTCCTGCAGCCTTAGCTATCCTCCTTGCTATTTATCACACAGCCAATCTTTGTGTCATCTGCAAACTTCTTGATCATGCCCCCTACATTTACATCCATGTAGACGACATCAACTGCACTACCCTCATCTATTTTCCTTGTTAATTCTTCAAAATTTCAATCAAGTTGGGCAGACAAGATCTTCCCTGAACAAATCCATGCTGACTATCCTTGATTAATCTGTGCCTTTCAAAGTGACATTTTATCCTGTCACTCAGAATAGATTCCAATAATTTGCCCACTACTGAGGTTAGACTGACTGTCCTGTTATTATTTGGTCTATCCCTCACTCCCTTTTTAAACAGAGGTACAATGTTCGCAGTCTTCCAATCCTCCAGCATCACACCTGTATCCAGTGAGGTCTGGAAAACGATGGTCAAACCTTCCGCTGTTTCCTCTCTTGCTTCTTTTAACAGCGTGGGGTACATTTCATCCATCCTTAGTGATTTATCAACTGACAAATATGCTATTTGTATGTCCTGTCACTAATATGTCCTCTCTCCCTCTTTTGATCACATCCAATACTTCATCCCCTTCTTCCTTAACTCCAATATCTGCATCATCCCCCTCTTTTGTGAAGACAGATGCAAAATATTTATTAAGAACAGTGCCAACATCTTCTGCCCCGACACATAGTTTACCTTCATGATCTTTTATGGGCCCTACTCTTTCCAAAGTTATCCTTTTTCTGTTAATGTATTGATAAAACATCTTTGTGCGAACCTTGATTTTGATTGCCAATATTCTTTCATGCCCTCTCTTAGCTTTCCTAATTTCAATGTTGATTTCCCCCCTCCACATTCGATACACCTCTCGGCTTTCAGTGGTATTGAGTTCTCTGAGTCGGGCATAAGCTTTCTGTTACTGCCTTATAATACTACCTTATAAAATCCATGGGGCTCGCGATTTGGCCTTCCCACCCTTTTTCTTTGTGGGAACATATTGACTCTGAACCCCTGGAATCTCCCCTTTGAGTGCTTCCCACTGCTCTGACATTGATTTACGTTCAAGTAGCTGTTTCCAGTCCACTTTTGCTAACTCACTCCTCAGCTTAGTAAAGTTGTCCTTGCCCCAACTGAGAACTTTAACTCCTGTTCTATCCTTGTCCTTTACATAATTATGTTAAAACTGACTGAATTATGATCACTACCACCAAAATGCTCTCCCACTGCCACTCCTTCCACCTGCCTATCTTCATTTCCTAAAACTACATCTAAAACTGCACCCTCTCTTGTTGGACTTGCTACATATTGGCTAAATAAGTTCTCCTGAATGCACCTCAAGAATTCTGCTCCCTCAATTTCTTTCACACTAAAAGTATCCCAGTTCATGTTGGGGTGGTTAAAATCCCCTACTATTACTGCTCTATTGTTCTTGCACTTCTCAGAGATTTGCCTACATATCTGCTCTTCTGTCTCCTGTTTGGGGGTCGATAGCACACTCTCAGCAGTGTGATTGCCCCCTTTTTGTTCCTTAGCTCAATCTATACGGCCTCATTTGATAAACCTTCCAACATATCATCCGTCTTCACAGCTGTAATAGTTACTTTGAGCAAAACTGCCACCCCCCCCCTCCTTTCTTATCCCCCTCCCTATCACATCTGAAAACCCTGTAACCAGGAATGTTGAGCTGCTATTCCTGTCCCTCCTTAAGCCATGTTTCTGTAATAGCTGTGATATCATACTGCCACATGTCTATTTGTGCCCTCAGCTCATCTGCTTTATTTTCTATACTCCTTGCATTGAAATAGATATGCTTGAGCACTGCCAAACTCTTTTTAAATTTTCTAACCTTTGTTTCCTCTTTCTTCCAGACTCATCCATTAATTTTCTGCCTTCCATTTTCATTTCTGATTTTGTCCCATCTGACTCTACCTTCCGGTTCCCATCCCCCTGCTAAATGAGTTTAAACCCTCGCCAACAGCACTAGCAAAATGTCTCGCAAGGAACTCTGTCCAGGCTCTGCTCAACTGCAATCCATGCGACCTGTCCCAAGAATCTAAAGCCCTCCCTCCTGCACCATCTTTCCAGACACACGTTCATCTGTCTTATCCTTTTATTCCTGTACTCACTTGCGCGTGGCACTGGGAATAATCCGGAGATTACTAGTTTTGATGCTCTGTTTGCTAATTTCTTACCAAGCTTCATAAATTCTGACTGCAGGACAACATCCTTATTTCTACCGATGTTGTTGGTTCCGATGTGGACCACAAATGCTGGCTGTTCACCCTCACCCTTCAGGATGCTCTGTAACTGCTCAATGACATCCTTGACCCTGGCACCAGGGAGGCAACACACCATTCCTGGATTCACGTCTGTGGCCACAGAAACAGCTGATTGTTCCCTTCACTATTGAATCATCTATCACTATGGCTTTTCCAATCTTCCCTGTACCCACCTTTGCAGCTGAGTCACCCATGGTGCCATGGACTTGGATCTGGCTGCACTCCCCTGGTGAAGCATCACTGTCCTCCGTATTCAGAACTGAATACCTGTTGGAGAGTGAGATGCACTCGGGGTGTCCTGCACTTCCTGCCTGATTCTTTTTGACTGCATTGTGGTCACCCATTCCCTCTCTCCCTGCGTACTCTTAAGCTGTGGGGTGACCACATCTATGAACATGCTTTCCATGTAACTCTCCTCATGAATGCACAGCAGTGTCTCCAGCTGCTGCTCAAGGTCCAAACACAGAGCTGAAGCAGCCGCAATTGACAACGCTGACTTGCACAAATGTTTTTTTTATTTCCAAAATATACTTTATTCATAAAGATCTGTAAAAAAATACATGACAAAACAGTTCCAAACAGCACCAAGTCAAAAAATACTAACAGTGCAAAGGAGGTCAGTTTCCTTCAATACAGGAGTGAGTTGCCTCACAACCCTTCCATTTCATTTTTCATGCCATGTACATTTTATGGCAAATGAAAATTTTCCTGCTCCAGTTTGAGGGGTTTTCCATGGATCCAGCCCCTCAGTTCAGCTTGGTGGGGGGAGCTTACATGGTGGTCTTTCCCCATTGAGCCTTTGCTGCGGCTGCCCCAAGCTTTAGTGCGTCCCTCAACACGTAGTCCTGGACCTTGGAGTGTGCCAGTCTGCAACATTCGGTCGTGGACAACTCTTTGCGCTGGAAGACTACCAAGTTTTGGGCAGACCAAAGAGTGTCTTTCTCCGAATTGATAGTCCTCCAGCAGCAGTTGTGGTTATCTCGGTGTGTGTCCCTGGGAACAGCCCGCAGAGCACAGACCCCTGTGTTACAGAGCTGCTTGGGATGAACCTCGACAAAAACCAATGCATCTCTTTCCACACCTGCTTTGCAAAGACACATTCCAGAAGAAGCTGGGCAACCATGTCATCCCCACCACAGCCACTTCGAGGGCATTGTGCGGAGGGGGTGAGACTTCGGGCGTGCAGAAAGGATCTGACGGGGAGGGCTCTTCTCACCACCAGCCAAGCTACACCTTGGTGCTTGTTTGAAAGTTCTGGTGATGAGGCATTCCGCCAAATGATTTGGCGGTCTGCTCGGGTAACCATCCGACAGGATCCACCATCTCCTTTTCTCGTCGGGCCTTGCGGACATTCCGTGCAGACCACTGCCTGATGGATTGGTGGTCAAAGGTGTTTTCCGCAGAAACTGTTCCACGAAGGATTGGTGGTACGGCACAGTCCAACTAGATGGAGCGTTCCACGGCAATGAGACCAGGCCCTTCCTTCTCAACACTGGGGACAGAGAGAATCTCAGCACATAGTGACACTTGGTGTTGGCGTATTGGGGATCTGCACACAGCTTGATGCAGCCGCACACGAAGGTAGTCATCAGGCTGAGGGTGATATTGGGTACATTATGCATGCCCTTATCCAGAGGTTTGAACATCGTGTCCCTTTGGACCCGGTCCATTTTGGATCCAGAAATGAAGCGGAAAATGACTCGGGTGATCGCCACAGCACAGGAATGGGGTATGGGCCAGACCTGTGCCACTTCCAGCAACAACGTGAGCGCCAGGTTCTTACCCAAAATGGAGAGAGTTGCTGCTCCCACATGCTCAGCTTGTGTTGTACCCTGGCGACTCGCTCCTTCAGGGTTTTGGTGCATGCCACGGCCCTTCAGAACCATATCCCCAGCACCTTCAGGTAGTCTGACCTGACGGTGAAGGGGACAAAGGATCGGTCAGCCCAGTTCCCAAAGAACATGGCCTCTCTCTTGCGTGGTTAACGTTGGCTCCCAAGGCCAGTGCGAACTGGTCGCAGATGCTCATCAGTCTGCGCACAGACAGCGGGTTCGAGCAGAAGGCCGCGACGTCATCCATGTGCAGGGAGGTTTTCACCTGAGTGCCTCCACTGTCTGGGATTGTCACCCCTCTTATGCTCGCATCCTTCCTAATAGACTCAGCAAAGGGTTCAATACAGCAAATAAACAAGACAGTGGAGAGAGGACAACCCTGTCTGACTCCAGATTGGATCGGGAAACTTTCTGATTCCCACCCATTGATTGAGACTGTGCTACTGATGTTTGTGGAGAGCAGTTTGATCCAATTGCAGATTCCCTCCCCAAACCCCATTTTCGAAAGTACGTCCATCATGTAGGTGCGTGATATCCTGTCAAAAGCCTTCCCCTGGTCCAGGCTGATGAGGCAGGTGTCCACCCTCCTGTCCCGTATGTGGGTGATCGTGTCCCTGAGTGGGTAAAGTACAGGTCTGATCTGGGTGGATCACCAACTCCAGAGCAGACTTGACTCGACTGGCTATGACTTTTGACAGTATCTTGTAGTCTACATTAAGCAGTGAGATGGGCCGCCAATTTCTGATTTCTGCCCTCTCCCCCTTCCCCTTGTTGATGAGGGTGATGATGCCTTTCCTCATGGATTCTGACATGCTGCCGGCTAGGAGCATACTGTCGTATACTTCCAGCAGGTCCGGGCCGACCCAGTCCCACAGGACCAAATACAACTCAACCGGAAAGCCGTCGCTTCCAGGAGTTTTACTTATCTCGAAGGATTTGACGGCCTTTGTCAGCTCATCCAGAATTAGCGGTTTGTCCAGTCTCTCCCTCCTGCTGTCATCTCAGACCTCTGTGATAGATGACAGGAAGGACTGGGAGGCTCTGCTGTCTGTGGGCTTCGCGTCATACAGCCCAGCATAAAAGGATTTGCTGATCCTTAGTATGTCGGACTGCGAAGACGTTACCGAGCCATCCTCTTCCTTCAGGCTGCTGATAACACAGCTCTCTCTGTGTACGTTTTGGAAGAAGTAACACGAGCACATCTCATCCTGCTCAATGGAGCGGACTCTGGACTGGAAGATGATCTTGGAGGCCTCTGTCGCAAAGAGCGAGGCCTGCTGGCTCTTCACCTCATGAAGGTCCTCCTTAACCTTGACCCCCATCGACTGAAGCCAGAGCAGATTTTGCATACTTTTCTGGAGTCGTGACATTTCCATCTGTCTCTCTCTCTCTCGCCCTCTGAACCCTTTGAAGATAAAGAACCTCTTGATGTTCTCCTTGATCGCTTCCCACCACTGAACTGGAGACTCAAAGGTGGGGTTTCACAGTCCTCCAACCTTTGTAATCCCTTTTGAGTTCCTCAACATTCTCTGGGGTTAGCGGTGTAGCATTGAGCTTCCATATCCCGCTGCCAACCCGCTAGTCATCCTGTAAGTGAAAGTCAGCCAGTAAAAGGCAATGCTTGGAGAAGAACACCGGCTTGACATCGGTGGATCTGACCGTGAAAACACGGGACACAAATAGGAAGTCAATCCTGGAATGGGCAGACCCGTCCGTTCTTGACCATGTGTATCTATGCTGCGCTCTGTCTGCAGGTTTGCTGAAGACGTCATGCAGTTTGGCATCTTTTACTGTTTCTATTAAGAATCTGGACATAGCATCCAGTTTGCTGTCGTCTCTGCCGGATCATCCAGGTGCATCGATGATGCCGTTGAAGTCACTGCCGAGGATGACCGGCAAGGACGTCGCCAGCAGCAGTGGGAGATGCTGGAAGACGGAGAGCCGCTCGCTGCATTGAACCGGGGCATAGACGTCAATCAACGAGAGCGGAGTATTGTTGTACATTACATCTGCTACGAGGTGATGACCGCTAAATGGTTCTCCAGGACACGGGAAGCAACCAGGAACTCCCACATAGCACCGGAGGTGCACTCTCGAGATTGAAGCCCCCTGCCATTCCTTTACGCTCACTGTTTTTCGGCTGCCGCATCCGATGATGGGCCAAGTGGTCTCTTTCTCTGCCTTAAACCTTCTATGATTCTATGATTCTATGATGCTCACTAACATTATCCCCTTTTCATATACAGCACCACAGAGAGAGAGAGAGAATCAGTCCGACCATTCGTAACAGTGTGTTATATCACACTGTATTACACATTCTTATGTATCATCAGAGACAGTATTAGTAACACAATAAAGTGCATACATATCATCCTAAATAATGGTATCCCAAACATATGTACAGCATTAGAGAGGGAGTGTCAATAGTGCATTTTCTATTCGTGTGTCCATATCACACCCAATAACTGGCTCCCACGTTTTTATAGAGCACTAGAGACAGAGCTGAAAGTGAATAAGTGAGAGAGAGAGAGAGATCCCCATCAGCAGTTACAGGCTGACCTGGAAGCCTCATTTTATCTTGAAAGATCCGTGGGAGACAGACGGTGCAGTCTCATCTCTAATTGATATTGTATCAGAAACAGACACATTATTATTCCTAGACTCTGGGTAACAGTTAGAGAGTGAGGTGAACAATGTTCCAAATTTAACGCTCTTGGCCCTGTTGATCTCTGTAATATCTCAGCTCACACCGTTCGATATGACTGTCAGTGAGGGACAGTTTCAATGTGATGACATTAATCTGGGACTGTTACTGTCAGATATTAACTCCTGCGCGATCGCAGCAAACACAGCGACTCCCTCGGAGGATTGCTTTGAGAAGACGGGTGAATGAAGAGCAAACACACTGCAGGGAATGATCTCAAACTGAGCTTCAGAAAGGGGGAATCCCCCAGCTTGAAACGTTCTCTGACCTTTCCCCACAGCCCCAGTTCCTTTGCTCAAACTCGGAGAAAACTGAACTGGGGAAAGTTCCAGTTTATTTTTGTCAGTTCCGATGAAGGGTCACTGACCCGGAACGTTAACTCTGCTTCACTTTTCACAGATACTGCCAGACCTGCTGAGTGGTACCAGCATTTCTTGTTTTTATTTCAGATTTCCAGCATCCGCAGTATTTTGCTTTTATTCCAATTTATTTTTTTTGTAAATGAGTGGGGAAAGAAGCGCATGCGCGATGCGCCTCCTCCAGCCGTGTCCTTCTGCGTCATTTAATTAGTGAGCGGAAGAAGTTTGTTTGAAACAGACGGGAATGGAGACTTAGAGCCCCGGGGTAAGTGAGTAAACAGCAGTCTCCTTCCAGCAGCACATTGCTTTGAGAGCCTGTCCGCAGAGGGGCTCAGAGATCAGCATTGACGACGGAGCAAGTTCAGGGGGAGTTGGGGGCTGTTTGTAAGAGGCGGAGTGGAGCAGGAACTTGGAGTGAGCGCGGAAGGAGAAGCCTTTCTCAGGCCGTTTGTGGACAAGGTAACGGAGACAGAGCAGGAAGAAGCTGCTGTTGATCATTGTTGTTTTCTCTCCTCAAACCTGTAATGCATGTTCATGGTTTAGCTCCAGTTTCACACTGTGTTGTTATTGAGCAGTGAATAGAGGGAACAGAGCCAGACAGTAGGGATGGGGACAGTTATGCAAACAACACCTATTGCTGGCGCCAGGTGAGTAGTGTCAAGGAAACATTTTAAACAGCAGCTGTCGGTTTCCGTTGAACGATTGATCCAAGAGAAACAAGGAAATGGCAGATACTCTGAACAAGAATTTTTCATCTGTCTTCACAGAAGTAGACACATAAAACATCCCAAGAATAGTAGAAAATCAAGGGGAGTAAGGAGGGGGGAACTTAAAACATCACCATCGCGAGAAAAACATGTTTTTGGAAAACTAATGGGACTAAAGGTTGACAAGTCCCCTGGATCTGATGGCCTACATTCTAAGGTTTAAAAGAAGTGTCTGCATTGATAGTGGATGCATTGGTTGTAATCATCTTAAATTCCCTAGATCCTGCAACAGTTCCAGTGGATATTAAACTGCAAATGTAATGTCCCTGTTCAAGAAAGCAGTAATGAGAAAGCAGGCAACGATAGGCCTGTTAGCCTAATGTCTGCCATTGAGAAGATGCTGGAACCAATGATTAAGTCAGTCATCGCAGAAAACATAGAAAAATTGGAGCAGGAGTAGGCCATTCGGCCCTGCTCTGCCATTCAAAAATGATCAAGTCTGATCATATAATTCAGTACCCTCTTCCCGCTTTCTCCCCATGTCCCTTGATCCCTTTTGTATTAAGAAATATATCTATCTCCTTCTTGAATATATTTAATGACTTGGCCTCCACTGCCTTCTGCAGTACAAAATCATGAGAGGTATAGACAGGGTGGATAGCAAGAAGCTTTTTCCCAGAGTGGGGGATTCAATTATTAGGGGTCATGAGTTCAAAGTGAGAGGGGAAAAGTTTCGGGGCGGATATGCGTGGAAAGTTCTTTACGCAGAGGGTGGTGGGTGCCTCGAACACGTTGCCAGCGGAGGTGGTAGACGTGGACACGATAGCGTCTTTTAAGATGTATCGAGACAGATACATGAATGGGCAGGAAGCAAAGAGATACAGACCCTTAGAAAATAGGCGACATGTTTAGATAGAGGATCTGGATCGGCGCAGGCTTGGAGGGCCGAAGGGCCTGTTCCTGTGCTGTAATTTTCTTTGTAGAGAATTCCACAAGTTCATCACCCTCTCAGTGAAGAAATGTCTCCTCATCTCGGTTTTAAATGGCACACCCATATCCTGAGAACGTGACGCCTGATTCTGGACTCCCCAGCCATCAGGAACATCCTCCCTGCATATAGCCTGACTAGTGCTGTTAGAATTTTATAGGTTTCTATGAGATCCCCTCTCATTGTTCTAAACTCTAGTAAAATCGGCCTAGTCAACCCAATCTCTCCTCATTGTCAATCCAGCCATCCCAGGAATCAGCCTGGTAAATCTTCTTTGCACTCCCTCCATGGTAAGAACATCCTTCCTCAGATAAGGAGACCAAAACTGCACACAATACTCCAGATGTGCTCTCACCAAAGCCCTGTATAACTGTAGTAAGACTTCCTTGCTCCTGTACTCAAATCCGCTTGCAATGAAGGCCAACATACCATTTGCCTTCCTAACTGCTTGCTGCACCTGAATATTCGCTTTCAGCGACTGGTGTACAAGGCCACCCAGGTCTCTTTGCACCTCCCCCTTTCCCAATCTGTCACCATTCAGATAATAATCTGCCTTTCTGTTTTTACAACCGAAGTGAATAACCTCACATTTATCCAAGTTATACTGCATCTGCCATGCATTTGCCCACTCACCCAACTTGTCCAAATCACATTGGAGCCTCTTTGCATACTCCTCACAACTCAGTTTCCTCCCCAGCTTTGTGTCGTCTGCAAACCTGGAAATGTTCCCTCACCCAAGTCATTAATATATATTGTGAATAGCTGGGGCCCAGGCACTGATCCCTGTAGTACGCCACTCGTCACTGCCTGCCACCTGGCAAAAGGCCCGTTTATTCCTCCTCTCTGTTTCCTGTTTGTCAACCAATTCTCAATCAATGCCAGTATATTACCCCCAATCCCATCTGCTTTAATTTTGCACACGAACCTCTTATGTGGGACCTTATCAAAAGCCTTCTTAAAATCCAGATACAACACATCCCCTGGTTCTCCTTTATCTATTCTACTAGTTCCATCCTCAAAAAGCTCCTGCAGATTTGTTAAGCAAGATTTCCCTTTCGTTAACACATGCTGTCTTTGTCCAAACCCGTTTATGCTTTCCAGGTGTTCTGCTACCACATCCTTTATAATAGACTCTCGCACTTTCCCCACTACTGATGTAAGGCTAACTGGTCCGTAATTCCCTGTTTTTTCTCTCTCTCCTTTTTTAAATAGTGAGGTTACATTTGCCACCCTCCAATCTGTGGAACATTTAGAAAATTATAATACAATCATGCAGAGCCAACATGGATTTATGAAAAGGAAATCAAGTTTGCCAACATTATTAGCGTTCTTTGAGGATGTAAGAAGCAGGGTAACTGAAGGGGAACCAGTAGATGTAGTGTATTTGTATTTTGAAAAGGCATTCGCTAAAGTGCCATGCAAAAGGTAAGAGCTTGTGGTGTTAACGGGTAATATATTGTTTATTTTATTTATTTAGAGATACAGTACTGAAACAGGCCCTTCAGCCACCGAGTGTGTGCTGACCATCAACCACCCATTTATACTAATCCTACATTAATCCCATTACCCTCTCACATCCCCAACTTCCCTCAATTCCCCGACCACCTACCTACACTAGGGGCAATTTATAATGGCCAATTTACCTATCAACCTGCAAGTCTTTGGCTGTGGGAGGAAACTGGAGCACCCGGCGAAAACCCACGCGGTCACAGGGAAAACTTGCAAACTCTGCACAGGTAGTACCCAGAATCGAACCCAGGTCGCTGGTACATGCTTACTAACAAGAAACAGAGAATTAGGATAAATGTGTCATTTTCAGGTTTGCAAACTGGAACTCGTGGAGTGCCACAGGGATCAGTGCTGGGGCCTCAACTACTTCCAGTCTATATTAATGATTTGGATGAAGGGATCGAGTGTATTGTAACTAAATTTGCTGTTGATACAAAGAAAGGTGTGAAAGCAAGTTGTGCGGAGGACACAATGAGTCTGCAAAGAGATAAAGACAAGTTAAGTGTGTGGGAAAAATTTGGCATTTTAAGTATAATGTGGGAAAATGTGAGGTTATCCACTTTGGTATGATGTAGAGAAAAGAAGAATATTATTTAAATAAGGAGAGACTGCAGAATGCTGTGGTATAGAGGGATCTGGGTGTCCTCTTACATGAATCACAAAAAGTTAGCATGGAAGTACAGCAAGTAATTAGGAAGGCTATTGGAATTTTGGCCTTTATTGCAATGGGGATGGAGTAGAAATGTAGGGAAGTCTTGCTACAACTGTACAGCGTGTTGGTGAGACCACACCTTGAGTGTGTATACAGTTTTGGTCTCCTTATTTAAGGAGGAAAATACTTGCATTGAAGGTAGTTCAGGCAAACATCACTGGCTTGATTCCAGGGATGAAGATGTTGTCTTATGAGGAACGTTTGACCTGGTTGTGCAACACTCATTGGAGTTTAGAAGAATGAGAGGTGATCTGATGAAACATATAAGATACTGAAGGGGCTTGACAGGGTATTTACTGAGATGATGTTTCCCCTCATGAGGGAATCAAAAACTAGGGGGAACAGTTTCAACATAAGGGGGCACCCATTTTCGATGGAATTGAAGAGGAATTTCTTCTCTCAAAGGATTGTTGTTCTTTGGAATTCTCTACCCAAGAGGATGGTGGAAGCTGGTCATTGAATATATTCAAGGCTGAGTTAGACTGACTTTTGATTTACAAGGGAGTGAAGTGTTATTGGGACAGGCAGCATAGTGGAGTTGAGACTATGATCAGATCTGCCATGATCTTATTAAATGTTGGAACAGACTCGAGTGGCGGAATGGCCTAATCCTGCTCCTAGTTATTATGTTCTTGCATTATAATGCCAGGTGGAATTAAAAACTTGACTTGTGCAAATATCCCTGCTCCAGCAGGTATTCCCATTCATGGAGCAGTGCAGATGTTGGGTTGTTCCTGGCTGCCACTAAATTGTTATAAAACTACCAAAGAAAACCTGATCAGCAGAAGCTGAGTGCTGCAGTGGAATCAGACACTGACACTCTTTGTATTACTGATCATTCTGTGTGGTTGGTCATAATGATTATTAATTGAAATATTACATTCATGTCTTTTCAAGCTTCCACCTCAATTGATCTTGAGTTACAAGAGATATTTTTCTTTCTTTCTGTCAGCAAATACTTGAAGGAACCAGAAGGATTGTGATGATTCCCCGGCACAAGGATATGTACAGTCCACTCCTTCTAACACAGAGTAGGTACATTATCAATCCCAGAGCTCAGAGACACAGACAGGCCATGAGTTCCACAGTCACAGAGAGCAGAAGCAGTCAGACTCACACTGATCCCAAGTTCCAGAGACACATTTTCAATCCAGCAGACAATCAAACAAAGCAGGAGAGGCAGAAGTTGTTTCCAATTCACCCCAACTCAGTACTGCTGAAAGCTAGGTACATCAATCTTAGTTCAAAATCACACCCACTATCATATTGAAAAGCACCGGATCAATCCCACAAGAGTGCATCCTAAGCTACAAATTAAATATGAGGTGGAGCAGCTGATGGAAAGGTACAGAATGAATCCGAATAATGTAGCCCAGACTGCAGACTGAGTGACAGATTACAATGCGGTACAAACATCTGATACAGTATCAAAAGGAAAGTTACAGTATTATGTCAATTAGTGCACACTGCACTGCACATTCCATACCAATCCAATAATCTCTCCAAGAGCTGTACTGAATGATATCTTATCAATTGAATGATTCTGATTATACTGAGCATGCCATGTGTGAGTTTGAAATATATGTTGTCATTCACAAATGTGTTCATACAGTTACAGACTGAATACTAGTCCAAAAAGCTCAAACCACAACTCAGTAATACACACAGTTAAAATGTGCAGTGATCTAGATTTTAAAATACTAGTGAGACAAGAAAATGGTGATACATTATGGCATTAAACAAATAGTTCTCAATACCATCCCGTAGATACATATTAAGTACAGGTACAGAAGAATTCCACACTCATACAGCACCAGCGTCACATAGATACAGAATGTACACTTGCAGACATAACCAGCAGCTGAGAGGTACAAAATTAATCCCACTGTAATGGACTGTCCAAGAGGCAGACACATAAAAAATGAATTGTAACGCATATTTCGTACCAGAGACTGCCAAATGCAAAATGAGCCGTGGATATGCACACGCAGACTGTCCCAGAAACTGACTGATACAGAATGAGACCCATACTCAGACGCGGTACCAGAGGCTAACAAGTAAAGAATAAATACAATATACACTTCCAGTACCAGAAAATAATATATGCATAACAGATATCACTCACGTACATTAGCAGAGATTGACAGACAACAGAATGAATCCCACAATCTCATTCAGTACCAGATACTGACAGGTACAGAATGAATCCCATACACACTGTAGTAGGCACTGAAAGACATAGGAGGAATTGCACATTCACAGACAATAGAAAACACTGACAGATACTGTAGGAGTCACATGCTCACAGTCAGTACCAGATACTGTTGAAAAGAGAGTTAATCCCACACTTGCATTCATTGCGAGAGACTGACAGATACATAAAGGATATCGACACTCACATGGAGTAACAGAGACTGACATGCAGAACTTGAACCACACATATGCATAGTACCAAAGTCTGAAAGGTATTGAGTCAATCCCATAATCAGATACAGTGTCAAAGACTGACAGGCACATTCGAGTTCACGTGGCTAGAATACCAGAGATTTTCACGGACAGAATGAACCTTATTTCTCAATCAAGTCTGGATACTGATAGATGCACAATGAATCCTACAATCATACTCGATACCAAGTTCAGACAGACACCATATATATTCCCCTCTTATTCACAGTATCATAGACTGACAGGCACAGAGTGAGTCACAAAATCAATTAATTTCAGAGACCAGCAGATGGAGAATTAATCTCACTCTCACAGAAAGAACCAGAGATTGACAGATATACAGTGAGACCATAAAATGACTCACATACAATGACAGAAACAAAATTAAAACCACTGGCACATATAGTACCTTAGACTGACACATAGAGAATGAACCATACAGTCACATTCTGACTGTAAGATTGATGCATACACAATGAATCTCACAAACACATTTAGTTCCGGACACTGACAGGTACCGAATGATATCCATATTCACCCACAGTAGCAGATAGATACAGAAGCTGCCACACATTCACATACAATACTCATGATTGACATACAGAATGAATCAAACAATCACATTTAGTTTCATAGACTGACACTGAAATAATCTCACACTCAGACACAGTACCACAGACAGATAGATGTAGAATTAAACTCGCTGTCACATAATGTACCAGTAAGTGTGTCAAAATTAATCTCATACAGTACAAAAGATGGATTGAATTTGTCCCACACTCAATGTAATAGGTTTTAAGCAAGTGAAGCGGGGGTGGGGGGAGGTGGGGAAGAGAACAAAAGGGAAGGTGTGTAATAGGGCAGAGGGCAGGAGAGATTAACTGACAAGGAGGTCATGGGGCAAAGGCAAAGGGAGTGTGCTAATGGTGTAGTGAAAGACAAAATATTAGTGCAGAGAGAGTGTTAATGACAGAATAATCAATAGTTCTGTCCAAAAGCACATACTTGAAAAACCAAGTTTAAGGCAGGCACATGGTTAAAAAAAAATGATAAAATAAAATAATAAAAAGGGTTGAGAGCCCTGTCAACCACAGTGAGGGGGAAATCGGAAACGAAGTTGATGACATTTTCCAGTTCGGAGCGGGAGCAGGAAATGACGCTGATCCAGTCATCATTGTACCGGAAAAAGAGCTGGGGGTGGGGTCCTGAGTAGGACTGGAAAAAAGAATGTTTGACATACCTGACAAAAAGACAGGCATAACCATTTACAGAGATAGGGCACAAAGAATCATCATGGAAAGAGGCATGAGCTTCAAATCCAAAGCTGAAGTGACAGGATCAGAGGAACAGCTGTTTGTTCTGCAGTGTGGACTTCGGTCAGATCTGTAAACAAGCAGTTCCACAACAAAGGGGGAGAACTCAAAAATTAGAGTTCTGCCTTTCAGGAATATTGCCGGGAAGCACTTTTTCACACAAAGGGTAGTGGGAACCTGGAATTCTCTCCGAAAAATCAGATAAACCTGAGGGTCAATTGACAATTTCCAACCTGAGATTGAGAGATGTTTATCCAGTGATGGTCTGAGGGTTTATGAAATCACAGCAGGTAGCTGGAGTTAAGATACAGGTGAGCCAGGATCTAATTGAAAGGTGCAGCAGGCTCGAGGGGCTGAATGGCCTACCCCCATTTCTGTGTTCCTCTGGCTGCAACAGGGCAGAAACAGCTGCGAACATACGTTGCATTTCATATTTCACAGCAAAAATACCAGCAGTCAGGAGCTGAAAAGGGAAAGATGACGCCTCGATGACCTGAGAATAAGTACAGAATGGCCTCCTTCAGAACTGGCGATTTTATCAGGATAAGATGCCGAACATTAGAAATTAATCCAACGGGAATCGCCATCCTCCGCCTCCAGGAATTGGACAATATAATGCTGGGATGTGGGAGTTTGGTTTGGGCAGGGGGTTGGCTGTGACACCACGAACACTCCCTCTCCACCTCCTCACTTCATCACCCCACCCCCTTCCCCTCTCCATGGGACCCCGGCATCATCCGATCCACAGATACTTTCCAGCAGAGATCGCTGGTGAGTGACCGGAGTCCTGGTTCTCTGTCTCCATTTTCCCTGTCCCACCCATGGCCACTGAGGCTCCTCTCCCCCCACCCACCCTGAGAGCAACTAACCCACCTTGTCCATAAATTTAAACTGGAAAAGTGTCTCGGAAAGAGCAGGAGCAGAGGGGAGGCTGTAACCTATCAGAGAGGATTGTGTTCCTGAATCCCTAACTCTTTTTGCCATGTTTCCATTCAATGTCCACACTCTCTCCTTGGTCTGTCCCTGGAGACCTGTTATATCACGATTCTCTCCAGGGAATTTCGAAAGATATTTCCCCCATCCCTCCAGGATTGGCCTGGAGTCCCCAGCACTCCCTCCATTGCAGTACTTTCTGAAATGCTACCCGTGCCATGTAATAGTCAAGAGAGACAGTGGGGAACTAGGCAGATCAACAGGATGTCTGGCAGATTCAGTGTGATACGGTAACACTGCCGGGTAAAGGCCGCTTTCCAACTCCAATCTTAACACAGGAGATTCCCCAAACAGCTGCAATAAGGTGTTTGTAAACTGCTGGAAGAGGATGTGTGTGGAAATGGTGATGTTACTGAGTAGGTTATTTGTTATAGAATGGACTGTGTTTAGGTGGGAATATTACTGAGTGTTAATTGTAGCGGAACCATATTTAAAAGCTCCGGCTTTCTGGAAAGCCTTGACCATGAAGGCCGAGTCTGGAAGGGTTTGTGTGGAGAGCTGGGTTTCGGTTCCACTGTTAATAAAGGGTTTGAAATTGGCGAACCAGAGGAAACTGGAGGTGGAGCTGAAAGATGAGGGGACGTTCTCTCTCCGTCTGTCACTCTGGGTGTCTCCTCCCCATCTGCTCTCTGTTCAATCTTCACTCTGTCTCCTCCCCTTCCTGCTCTCTCTCTGCCTTTCTCAGGCAGGTCCGGGCGGTCTGTGTAAAGCAGAGCCTGCAAGAGTCTGCTTCTTATATTGTGTAGTGACCTGAGTGAAGAATCATCATGTCTGGCAGAGGTAAAGGAGGCAAAGGACTGGGCAAAGGCGGAGCAAAGCGGCACCGCAAAGTGCTTCGTGATAATATCCAAGGCATCACCAAACCAGCACTCCGCCGCCTGGCTCGCCGTGGCGGGGTCAAGCGGATCTCGGGTTTGATCTATGAGGATACTCGCGGGATGTTGAAGGTTTTCCTGGAGAATGTGATCAGGGATGCGGTCACCTACACTGAGCACGCCAAGCGCAAGACGGTCACTGCCATGGATGTGGTGTACGCTCTGAAACGGCAGGGCCGCACTCTCTACGGATTCGGCGGTTGAACAATTTGACCCTTTCCAGCAAACACAAAACAAAGGCTCTTCTCAGAGCCACCCACCGCCTCACAGAGAGAGCAGTGACCGAGAAATGGGAGCTGGGATATGCTGTTCAGAACAGTTCAATCAATCTGAAATATTTCAGATTTCCAGCATCCGCAGTATTTTACTTTTAATTCTTTGTTCAATCAATCTGCTGTGTTCGGGATGAAAAAAACTGGAATCCCCGAATTTGACATTTCATTTGCAGCAAGGATGTGCAGTGGATTTGATTTTCTAAACGGGCTGTGTAAACAGTGCCCGAGACTCTCCAGTTAGTTATTTCCCCAGTCGACACATGCCCTCAGTGAAAAGCCACATCACTCCTCCAGAATCACTCATTGTTTTCATAGAATTTCAAAATGATTTCGCTGCAATGAGGGAATCCGGGAGTTTTGCAGCAGCCGTTGAATCGGTCACTGGAACCAAACCCACTGGTGATGTTATTTCCCCCGAGACGGTGTTTCCTGCACTGAAACTGACTTTTGTTTTATTTATTTCCAAAATATACTTTATTCATTAAAATCTGTAAAAATTACATTGCCAAACAGTTTCCAAACAGCACCAAAAAATGCAAACATTGCAAGGGAGATCAGTTTCCTTCAATACTGTCATGAGTTTCTTCCCAACCCTTCCGTTTCACAATTGTCATGTCAATTACAGTTTTACATTTACAGCAATTGAGAATATTAACGATACAGTTCGAGGGGTTTCCCATGGATCCAGCCCCTCAGTTCAGCTTGGTGGGGGGACCTGACACTGTGGTCTTTCCCCATTGAGCCTTTGCTGCGGCTGCCCCAAGCTTTAGTGCGTCCCTCAGCACGTAGTCCTGGACCTTGGAATGTGCCAGTCTGCAACATTCGGCGGTGGACAACTCTTTGCGCTGGAAGACCAGCAAGTTTCGGGCAGACCAAAGGGCGTCTTTCACCGAATTGATAGTCCTCCAGCAGCAGTTGATGTTTGTCTCGGTGTGCGTCCCTGGGAACAGCCCGTAGAGCACAGACTCCTGTGTTACAGAGCTGCTTGGGATGAACCTTGACAAAAACCACTGCATCTCTTTCCACACCTGCTTTGCAAAGGCACATTCCAGGAGGAGGTGGGCGACCGTCTCTTCCCCACCACAGCCAACGCGGGGGCACTGTGCGGAGGGGGCGAGACTTCGGGTGTGCATGAAGGATCTGACGGGGAGGGCTCTTCTCACCACCAGCCAAGCTACGTATTGGTGCTTGTTTGAAAGTTCTGGTGATGAGGCATTCCGCCAAATTACTTTGACGGTCTGGTCGGGGAACCATCCGACAGGATCCACCGTTTCCTTTTCCCGTAGGGCCTTGAGGACATTCCGTGCAGACCACTGCCTGATGGACCGGTGGTCAAAGGTGTTTTTCCGCAGAAACTGCTCCACGAAGGATAGGTGGTACGGCGCCGCCCAACTGCATGGTGCGTTCCTCGGCAATGTGACCAGGCCCATCCTTCGCAACACCGGGGACAGATAGAACCTCAGCATGTAGTGACACTTGGAGTTTGCGTACTGGGGATCTACACATAGCTTGATGCAGCTGCACACGAAGGTGGTCATCAGGATGAGGGCCACGTTGGGTACATTTTTCCCGCCCATGTCCAGAGATTTGAACATCGTGTCCCTCCGGACCCGGTCCATTTTAGATCCCCAGACGAAGCGGAAAATGGCTCGGGTGACTGCCACGGCGCAGGAGTGGGGTATGGGCCAGACCTGCGCCACGTAGAGCAACAACATGAGCGCCTCGCACCTGATCACCAGGTTCTTACCCACAATGGAGAGAGATCGCTGCCCCCACATGCCCAACTTTTGTCGTTCCTTGGCTACTCGCTCCTCCCAGGTTTTGGTGCACGCCCGGGCCCTTCCGAACCATATCCCCAGCACCTTCAGGTAATCTGACCTGACGGTGAAGGGGACAAAGGATCGGTCAGCCCAGTTCCCAAAGAACATGGCCTCGCTCTTGCCGTGGTTAACTTTGGCTCCCGAGGCCAGTTCGAACTGGTCGCAGATGCTCATCAGTCTCCGCACGGACAGCGGATCCGAGCAGAAGACGGCGACGTCATCCATGTACAGGGAGGTTTTGACCTGAGTGCCTCCGCTGCCTGGGATTGTCACCCCTCTTATGCTCGCTTCCTTCCTAATAGACTCAGCAAAGGGTTCAATACAGCAAACAAACAAGACCGGGGACAGAGGACAGCCCTGTCTGACTCCAGATTTGATCGGGAAACTTTCAGATTCCCACCCGTTGATTGACACTGCGCTACTGATGTTTGTGTCGAGCAGTTGGATCCAATTGCAGATTCCCTCCACAAACCCCATTTTGGAAAGCACGTCCATCATGTAGGTGTGCGATATCCTGTCAAAAGCCTTCTCCTGGTCCAGGCTGATGAGGCAGTTGTCCACCCTCCTGTCCCGTACGTAGGCGGTCGTATCCCTGAGTAGCGCGAGACTATCAGAGATCTTCCTGCCGGGTACAGTACAGGTCTGATCGGGGTGAATCACCAACTCCAGAGCAGTCTTGACTCGACTGGCTATGACTTTGGACAGAATCTTGTTATCAACATTAAGCAGTGAGATGGGCCGCCAATTTCTGATTTCTGCCCTCTCCCCCTTCTGCTTGTAAATGAGGGTGATGATGCCTTTTCCCATGGATTCTGACATGCTGCCGGCCAGGAGCATACTCTCGTATGCTTCCAGCAGGTCCGGGCCGACCCAGTCCCACAGGGCCGAGTACAACTCGACCGGTAAGCCGTCGCTCCCGGGAGTTTTACTCGTCTCGAAAGACTCGACGGCCTTTGTCAGCTCGTCCAGAGTTAGCGGCTTGTCCAGTCCCTCCCTCCTGCTGTCATCTAAGACCTCTGTGATCGATGACAGGAAGGACTGGGAGGCTCTGCTGTCTGTGGGCTTCGCGTCATACAGCCCAGCATAAAAGGATTTGCTGATCCTGAGTATGTCTGACTGCGAAGACGTTACCGAGCCATCTTCTTCCTTCAGGCTGCTGATAACAGAGCTCTGTCTGTGTACCTTTTGGATGAAGTAACGCGAGCACGTCTCATCCTGCTCGATGGAGCGGACTCTGGACTGGAAGATGATCTTGGAGGCATCCTTGGCAAAGAGCGAGGCCTGCTGGCTCTTCACCTCTTGGAGGTCCTCCTTGACCTCCACCCCCATTGACTGCAACCGGAGTAGATTTTGCATAATTTTCTGGAATCGGGACAGTTCCCTCTGTCTCTCTCTCGCCTTCTGAACACCTTTGTGGATGAAGAACCTCTTGATCTTCTCCTTAATCTCTTCCCACCAGTGAACTGGAGACTCAAAGAGGGGTTTCACGGTCCTCCAACCATTGTAATCCCTTTTGAGTTCCTCAACGTTCTCTGGGGTCAGCAGTGTCGCATTGAGCTTCCACGTCCCTCTGCCAACCCGCTGGTCGTCCTGTAAGTGACAGTCGGCCAGTAAGAGGCAGTGGTCGGAAAAGAACACCGGCTTGACGTCGGTGGATCCGACCGTGACAGCACGGGACACAAACAGGAAGTCAATCCTGGAACGGGCAGACCCGTCCGATCTTGACCATGTGTATCTGCGCTGCGCTCCGTCTGCAGGTTTGCTGAAGACGTCGTGCAGTTTGACATCCTTAACTGTTTCTATTGGGAATCTGGACGTAGCGTCCAGTTTGCTGTCGTCACTGCCGGATCGTCCAGCCGCATCGATGATGCAGTTGAAGTCACCGCCTAGGATGACTGGCCTGGACGTCGCCAGAAGCAGTGGGAGCTGCTGGAAGACGGTCAGCAGCTCGCTGCGTTGTACCGGGGCGTACACGTTGATCAACCGGAGCGGAGCGTTGTTGGACATCACGTCTGCTACGAGGAGGCGGCCGCCCACCACCTCCTTAACTTCGGAGATGGTGAAGTTACCTCCCCGCAGCAGAATACCCAGGCCGGAGGAACGGCAGTCATTACCCCCCGACCAGATCGATGGCCCGTGGGACCACCATCGCGACCACTGCCTGTAGGTGCTGAGGTGTGGTATTCCACACTCCTGCAGAAACAGTAGGTCAGCTTTGACCTTGGCAAGGTAATCCAAGGTTGAAACACATCGCGTGGTCGATTTAATGCTACGCACATGAATGGAAGCAATTCTTACACCCATTTTTTACTAAAAATTAGTTGTTGCTTCCCATACCATTTGTCCTCGCTAGTCCCAGTCCTTCCCCTTCGGGATGTTCCTGCATACCCATCGTCTGCGCAAGCAGTTTCACGTTGGTTGGGCTCAGAAACCCCTCCTGATTTTTCATGCAGGGTTTGTGCCGCTCGGGTGACATCGGGGGGGGGGGGTCTTGTAGGCAGAGAGGATTGGGTTGTCCTCAGCTGCTTCCATCTGTTCCTCCTCGAAAACATCACAGCTCCCGGTCTCCCGGAGCTCAGGTGCGCCAGACGTGTCTTTGCTCCCGGTGTCCCGGAGCTGAGATGCGTTCGCCACGTCGTTACGTGTGGGGCATTGGGGTTGGGCCACGCCGGGCCCATCACAGCTTCCAGTGCCTGGGGGCTGGGATGCTTTATCATCCATCTCGGAGTTCTGCCGCCTCTTTTGAAGGGGCTGTCGTTCCAGCATTTCCCCGTCCAGTGAAGAGGAGTTGTTGCAGTCTGATTCAGAAGAGAGCCTCCTCTTGCCATTGGTTTGGGTGGTGGCTTTGGGATGTTTTTTCTTTGTGGTTTTCCTCTGGACCACTTGCCACTGACCTGTTGCATCTCTTTCCACATGAGGCGGCCATTCGCCCCATCAAGTCCATGTCGGGTTTCCAATCTGTTCAGTCCCTGACTCGATCCCCAAAGCCCTGCATAACCCCTTTGGGTCAAAATGACCGTGGCAGAACTCGAACCTACAATCTTCCGATAACCTCATGAAATACACTGAAGTCAAACGCCTTATTCATTACGCCACACGGCCATGAGATAAAATGAATGATCCAATCGGAGAACCTCGACGCACAAAATACAAAAATTCATTGGCTGAACCTGTCAACCTGGCAGAATATTTCAATTCGTGAAAGCTGCCAATTTCACTGTGGAAAAGAAGTGATCGACTGGAAAAGTACATAAAAATCTATTTTCCCGTCACGCTTTAAAAAAACGCTTTTTAAAACACAATTTTGCTTTTACCGACTCAAATTGCTGGTGCTATTTTATGAACAGCTTTATTTTGCCATTTTTTGTCAACTTCTTATCCGTAACTGACAGGAAAAGACTCCGTTCAGCAATCTTTCACGTGAAAAATAACTCAAACTCGGTGTGGAAGTAATAAATTACAGACTATTGGTAATTCCCCTTCACACAGGCTTCAGGGGGACAGTGAGAAGCCACTGAAATAGTTGCTTCATTCTTTTAAAGGTTCCCAATCTGTCCTGTTACTGACATGTTGGAATCAGATTTGTATTTAACAAGATATTTCTGTGAAAACAAAATCCTCAACGGACCAGCTGGGAATCTGGGAATCACTGTCGTAAAATAAAAGGCCTTTGATTGAGAAGACGGGACCTTCTCGCCAGCAGCCGGGTTACATTCCCCTCACATCCTTACACAGTGAGCAGCTCTTTCCCTCTAGAAATAGACAGCAGCAGTTGGAAGTTCAGTGAAAGGATCAGTTCATTGAGACAAGTTTCTGACTGACAGGTGGTGCTGAATATTAATACAAGTAGGTCCTGGAATGGGAAACAAGTGTCCAGAGTGGGGTCTGAAATCAGGACAGGGAAATGGCCAGCACTGACACAGATCATTTCATTATTACATTGATATCTGACTGTCTATAAGGAGAAGCGAGTTAAACACATGATGGTAAAAGGAATGGAAGATGACGCTGGTTGTTCTAGATGAAGAGGGATAGACAGAGGTGTGGGTACAGCAGACTTCAGACAGTAATCAGCCCTTTCTGATACTGTGGGTGGATCTGAAAAGAGCCTTTGGATATTTGATAAAATCCTGGCAGATTGACTTGGTTTTGGTGCCCAGAGCGCTGGTTTTCTTGGGCAGCAGCACGGCCTGGATATTCGGCAGCACCCCGCCCTCAGTGTCCTGGAATCAAAAGCAAGTGTCCAGAGTGGGACCTGAAATCAGGATGGGGGAAAAAGCTCTTTGTTTAAAAACCCTCAAATAGCTACCTTGTAATTGGTCAGGTTACTAATGTTTTAGTTAGTGCAATTTCTAATAATTACTAATTAGAAAGTGCTGTTTGGACAGAGTGTAAAGCTGTGAGTTGATGTGTGAGGGACTTCACTGACTAGGGGAAGGAGGTGCTGTTTGGTCTCTTTTCTTTTCTGCTTTTTCAGCCTCCATGGTACAGGGGAAGAAGCTGATTGGTGAGTAACTGGTAAATTAATCTACTTATTACACTTATTACACGAGCAATAATAAGTTTGTGAAGCTTAGTTATGGCAGGGCAGCTCGGCCAAGTGGAATGTGCCTCCTGTGGTATGTGGGAAGTCATGGATGCACCATGTGTCCTTGACAAACACATCTGCAGGAAGTGTCACCAGCTGCAGAAGCTTGAGCTCCAGGTTTCAGAACTCGAGCAGCAACTGGAGTCAGTGTTGTGCATCCGCAAGGCAGAGAACTACGTGGATAGGACTTTTCAGCAGGTTGTCACCTCGGAGTTGAAGAGAGCACACGCTGAGAGGGATTGGGAGTTTGCCAGACAGACAAGAAGGTCAAGGCAGGTAGTGCAGGAGTCCCTGGAGGGCATCCCACTTTCTAACTGGTATTCAGTTCTGAGTACTGATGGGAGAGAGGGTTCCTCTGGAGAGTGCAGTGACAGTCATGACCAGAACTCCATGGGTGGTTCAGCTGTGCAGGGAGGGAGGAGAAAATACAAGCGAGCAATACTGGTAGGGGATTGTATAGTTCGGGGAACAGATAGGTATTTCA
Source organism: Heterodontus francisci (assembly GCF_036365525.1). Classification (NCBI taxonomy): domain Eukaryota; kingdom Metazoa; phylum Chordata; class Chondrichthyes; order Heterodontiformes; family Heterodontidae; genus Heterodontus; species Heterodontus francisci. Next base: position 7,462,658 of record NW_027142006.1, read on the forward strand.
GTGCTCGCAAACCAGGTTTCCTCCTTGGTGCAAGGATCATGGATATCACTGAGTGGCGACAGAGCATTCTGGAGGGCAAGGATGCACAGCCAGAGGTCGTGGTCCACATTGGTACCAACGATATAGGAAGAAAGAGGGATGAGATCCTTCAGGCTGAGTTTAGGGAGTTAGGAAAGAGATTAACAAACAGGACCTCAAAGGTAATAATCTCCAAATTACTCCCAAGGCCACATGCTAGTGAGTATAGAAAAAGGAGAATACACCAGATGAATGCATGGCTGGAGAGATGGTGCAGGAAGGAGGGCTTCCGATTTCTGGGGCATTGGGACCAGTTCTGGGGAAGGTAGGACCTATATAAGTCGTACGGTCTACACCTGAACAGGACCGGGATGAATATCCTTGCAGATGCTGTTGGGGATTGTTTAAACTAATTTGGCAGCTTGATGGGAACCTGAGGGCAGTTTCAGACAGGGCAATTTCAGGGCAGGGAAAGGGAGGCAGAAAATTAGCAAATGACTCTGAAAGACAGAAGAAGCAAAGTTTAAAAAGTGTGCAGCAGAGGAATTTGGCAGTGTTAAAGGATATTTATTTATTTAAAGAGGCAACTTGATTGAAACATATCAGATCCTGAGGAGTCTTGACAGGGTGGATGTGGAAAGGATGTTTCCCCTTGTGGGAGAATCTGGAATTAGGGGTCACTGTTTAAAGATAAGGGGTCACCCATTTAAGACAGGGATGAGGAGAATTTTTTTCCCTCAGAGGGTGGTGAGTTTTTGGAACTCTCTTCCTCAATAGGCGGTGGAAGCAGAGACTTTGAATATTTTTAAGGCAGAGGGACATCGATTCTTGATAAGCAAAGGGGTGAAAGGTTATCGGGGGTAGGCGGGAATGTGGAGTAATCAGTTCAGCCGTGAACTTATTGAATGGGGAAGCAGGGTCTAGGGGTCGAATGGCCTACTCCTGCTCCTAATATTTATACTTGTATGTATATTCATATGGTAAATAAAGCTGATGAGCTGAGGGCACAGATAGACACATAGAACAATACAGCACAGGAACAGGCCATTCGGCCCTCCAAGCTTGTGCTGATAAAGTAACATCACATTTTTTATTTTTATTTAGAGATACAGCACTGAAACAGGCCCTTTGGACCACTGAGTCTGTGCTGACCAACAACCACCCATTTATACTACGCCTACAGTAATCCCATATTCCCTACCACCTACTTACACTAGGTGCAATTTACAATGGCCAATTTACCTATCAACCTGCATTCTTTGGCTGTGGGAGGAAACCGGAGCACCCGACGAAAACCCACAGGGAGAACTTGCAAACTCCACACAGGCAGTACCCAGAATCGAACCCGGGTTCCTGGAGCTGTGGTGCTAACCACTGCGCCATTGTGCCCACACATGGTAACACAATATCATTGCAATAAGGGAAACTCGGCTTCAAGAGGGCAAGAATGGCAGCTCAACATCTCTGGATATAGAGTTTTCATGTGGCATAGGGATAAAAGAAGGTGGGAGTGTAGCATTATTAGTTAAGGAAGGCATACAGCTTTGAGGAGGGATTATATTATATGCTAAATGAATCATCAAATGAGGCCATATGGGTGGAGCTCAGAAATAAAAAAGGGGCAGCCACACTACTAGGAGTGTACTGTAGACCCCCAAATAGTGAGAGAGAGATAGAAGAACAAATATGTAGGCAAATTGCTGAGTGCAAAACTATAGGGAAATAATAGTTGGGGATTTCAACTATCCCAATATCAACTGGGATACAAACAGTGTGAAGGGCACAAAATTCTTGAACTGCATTCAAGAAAACTTTAATAGCCAGCACATCACAAGTCCAATGAGAGGGGGCACAATTCTAGAGCGAGTCTTCAGTAATGAAGCTGGGCAAGTAGCAGTGGGTGACCATTTTGGAGATAGCTTTTTTTTATTCATTCATGGGATTTTGGGCGTCGCTGGCCAGGTCAGCATTTATTACCCATCCCTAATTGCCCTTGGGAAGGTGGTGGTGAGCTGCCTTCTTGAACCGCTGCAGTCCATTTGGGGTAGGTGCACCCACAGTGCTATTCAGAATGGAGTTCCAGGATTTTGACCCAGTGACAGTGAAGGATCAGCGAAATAGTTCCAAGTCAGGATGGTGTGTGTCGTGGTGGGGAACTTGCAGGTGGTGGTGTTCCCATGCATTTTATGCCCTTGTACTTCTAGTTGGTAGAGGTCACAGGTTTGGAAGGTGCTGTTCAAGGAGCCTTGGTGCATTGCTGCAGTGCATCTTGTAGATGGTACACACTGCTGCCACTGTGCGTCGGTGGGGGAGGGAGTGAATGTTTGTAGATGGGATGCCAATCAAGTGGGCTGCTTTGTCCTGGATGGTGTTGAGCTTCTTGAGTGTTGTTGGAGCTGCACCTATCCAGGCAAGTGGAGACTATTCCAACACCCTCCTGACTTGTGCCTTGTAGATGGTGGACAGGCTTTGGGGAGTCAGGAGGTGAGTTACTCGCCTCAGGATTCCTAGCCTCTGACCTGCTCTTGTAGCCACGGTATTTATATGGCTACTCCAGTTCAGCTTCTGGTCAATGGTGCCCCTAGGATGTTGATAGTGGGGGATTCAGCAATGGTAATGCCATTGAATGTCAAGGGGAGTTAGTTCGATTCTCTCTTATTGGTGATGGTCATTGCCTGGCACTTGTGCGGCCCGAATGTTACTTGCCACTTATCAGCCCAAGCCTGGATATTGTCCATGTCTTGCTGTATTTCTACACGGACTGCTTCAGTATCTGAGGAGTCATGAATGGTGCTGAACATTGTGCAATCATCAGCGAACATCCCCACTTCTGACCTTCTGATTGAAGGAAGGTCATTGATGAAGCAGCTGAAGATGGTTGGGCTGAGGACATTACCCTGAGGAGCGCCTGCAGTGATGTCCTGGAGCTCAGATGATTGACCTCCAACAACCACAACCATCGTCCTTTGCGCTAGGTATGACTCCAGCCAGTGGAGGGTTTTCCCATTGACCTCAGTTTTGCTCGGGCTCCTTGATGCCATACTCGGTCAAATACTGCCTTGATGTCAAAGGCAATCACTCACACCTCACCTCTTTTGTCCATGTTTGAACCAAGGCTGTCATGAGGTCAGGAGCTGAGTGGCCCTGGCAGAACCCAAACTGAGTGTCACTGAGGCAGGTTATGGCTAAGCGAGTGCCGCTTGATGGCACCTTCCATCATTTTACTGATGATTGAGAGTAGACTGATGGGGCCTAAAGTGATGGAAGGTGTCATCAATATTGCCATCAAGCAGCACTAGCAGATATGTCCTTTTGGATTCGGCCAGTAGAGATGCTTCCGAGCCACTCTTGGTGATGGACATTGAAGTCCCCCACCCAGAGTACATTCTGTGCTCTTGCCACTCTCAGTGCTTCCTCCAAGTGCTGTTCAACATGGAGGAGTACTGACTCATCAGCTGAGGGAGGGCAGTAGTTGGTAATCAGCAGGAGGTTTCCTTGTTCATTGTTTGATCTGATGCCATGAGACCTCATGGGGTCCAGAGTCGATGTTGAGGACTTCCAGGGCAATTCCCTCTCTACTGTACCGACACCTCTGGTGAGTCTGTCCTGCCCGTGGGACAGTACATACCCAGGGATGGTGATGGCAGTGTCTGCGACATTGCCTGTAAGGTATGATTCTGTGAGTATGACTACGTCAGGCTGTAGCTCTCCCAACTTAACACAAGCCACCAGATGTTACTAAGGAGGACTTTGCAGGGTCGACAGCGCTGGGTTTGCCATTGTCATTTCTGGTGCCCAGGTCGACGCCGGGTGGTCCGTCTGGTTTCATTCCTTTTTATTGACTTCGTAGTGTTTAGTTTCAACTGAGTGGCACGCTCGGCCATTTCAGAGGGCATGTAAGAGTCAACCACATTGCTGTGGGTCTGCAGTCGCATGCAGGCCAGACAAGAACAGCAGATTTCCTTCACTAAAGGGCATGAGTAAACCAGATGGGTTTTTACAACCATCAACAATGGTTTCATGGCCATCATTAGACTTGCTTTTTAATTGCAGATTTATTATTTGGATTTAAATTTCAATGGTGGGATTTGAACCCACGTCCCCTGAGCAATACCCTAGGTGTCTGGGTTACTAATCCACTGACAAGTCCACTGACAAGACCACTACGCCACCACGACCCCTCGTGACCATACTGCAATTAGTTTTGGCATAATCATGTAAAAGGACAAAGATACAACAGAAGTAAAAGTTCCAAATTGGGGGAAGGCAAATTTTACAAAACTGAGAGGTGACTTGGTGGATGTGGACTGGATACAACTACTTGAAGGAAACCCCAAAGATGTTCTATCAGTACATTAAGAGCAAGAGGATAACTAAGGAAAGGGTACGGCCTATCAGAGATGTACAAGGGAACGTATGAGTGGATGCAGAAGATGTGTGTGGGGTTCTTAATGAGTTTTTTTCTCTGCCTTCACAAAGGAGAGGGATGATGCAGACAAAGAAGAGGAGTGTAAAATATTAGATACGATAAGCATAATGAGAGTGGAAGTACTAGAGAGTCTGACATCGTTCAAAATGAATAAATCACCAGGGCCAGATGGTTTGCATCTGAGGTTGTTAAAGGAAGCCAGGGAGGAAATAGTGGATGCGCTGAGGATCATCTTCAAATCCTCACTGGATATGGGGGAGGTGCCGGAGGATTGGAGGTCTGCGAACGTTGTACTATTATTTAAAAAGGATGTGAGGGATAGGCCAAATAATTATAGGCCGGTCAGTCTGACCTCGGTGGTGGGTAAATTATTAGAATCAATTCTGAGGGACAGGATAAACTGCCACTTAGAAAGGCAAGGATTAATCAGGGATAGTCAGCATGGATTTGTTAAGGGAAGGTCATATCTCACTAACTTGATTGAGTTTTTTGAGGAAGTAACAAGAAACATTGATGAGGATAGTGTGGTGGATGTGGTCTACATGGATTTTAGTAAGGTCCCACATGGCAGACTGGTCAGTAAAATGAAAGCCCATGGAATACAGGGGAATGTGGCAGGTTGGATCCAAAATTGACTCAGTGAAACAAAGGATAGTTATCGACGGATGTTTTTGCGAATGGAAAGCAGTTTTCAGTGGCATTCCACAGGGCTCAGTGTTGGGTCCCTTGCTGTTTGTGGTATATATTAATGATTTGGAATTAAATGTGGGAGGTATGATTGGGAAATTTGCTGATGACACAAAAATTGGCCGTGTAATTGATAGTGAGGAGGATAGCTGTAGACATCAGAATGATATGAATGGATTGGTTGAGTGGGCGGAAAAGTGGCAAATGGAATTCAATCTGGAGAAGTGTGAGGTAATGCATTTGGGGAGGGCAAACAAAGCAAGGGAATACACAATAAACGGGAAGATATTGAGAGGGGTAGAAGAAGTGAGAGACTTTGGAGTGCATGTCCACAGGTCCCTGAAAGTGGCAGGACAGGTAGCTAGAGTGGTGAAGAAGGCATATGGAATGCTTTCCTTTTTTGGCCAAGGTATAGAATAGAAAAGCAGGGATGTAATGCTAGAACTGTATAAAACGGCGGTTCGGCCACAGCTGGAGTATTGCGTACAGTTCTGGTCACCACATTACAGAAAGGACATAATTGCTCTGGAGAGAGTACAGAGGGGATTGACAAGAACGTTGCCAGGGCTTGAAAGTTGCAGCTATGAGCAAATATTGGAGCAACTCGGGTTGTTTTCCTTAGAACAGAGGAGTCTGATGGGTGACTTGAATGAGGTGTACAAAATTATGAGGCGCCTAGACAGAGTGGACAGTAAGGACCTATTTCCCCTGGTGGGGAGGTCAGTTACCAGGGGGCGCAGACATAAGGTGATTGGTAGAAGGATGAGAGCGGACATGAGGGGAAACGTTTTTACCCAGAGGGTGGTGGGTGTCTGGAATTCGCTGCCAGGAATGGTGGTGGAGGCAGAAACCCTCAACTCATTTAAAAATACCTGGACATGCACCTGAAGTGCTGGAACCTGCAAGTCTACGGATCAGGTGCTGGAAGGTGGGAATAGATTGGGTGGCTAGTTTTTTCGGCCAGAGCAAACGCGATGGGCTGAATGGGCTCCTTCTGTGCCCTAATTTTTCTATGATTCTATGGAAATTGCCAGCACTGACACAGATCATTTCATTAGTACATTGATATTGGACTGACTATAAGGAGAAGCTAGTTAAACACATAATGGTGAAAGGAATGGAAGATAGCGTTGGTTGTTCCAGATGAAGAGGGATAGACAGAGGTGCGGGTACAGCAGACTTCAGACAGTAATCAGCCCTTTCAGATACTGTGGGTGGCTCTGAAAAGAGCCTTTGAGTATTTGAAAAAATCCTGGCAGATTGACTTGGTTTTGGTGCCTGGAGCGCTGGTTTTCTTGGGCAGCAACACGGCCTGGATATTAGGCAGCACTCTACCCTGAACGATGGTCACCCCTCCCAGCAGCTTGTTGAGCTCCTCATCATTGAGGACGGCCAGCTGTAGGTGTCTGGGGATGATGCAGGTCTTCTTGTTGTCCCGGGCCGCGTTACCGCCCAGCTCGAGGATTTCAGCGGTCAGATACTCGAGCACAGCAGCCAGATAGACCTGGGCTCTGGCACCCACACGCTCAGCATAGTTACCCTTTCTCAGGAGCCTGTGAACACGGCCCATCGGGAACTGCAGTCCAGCCCGGGAGGAGCGAGACTTGGCCTTGGACCGAGCTTTCCCGTTGGTCTTTCCTCTTCCAGACATTTCCACAATCTCACAAATACTTTCACAATGAATGGATAATTTCGTCAGCATTAAACATACACATGGGGTAGTCAGGATGGTCGAGCAGTCTGAGACGGTTCATTCAGATCACAATTCTCTCTGCAGGGGTGGGTTCAAATTCCCCTTCTGATAAGTTGTGTTTTGACAGGACTAGAGGTATTTGGGAGTAGCGATGAAGAACAAACAGAGATCACGAAAGAATATTGACAAGCAAAATCAAAACAAATCCAAAGATGTTTCATCAATACATTGCAGTCAGAGGCAACTGAGGAAAGAGTAGGGCCCATCAAAGACCTAAAAATGTAACCTATGTGTCAGTGTGGAAGATGTTGGTATGTTTATTAATGAATATTTTACTGTCTTCACAAATGAGGGGGGTGATGCAGATATTGTAATTAAGGAGAAGGAGTGTGAAGTATTGGACATGATAAACTGAGGGAGAGAAGAAGTATAAATGGGATTAGCATCCTTGAAAGTGGATAAATCATCAGGGCCGGATGAAATGTACCCCAGGCTGTTAAAAGAAGTCAGGGAGGAAATAGTGGAATGTCTGACCATCAGTTTCCAATCCCTCACTGGATACGGGTGTGATGTCAGAGGATTGGAGGTCTCGTAACACTGCAATAAAAGCAAAATTCTGCAGATGCTGCAAATCTGAAATAAAAACTAGTTGCATTGGAAATACACAGCAGATCTGGCAGCAACTGTGGAGAGAGAAGCAAAGTTAACGTTTCTGTTCTGATGAAAGGTCACTGACCTGAAATGTTAACTTTGTTTCTCTCTCCACAGATGCTGCCAGACCTGCTGTGGATGTCCAGCACTTTTTGTTTTTATTGCTAACATTGCACCATTGTTGAAAAAGGAAGCGAATGATCGACCAAATAATTAAAGGCCAGTCAGCCTAACCTCAATAGTGGGCGAATTATTGGAATTAATTCTGAGAGACAGGATAAACTGTCACTTAGAAAGGCACAGATTAATCAAGTACCGTCAGCATGGATTTGTTAAGGGAAGCTCCTGTCTGACTATCTTGATTGAATGTTTTTGAAGAAGTAACAAGGAGGATTGATGAGGATAGTGCAGTTGATCTGATCCACATGGATTTTAGCAAGACTTTTGACAAGGTCCCACATGGCAAACTGGTTAAAAAAAATAAAAGCACATGGGATCCAGGGGAATGTAGCAAGCTGGACACAAAATTGGTTCAGTGGCAGGAAACAAAAAGGAATTGGTTACAGGTGTTTTTGCAACTGGAGGACTGTTTCCAGTGGTGTTCCACAGGGCTCAGAACTAGGTCCCCTGCTTTTTGTGGTATATATTAATGATATGGACATAAATGTAGAGGGCACAATCAAGATGTTTGCAGATGACACAAAAATTGTCCGTGTTGTTGATAGGGAGGAGGATTGCTGTACACTGCAGGAAGATATCAATTGACTGGTCAGGTGGGCAGAGAAGTGGTAAATGGAATTCAAATTGGACAAGGGTGAGGTGATGCATTTGGGAGGTCAAAAAAGGCAAAGGAATACACAATTAATGGGAGAACACTGAACGGTGCAGAGGAAGTGAGGGACGTTGGAGTGAATGTCCACAGATCCCTGAAGGTAGCAGGACAGGTCAATAAGGTGGTTCAGCAGGTATATGGAATCCTTTCCTTTATTAGCTGAGGTATAGAATAGAAGGGTGACCTAGGTGTCCATGTCAATAAGTCACTGACAGCTAACATGCAGGTGCAGCAAGCAATTAGGAAGGCTAATAGTATGTTAGCCTTTATCACAAGAGGATTTGAGTACAGGAGTAGTGAATTCTTGCTTCAATTGTATAGAACCTTGGTTAGACCGCACTTGGAGTACTGTGTGCAGTTTTGGTCTCCTTACCTTCGGAAGGATATTATTGCCATGGAGGGAGTTCAATGAAGGTTCATCAGACTTGTTCCTGGGATGGTGGGACTGTTCTATGAAGAGAGATTGGGGAAACTGGGGCTGTATTCTCTAGAGTTTCGAAGAATGAGAGGTGATCTCATTGAAACCTACAAAATACTTAAAGGACAGTCAGGGGAGATGCAGCTAAGATGTTTCATCTGGATGGGGAGTCGAGAAACAGGGGCTCAATTTCAAAATAAGGGGGAAGCTCCTTAGGACAGAGATGAGGAGAAATTTCTTTACTCGGAGGGTTGTGAATCTTTGGAATTCTGTACCCCAGATGGCTGTGGAAGCTCAGTCGTTGAGTATGTTTAAAGCAGAGATTGACAGATTTGTAAATACAAATGACATAAGGGAATATGAGGAAAGTGTGGGGAAAAGGGCATTGAAGTGGATGATCAGCCATGATCATATTGAATGGTGGGGCAGGCTCGATGGGCTGAATGGCCGACTCCTGCTCCTATGTTCCTATGTTCCTAACTCCACATGATCGGCGAGGCACATCTTCAGGCCGACTTGGTGGATGGTGTAAACAGATATCACTGCTTCTGATCTTCACCAGAACAGAGAGTGAGATGTAACATTGATCATCAAACAGACTGTGAGAGAATACAACAGAATAACACACATGGAGAGATACTGTGGAATAACAAATAGATTTGATTGGAATGTTGAATTCTGATTGGAATGGATAAAACACCAGAAACAACAGATTAAATTGGGATTCTCATCACTATATTGATCTGAGACAGAAAAGCGAAACTGATGGAAAGAAGGGAAGAAGGAAGAAAAGAAAGGATGGAACTGCTCACTTTTTTCAGTTTTTTCACTTTCCCCTCAAAGCTGGATAAAAAAAAAGTTGCATATAACAGAGAATTTCACCAAAAAGGGAGATTAAATGCTGCAGAAACCTTGGATCGAAGGATGCCCCAACAGATCACCTGTTTAACTGTCTCCTCACTGGGGGATTTCAATCAGTGAGCAATATTATTCTCTACCTTTTTTTGTTAAATGAACCCAGAACGGTCACTTGGAATTAATATTTGTGTTCCGACTCCTGAATAATAAAATTGTGAGTTTCTCGATATTTTAGGGACACATTTCCTGCTGAAAGAACTAAGAACTCTTTTCGAATTTACACAATACTATATACACACTCATCAAGCCTCCTGAGCTAGCATCCTTGGTGCTGCTCTCTCCTCCCAAACCTCATCTCATGTGACTGTTACATCATCACTTTGACAGTGGGAGTGATTGATCCCAATGTCTTCAGCATTAACCCTTTAGATCCTTATACTACACTGTCTGCCCAAAAAAATGGGTGGAGGGAACTTGATTTATCGAAACACCAACAGCTGCCAGTTGAAAATCAACTCAAACCCATCAGCGAGAGAGAGAGAGACTGTCAGAGAACTTCCTGCATCCAGTCCTGACCCTGTCAGACTCAGCAGCTGCTCACCCAGACCCCACTCTCATCAACACTGAACATTGTTACCGAGACACTTCAAATACTGTTTATAAAAGGCAGGAAAGGTCAATGTTCACACTGCTGTATTGAAAAGAACAAAGTTTAATATCTCCTCACTGTTTCTCGGTAACCACATGAGACACAGGTTTTCTTATTTGGTTCCTTTGATTTTTCTTGTTCCTGACTGACAAATATTCCAAACCTCAGATAAACCCTCCCACTTGCGTCATGTCCCAGTCTCAGTCACAAGCAACACATAACAACACAAACACTCTGAAACATACAACGCAGTCACACTTTCCTTCAGTGACATTAATGTCGAGCTGTTTTCCAGGTTGAATGCAACTGTGAACAAATTTGTATCAAAGAAGTTGCCTTTGAAATATCAGCACTGAATTTCTGTCCAAGGAGGAACAGCCATTCCAAACTCACATCCTTCACAATGGCTGTTTACTCTTGTGACGAAAATTCATCACATAATTTGAATTCTCACTGAAAGTTCAGAAGACACAGATGGAAGTGGTTGATAAGGTAACTTATACATCACTAATGAGAAACAAGGCTCTGCTGGGAATTGAACACAGGATCTCCTGTTTACAAGACAGGTGCTTTAACCAACTAAGCTACAGAGCCAGATGTTGTTGTAATTAAAATCAGAGGAGTGCACTATTTATTCTCATATAATATCAATATCAAAGGAAAATACAGCAGATGCTGCAAATCTCAAATAAAAACAAGAAACGCTGGAAATACTCATCAGGTCTGGCAGCATCTGTGGAGAGAGAAGCAGAGTTAACGTTTCAGGTCAATGACCCTTCTTCAGACCCTTCTATATATTCTCATCCCACTTCTCCACAGGTCACAACATATATTTTAACTTTTCCCACTTCCTGAAACAGTCAATCACATACTCTATTCTTCCCAGAATAGAAGACACTGACCAGGTTTCTTTAATGAACAGCAAAATTATCAGTTTATTACAGAACAAGTTTTAACTCGTCATGAAATAAAGCATAAATACACAGGTAGAAATTTTAAAAGTTCCCTTTTTACCTTAACCAACATTTAAAGCCATTTTCTTACCACAGCCCCACACACGCACACACACATACACCGGTTAACTGAAAAAAAAAGAATTATTTTTTCAATTCTGAGTTCTGTTAAAGACAAAAACAACACTTGGGCTGATTACTTGTTCATTCCTGAAGAAAACAGCAGATGAGATATGTTGTTCCAAAACTGGCAAACAGTCTAACTTCTGAGTATGCGTAGACAGGTCACCAGGGTCTTTTAGAACAGTTTTTTAGAGGCAGTGTTGAGAATTAATTTTAGCAGGCTTTCTTCAAAGACAGGAGAAGAGATGAATTGACACAGTGAAGTTCTCAGGGTCTTTTAAAGATTTGCTGCAAAACAACGTGGGTTGTGATCTTCTCTCCTTCCTTGACACTTCTTCAGGCTAACTTTATCAGCTGCTCACTCCAGAAGGTAAAACACAATGACTGCGACAAATAAAAGCTTGTGATTTTTCTGCCCTCTTCGGTGAGTGCTGCTGCTGCTGGGTTTGTCCAATCAAGAGGCGCAACTGACTTCTCTGTCCACATTTCCCCCTGTTACCAGGGTTTCTGTTCGACATTTAACTTGAGTCATGTGACAACCAGTAAACATAGTTGCCAAATTAATACTTTCAGTACCCTCTTGAAAAAGAACTGGTCTGACATTTATTAAGTTTGACGATGAATTCCTCAAAAAGAATTTCACAAAAAAAAATTCTAAATCACTTCCATAACATCATGTACTTTCCCTGAGCTACAGGTTATTGCAAGTCTCTCTGGCTGTGTTTATTTTTGTTGATTTTGCACTCAGGTTCTTTCTGAATCCATGTGTTTGCAGAACTTTGTCAGTGAGAAACATGGAGATATGCTTAAAGATTTCCCTGCAAATTATTCATATCTCCGTCTTTCTCCGAACTTTGTAGAAACACATTAATGTGGGAATCACACACATCAGGCCGTCAAACCTCTCCGTTAAACATTGAAAGGTGACAGTGTTTATTGTGACGGGGTTCCATTTATTCAGACACATCTGGTATAAAAGTGCTGAAAGTGCTCAAGAAATGATTCACACATGTAATGTATTTGTATATTATGTGCATGACATAATGACGTAAGTAAACAATTCCTTGCACTTGCCACGCTTGGTGTATATTTTCTCTGCTGATGCCCCCTGAATATATTGGAGAAAATGGTGATGAGGATGAGATAAAAGTCTGTAAATATCGGCAGCAAACAGCAGCAGGGACTGCAGTGAACAAGATCAGGCAGCTCCTGGTGACCTACCTGCTCGGATGGTGGAGATTTTAGGTGGATTGTGTGAAGCCTGGGCCACAGAATGTCTCTTCAGTTGAATGAGATACCGCAGGGTATTCCTGTGCATCTGATTCAAATTGCTTATTTGGGACAATATGGCTGCACACATATGGGATACATCGGAAGGTGAGGAACTTATGAGAGGGCTTGAGAACCATTCAGTTCATATATTGAAAGAATGGACATGTTTTTCAGAGCTAATAACATTTTGGAATTTGAAGGTGAAAGTGCAGAGGTCAAGACTCAGAATAAGGCAATTCTTGAGGGCAAGAAAGCAATTTTGCCAATGGAAATTAGCCTGGAAGTGTATGACCAGCTAACAAAGCTTCCTGCTCCCATCAAGGCAAAAGATGTGCCATTGAAAACAATCATCACCAAGTTGGAGGAACATTTCAACCCAAAGCCACTAGAGATCACGGCAAGCTAGAAATTTGGAAGCAGAAATCAGAAAAGTAGTGAAACAGTTGGTGAGTACATTGTGGAATGAAGAATTTATCACTACATTGCAACTTTGGCATATTCTTAGACCGTGCATTATGAGACAGATTTGTGCTTATATTGGTGGATGAGAAAAGATACTAAACACACAAAATCTCACATTCGAGCTCGCATGTAAGATTGCTCTTTCCATGGAGATTGCATCAAAGAATGCTCGAGAATTTCATCCTGTGCCAGTGATTGTAACACACTTCAGGGGAGCTTAAAAAAACTGGTAAAATGGGCTTTCACATGGCAGTTAAAATTTACACAGAGAATTGTGAAGAGATACAATTTGGGAGGAAGAATAAGGAGAGGCCATATAAATGAAATGTTACAATTCTAAAGTGGGTGCCAGAACAGAGAGACAATGTACACCAATCTTAGAAGGTTTGAAAAGGCTTCTAAGAGCAAACAGGACACTTGGCTTTATTAATAGAGACATATAGTAAAAGCAAATAAGTTATGATAAACCTTTATAAAATACTGGGTCTGAATGGCCTACTCCTCTACCTCCACAGAAAGCTTCCATTCCAGGTTTGCACACACTCGTCAGGATCAGTCTCCACAGATCCCGCCACTCCAGGCTCGGACACCCTCTTCAGGATCACTTTCCATAGATCCCACCACTCCATGCATGGATATCTCCCTCATGATCAGATCACAGGTCCTTAGTCCTGCCACATCCAGTCATGAATGATGGTGGACAATTAAATAACTAACCAGATGAGGAGGCTCCAAAAAATCCCCATCCTCAATAATGGTGGAGCCAAAGCTAAATCATTTACAACCATCTTACATCAGAAATTGCTCAGTGGATGATTCATCTCGGCCTCCTGAGGTCCCCAGCATCACAGTTTCCAGTCTTCAGCCAATTCGATTCACTCCACATGATAGCAAGAAACAACTGAAGTCACTCGATACAGCAACGACAATAGGCCCGAACAACATCCCGGCTCTAGTACTGAAGACTTGTGCTCCAGAACTAGCTGTGCTCTCAGCCACACTGTTCCAGTAGAGCTACAACACAGGCATCTACCCGACAATGTGGAAAATTGCCCAAGTGTGCCCACTCCATAAAAAAAAGCAGGACAAATCCAATCTGACCAATTACCACCCCATCAGTCTCCTATCAATCATCAGCAAAGTGATGGAAGATGTCATCAACAGTGCTATCAAGCACCAGACACTTAGCAATAATCTGCTCATCGATGCTCAGTTTAGGTTCTGCCAGGGTTCCTCGACTCCAGGCAAATACTTGGCAGGTAGAGTATAATGTGGGAAAACGTGAGGTTATCCACTTTGGAAAGAAGAATGGGAAAGCAAAATATTATTTAAATTGTGAGAGATTACAGAATGCTGCGGTGTAGAAGGATCTGGGTGTCCTCGTACATGAATCACAAAAAGTTACCATGCAGGTAGAGCAAATAATTAGGAAGGCAAATGGAATGTTGCCCTTTATTTCAAGGGGGATGGAGTATAAAAGAAGAGAAGTCTTGCTGCAAATGTACAGGGTGTTGGTGAAACCACACCTAGAGTACTGTGTACAGTTTTGGTCTCCTTATTTAAGGAGGGATATACTTGCATTGGAGGCAGTTCAGAGAAGGTTCACTGGATTGATTCCTGTGATGAAGTGGTTGTCTTATATGGAGAGTTGATCAGGTTGGACCGATACTCATTGGAGTTAAGAAAAATGAAAGGTGATCGTATTGAGACATATAAGATTTTGAGGGGGCTTGACAGGGTGGATGCTGAGAGGATGTTTCCCCTCATGGTGGAATTTAAAACTAGGGGACACAGTTTCAGAATAATGGTCTTCCATTTAAGAAGGAAATGAGGAGGAATTTCTTCTCTCAGAGAGTCATTAATCTTTGGAATTCTCTACCACAGAGAGTAGTGGAGGTTGGGTCATTGAATGTCTTCAAGACTGAGTTTGACAGAATTTTATCTGCAAGGAAGTCAAGGGTTATGGGGGGCAGGCAAGAAAGTGGGGTTGAGGACATGATCAGGTCAGCCATGATCCTATTGAATGGTGGAGCAGGCTCGAGGGGCCAAATGGCCTACTCCTGCTAATATTTCTTCTGTTCTTATTTTTTATTGCAGCTTGGTTCAAACAGACACAAAAGAGTGGAGTTCTAGAGGAGAGGTGAGAGTGATTGCCCTTGAGTGAGTGTGGCATCAAGGATCCCGAGCAAAATTGAAGTCAATGAGTATCAAGGGGAAAACTCTCCACGTGGTGGAGTCATATCTCACACAAAACAAGATGGTTGTGGTTAGTGGAGGCCAATCATCTCAGCCCAGGACATTGCCTCAGGAGTTTCTCAGGGTAGTGTCATCGGCCCAAACATCCTCAGCTGTTTCATTGATCACTTTCCCTTCAACATAAGTCAGAAGTGGAAATGTTCGCTGATGACTCACAACTCCTCAGATACTGAAGCAGTCTGTGCCCACAAGCAGCGAGACCTGTACAAACTTCAGGCTTGAGCTGATAAGTGACAAGCAACCTTCTGGCCACACAAGTGCTCAGCAGTGAACATCTCCATTGAGAGAGAATCAAACCATCTACCTTTTGATATTCAGCAGCATAATCATCGCTGAATCCCCCACCATCAACATCTTGAGGGTTACCACTGACCAGAAACTAAACTGGACCAGTCACATCTATGCTGCAGCTATAAGTGCAGGTCAGAGATTAGGAATTCTGCAGCAAGTATCTAGCCTCCTGACACCTCAAATCCTGTCCACCATGTACAAGGCACAAGTCAGGAGTGGGATGGAATACATCCCACTCAACAACACTCAAGAAGCTCAACACCATCCAGGAGAAAGCAGCCCACTTGATCGGCACCTAACCCACCACCTGAAACATTCAGTTCCTCCACCACCAGTACACAGTGGCTGCAGTGTGTACCATCTCCATATGCACTGCAGTATCTCACCAAGTATCCTTCAACAGCACCTTCCAAACCCGTGACCACTACCACCTCGAAGAACAAGGGCAGCAGATGCATGGGAACTCACTACCTGCAGGTTCCCCTCCAAGTCACTCACCATCCTGACATGGAACTATATCGCCATTTCTTCACTGTTGTTGGGTCACAATCCTGGAACTCCCTCCCCAATAGCACTGTGGGTGTTCCTGCACCATATGGACTGCAGCAGTTCAAGAAGGCAGCTGACCACCACATTCTCAAGGGCAATTAGGGATGGGTAATAAATGCCAGCCTTATCAGCGATACTCGCGCCCATTAATGAATAAAAAACAAATCACTCTCCACAGATTCCCCACAATCTGGGCTTGGACATTTACTTCAGGAGCACAGAGCTTTATATAACTACAACATGAGTTCCAATCTTCATATTCCGTTCACTTTTCACATTATTTTTCTACCAGTCCACTAGCTTTTAGTGATTCAGTATTCGGGTCTCTGCGCCTCCGCAGTTTCTATCATCTCACCACTTAACAAAAAACACTCTGATCTATCTTTCGTAGGTCCTAGATGACCCCTCATTTTAAACTCCATCTGCCAAAACATTGCTCACTCACTTAATCTATCAAGAAGATTTGAAAATAAATATCTTGCCAAAGGATAATGTTCTGCTTCTGCTCCCTCGCCATTTGCGTTTCCCGTTAGTCGTTCACTTGGTGTAAATCCAGAGAAAGTAAAGATGGAAGGAAGGAAGGAGGGGAGGGGATATCCTGCTCCGTTTCGTGATCCCTATTTGATCTTCATTCCAGTCCAATTTGGGTGATGAATTCCAATTGTCTGTCTCAATTTTAATAAAGTATAAACAATTCTGGAACCACCGTCAAGATACTGACAAGAACAGGTTTCCAGGCCAACATTACATTGAAGCTGGAAACAAGAATGCAACAGGCAGTTGATAAACTAACAACAAGGATGGGATTCAAACCCACGCGTGCACAACACAACGGATTAGTAGCCCACCGCCTTAACCTCTCAGCCACCTCGTCACCTGGCAAGTAACAGAAGCACAACCGTCACCTTCACACAGATCCTGACCGTGCAGCCAGATGTGCAATGATGGAAATGTAGCTTCTGTAAGTAAATGAAATTTCCATCACATCAGGTCATGGCCTGTTGGGAATGGAGCGGTGTGAAACATTTCCAGACCATGTCCAACACGTTTCTACTCAGTGTGAAAACCCACCACGGAAAGACTGGAACATACAATCATTTGATCACAGCATGATTAACATCACTCAGACACCTGAACCATTAGGTCACTGACGAAGTCATGATGACTTCGAATTTCTCATGAAATGACAACTGAACTAACTGACTGGAAGAATTGCTTCAACTCCACGTGATCAGCGAGGCACAGCCTCAGCCGACTTGTCAGGCGGTGTAAACAGATATCACTGCTTCTGATCTTCACCAGAACAGAGAGTGAGATGTAACATTGATCATCAAACAGACTATGAGAGAATACAACAGAATAAAACACATGGAGAGATACTGTGGAATAACAAATAGATATGATTGGAATGTTGAATTTTGATTGGAATGGATAAAACACCAGAAACAGCAGATTAAATTGGGATTCTCATCATTATATTGATCTGGGACAGAAAAGAGAAACTGATGGAAAGAAGGGAAGAAGGAAGAATGGAACTTTTCAGTTTTTTCACTCGTCCATCAAAGCTGGATTAAAAAAAGTTGCAAAAGTTGCAAATGCTGCCAAAACCTTGGATCGAAGGATGTCCCAACTGTTCAACTGTCTCCTCACTGGGGGAATTTCAATCAGTCAGCAATATTATTCTCTATTTTTTTTGTTAAATGAACCCAGAACTGTAACTTGGAGTTAATATCTGTGTTCCGACTCCTGAATAATAAAATTGTGAGTTTCTTGATATTTTCTGGACACATTTCCTGCTGAAAGAAATAAGAACTCTTTTCTAATTTACACAATACTCTATACACACTCATCAAGCCTGCTAAGCTAGCATCCTTGGTGCTGCTCTCTCTTCTCCCAAACCTCATCCCATGTGACTGTTACATCATCACTCTGACAGTGGGAGAGGTTGATCCCACTGTGTTCAGCATTAACCCTTTACATCCTGATACTGCTCTGTGAATCAAAAAAAATGGTGAGAGGGAACTTCCTTCATTTATCGAAACACCAACAGCTGCCAGTTGTGAACCAACTCAAACCCATCAGAGAGAGAGAGAGAGACTGTCAGAGAACTTCCTGCATCCAGTCCTGGTCCTGTCACGCTCAGCAGATGCTCACCCAGACCCCACTCTCATCAACACTGAGCATTGTCGCTGAGAACCTTCAAATAATGTTTATAAAAGGCAGAAAAATTCAAAGTTCATCGCAGCTGGATTGATTGAAACGAAGTTTAATATCTTCTTACCACTAGGTAACCACATGAGAAAGTCCTTCAATCGTTAGCATAAATTATCAGCTGCAAGAATGTTTGTCATTGGATTGAATCATTTCTGTATGAGGAATGTTCCAGCATCATAAACCAGGGGAACGTGTTGACTGAGCTGTGTCTTCATCTCTTCTGGACAGTTCATCCTTCATTCTGCTCTGATTCACTTTCCCAAAGCGGATCTACAGATTCTCAAATCTGGAGACTGGGTTTTCTTATTCGGTTCCTTTTGATTTTTCTTGCTCCTGAATGATAATATATTCCAACCTTGGATCAACCTTGCGTTGTGTCCCAGTCTCGGTTAAAAGCGACACTTAATGGCACCAACACTCTGAAACATACAACACGGTCACACTCTGCTTCAGTGAGATTAATGTTGAGGCGGTTTCACGTCAAATGCAATTGTGAACAAATTTCTCTCGTGGAAATTGTGGGTGATTTGAGTATTTGCACTGAATTTCTGTGCAAGGAGGGACAGTTTCAAACAGCCATTCCCAAAATCACTTCTTTCACAAAGACAAAGACTGTGCTGTCTGAACGTGTCACTCAACTTCACAAATAAATTTGAACTCGAAGTTCAGGGGAAGACAGAGATGTGAATGATTGACAGAGTAATCTTTAAATCATAACTTTCCGTTTCTTCACTGCAGTGAGGCTTTGTTGGGGTTTGAAGTTAGGTTCTGCTGTTTATTAGACAGAGGCTTTAACCAACTAAGCTACAGGGCAAAATCTCGAACACATCCTTTCCTGGAGTTACAGGTTATTGCAGGACTATCTGTCTCTGGGTTCTTTCTGAATCCACAAGTTTGCAGATCTTTGTGAGTGAGAGACATGGAGATATGCTTCAAAGATTTCCCTGTAAATTATTCATATCTCCATCTTTTCCTGAACTTTGAACAAACACATTACTGTGGGAATCACACACATCTGGCCCTCACACTCGTCCGCTAAACATTGAAAGGTGACAGTGTTTATTGTGAGGGGATCCATTTATTCAGACACATCTTGATCGGGACGTGTTTCACACATGTAATGTTTTTGTATATTATGTTTATGATGTAATATTGTAAATAAACATTTCCTTGCACTTGTCGCATTTGGTCTCCATTTTCTCTGCTGATGCCCCCTGAATATATTGGAGAAAATGGTGATGAGGATGAGATAAAAGTCTGTAAATATAGGCAGCAAACAGCAGCAGGGACTGCAGTGAACAGGATCAGTCAGCTCCTGGTGACCTACCTGCTCAGATGGTGGAGAGTTTGGGTGGATTGTGTGAAGCCTGTGCTACAGACTGTCTCCTCAGTTGAATGAGATGCCCTAGGGTAAAGCATGGCTACCCAACCCGACTCCGACCAGACCGGATGACATGTGCCAGGTTCGGGTCGGGTCTCTCTTCCGTGTCCAGCATTCGGGTTCGTGACGGGTCGGGCTGGAGGCGGACACAGTGCTGCCTTGCTCAGGGAGGGAACTTCTGCATGATTCCACAGGAATAGCCAGCTTTCGGAATGGAGGATCACAAAATTTGGACAAGGTATGTTTGATATAATTAACTTTATTATGGTAGTCGGGTCGGGTCGGGTCGGGTGCGGGAAAAAAATCAAAGGACTCGGGCCCGGGTCAGATTCAGGTTGGATGTGGTCAGGTCGGACTGGGTCGGGTTTCAATTTCATAAACGAGCAGGCCTTTACCGCAGGGTCTTAGTGTGCATCAGATTCGAAGTGATTATTTGGGACAATATGGCTGCACCCAAGGGATACATCAGAAGGCTAGGAACGTGTGAGAGGGCTCGAGAACCATTCAGTTCATATATTGAAAGAATGGACATGTTTTTCAGAGCTAATAACATTTTGGAACTTGAAGGTGAAAGTGAAGAGGTCGAGACTCAGAATAAGGCAATTCTTGAGGGCAAGAAAGTAATTTTGCGAATGTAAATTATCCTGGAAGTGTATGACATTCGAACAAATCTTCCTGCTCCCATCAAGGCAAAAGATGTGAATTCAAAACAATCATCACCAAGTTGGAGGAACATTTTAACCCTAAGCCACTAGAGATCACGGCAAGCTAGAAATTTGGAACCAGAAAGCAGAAAAGTAGTGAAATAGTTGGTGAGTACATTGTGGAACTGAAGAATTTATCACTACATTGCAACTTTGGCACATTCTTAGACCGTGCATTACGAGACAGATTTGTGCTTATATTGGTGGATGACAAAAGATACTAAACACGCAAAATCAGTAAATTTGCAGATGATACAAAGGTTGGTGGAGTTGTGGATACCGAGGAGGGCTATTGTCGTCTGCAAAGGGACTTGGATAGGTTGCAGTGCTGGGCTGAAAAGTGGCAGATGGAGTTTAACCCTGAAAAGTGTGAGGTCGTCCATTTTGGAAGGACAAACATGAATGCAAAATACTGGGTTAACGGTAGGGTTCTTGGGCATGTGGAGGAGCAGAGAGACCTTGGGGTCTATGTGCATAGATCATTGAAAGTTGCAACTCAAGTGGATAGGGCTGTGAAGAAGGCATATGGGGTGTTAGCGTTCATTAGCAGAGGGATTGAATTTAAGAGCCGTGAGGTGATGATGCAGCTGTACAGGACCTTGGTAAGGCCTCATTTGGAGTACTGTGTGCAGTTCTGGTCGCCTCATTTTAGGAAGGATGTGGAAGCCTTGGAGAGGGTGCAGAGGAGATTTACCAGGATGTTGCCTGGAATGGAGAATAAGTCTTACGAGGAAAGGCTGAACATTCTAGGCCTCTTCTCATTAGAAAGGAGAAGGATGAGGGGTGACATGATAGAGGTTTATAAGATGATCAGGGGAATAGATAGGGTAGACAGTCAGAAACTTTTTCCCCGGGTGGAGCAAAGCGTTACAAGGGGTCATAAATTTAAGGTGAAGGGTGGGAGATATAAGGGGGATGTCAGGGGAAGGTTCTTTACCCAGAGAGTGGTCGAGGCATGGAATGCCTTGCCCGGGGAAGTTGTTGAGTCAGAAACTTTAGGGACTTTCAAAAGGCTTTTGGATAGGTATATGGATAAAGGAGAATGATGGGGTATAGATTAAATTGTCCTTGACAGAGGACAAAGGATCGGCACAACATTGTGGGCCGAAGGGCCTGTTCTGTGCTGTATGTTCTATGTTCTATGTTCTATGTTCTATTTCAGCTAGCGTGTAAGATTGCTCTCTCCATGGAGATAGCATCAAAGAATGCTGGGGAATTTCGTCTTATGCCAGTGACAGTAACACACTTCAGGAGACGATAAAAAAACTGTCAAAATGGGCTTTCACATGGCAGATAAAATTTTACACAGAGAAGTGTAAAGTGATAAAGTTTGGGAGGAAGAATGAGACAATGTGCACCAATCTTAGAAGGTTTGAAAATGTTGCTAAAAGCAAACAGGACACTTGGCTTTATTCATAGAGGCATAGAGTAAAAGCAAATAAGTTATACTAAACCTTTATAAAACACTGGGGCTGAATGGCCTACTCCTGCACCTCCACAGAAAGCTTCCACTCCAGGCTCAGACACCCTCTTTAGGATCACTCTCCATACATCCTGCCACTCCATGCATGGATATCTCCCTCAGGATCAGATCACAGCTCCACAGTCCTGCCACATCCAGTCGTGAATGGTGGTGGATAATTTAATAACTAACAAGATGAGGAGGCTCCAAAAACACCCACATCCTCAATGATGGTGGAGCCGAGCACGTCAGTGCAAAAGGCAAAACTGAAGTATTTGCAACCATTTTCAGTCAGAAGTATTAAGTGGTTTCGATCTGTACTAATTTCAGCTCCTCATGCTCGCTGGTGCCTTGATTCTCTGGTGCTAATTTCAGAGTAAATCATGCAGCTTGACAATTGGAGCCAAAGAAAAAGACACAGGAGAGATTGAAAGTGCCAAAACCTGGGATTGAACCAAGAACTGCGATTTTTAGTGCAATGCAAATCCAGCTGATCTATTTCAGCCACACACTAAAACCAGCCTTCGCTCATTGCTTTGGAAGACAATATTTACATTCAAGTGTTTGTCAAAATTTACAGAACACAACATGAGTAATATTTCCCATTGTTTTCTCAGCACTGATGGAATGTGAAGCGGGAGAAATCCCACTGATCCACACTGACCCAGAGCTGAGAGTGAAATGAGATAAAGTTCAATCTTTAGCAGCGAGACGCTGGAGAGACGTAAGAGTCCTGAATCAAGGAGAGACTTTCTGATATAGTAAAAGCAAAATACTGCATATGCTGGAAATCTGAAATAAAAACAAAGGTGCTGGAAATATTCAGCAGGTCTGGCAGCATCTGTGGAGAGAGAAATAGAGATAAAGTTTCAAGTCTGTGACCTTTCATCAGAACTGCCAAAGGTTAGAAAAGAATTAGGTTTTAAACAAGTGAAGGAGAGGGGCCTGTGGGAGAGAACAAAGGGGAAGGTGTTTGATAGGGCAGAGGGCAGGAAAGATTAAATAACAAAGTTGTCCTGGGACAAAGGCAAAGAGTCCGTTAATGCTTGTGGTCAAAGACAAAGCATTTGTCCAGAGAGAGTGTTAATAGCAGAATAATGAGCAGCTCTGACTACATGAAAAACAGGCACATGGTTTCAAACACACTGTGTTTTGTGCTCCCCCTTTGGTGAATCCTTGTTCACAGCTTTCCAATTATAATGCAAAGAAATGAACACAAACAGGCTTTCTTTGGTTTAAAGAAGAAAAGTGAAACTTATTAAACTTGCTTAAACTTTAATACGGTTCATGCCTACAGATATACGATGCACCCATGCCAACATGCACACGTGATATACAGATGCAGCTAGGGACAGAAAAAATAAAAGATAAAGTGGAACAGTTTGAGGCAATATCTTGTTACTGTGCTTCGAGCTCACGGTATAGCACTTTTGTAGGTAATTATTGCATTTCGTAGGGCCCAGTATTCTCCTTAAACCTTGTACATGTTGGAGACTTTTCTCTCTTTGAGATTCACATGTTTTCACAAGGTTCAGTTCTGTGGGAAAGAGATGGAGGCAGGCAGGACTGGAGAGGGTCTGCCCCATCCGGGAGCACATGGTGTTCTGAGTTCAAATCTGTGGCAAGTTCAAAAAACCAACAGCCAACTCGTCATGTGACTAAAACTGGTCTGACCACTTCTGCTGTGTATTGGGGAAGCAAAAGACTGCGTCCCTTTGTTTCAATACTGTTTGTTAATATGCAAATTTCTTTCCCGTCAGGCGCTTGCAATTTTAAGTTTTAATGTTCATGTGGCAAAAATCATGTGTGCCTCAGTCTTGGCAGGTGGGGTGGGGGGGTTTGCCTGACACCAGTCATGTTCTGAAGTTATTGAACTCAAGGATCAGTCCACAAGGCTGTAGAGTGACGAATCGAAAGATCAGGTGCTGTTCCTCGAGCTTGCGTTGATGTTCACTGTAACACTGGAGCAGGCCAAAGACAGAAATGTTGACATGAGAGCAGGGGGAAGTGTTGAAATGGCAAGCAACCAGAAGCTCAGGGTCATGCTTTCGGACTGAGTGGAGGTATTCTACAAAGCGGTCAGCTAATCTGCGTTTGGTCTCCCCAATTTAGAGAAGACCGCATTGTGAACAGAAAATACAGTACACTAAATTGAAAGAAGTACAAGTAAATCGCTGCTTCACCTGAAAGGGGTGTTTGGGGCCTTGGATAGTGAGGAGAGAGGAGGTAAAAGGGAAGCTATTACACTTCCTGCGATTGAATGGGAAGGTGCCGTGGGAAGGGGACGAGGTATTGGGGATAATGGAGGAGTGGACCAGAGTGTTGCGGAGGGAACGATCCTTTCGGAATGCTGACAGGGGAGGGGAAGATGCATTTGGTGGTGGCATCACGCTGGAGGTGGTGGAAATGGCGGAGGATAATCCTTTGGATGTGGAGGCAGGTGGGGTGGAAAGTAAGGACAAGGGGAAACCTGTGGCGTTTCTGGGAGGGATGGGAAGAGGGGAGGGCAGATGTGTGGGAAATGGACCAGACACACTCTTTGAACTCTCTGCTGACGAAGTCTGAAAAAGGGAAGAACAACCACACAACAAGGGTCTCAAATCGAAGACCCTGGGATTAAAAGTCTCATTCTCTACCAACTGAACTAACAAGGCCTGATACAGTACTTCCACTCTGTCTGTTATTGGACGGATGCAGCTGTTGGCTCCACCCCAAGGGCGGGCGTTTGTTCCACCAACCATGAAGCAGCTTCCTATCAATTCCCAAAATTATCATCTCCAACAAGAGAGAATCTAACTATCTCCCCTTGACATTCAATGGCATTATCATTGCTGAATCCCTCACTATCAACATCCTGGGGGTTGCCAATGAACAGAAACTGAATTGGAACAGCCATATAAATACCATAGCTTCAAGAGCAGGTCAGAGGCTGGGAATTCTACTGTGAATCACTCACCTCCTGTCCACCATCTCCAAGACACAAGTCAGGAGTGTGATGAAAGGCTCCTCACTTGCCTGGATGAGTGCAGCTCCAACAACACCAAAGAAGCTCAACACCATCCAGGACAAAGCAGCTCACTTGATCAGCACTCCATCCACCACGACCTCGACCACCTATAAGGACATTGGATGAATGGCAACACCACCATCTGCAAGTTCCCCGCCAAGCTACACACCATCCTGTCTTGGAACTAGATCATGATTCCTTCACTGTCACTGGATCAACATCCTGGAACTCACTTCCTAACAGCAGGTATTGCAATGGCTCAAAAAGGCGGCTCACCACCACCTTCCCAATGGCAATTAGGGATGGGCAATAAATGCTGGCTTTGCCAGCAATGCCCACATCCCATGAAAGAATAAAAAAGAGATTTGCCACAATGGCAGCAGGGTGAGGCATTTCAGTTATGTGGAGAGATTGGAGAAGCTGGGGTTGTTCTCCTTGCAGCAGAGAAAGGTCAGAAGAGATTTGACACATTTGTTCAAAATCATTTTAAATAAGGCGAAACTGTTTCCAGTGGTAAAAGGGTCAGTAAGCAGAGGATACAGATATCAGGTGATTGGCAGAAGAACCAGAGGTGACATGAAGAACCATTTTTTACACAGCAATGTGTTGTGATAAAGAAAGAAAAGACTTGCATTTATATAGCACCTTTCAAGACCACTGGATATATCAAAGCACTTTGTAAACAATGAAATACTTTTGAAGTGTAATCACTGTTGTAATGTCAGAAATGCAGCAGCTAATACCCACAAACAGCAATGTGATAATGACCAACTGATCTGATTGAGGGGCAAATATTGATCACAACACCAGGGAGAATTGCTCTTCACTTGTTTGAAATTGCAACATGGGATCTTTTACATTCACCCAAACATGCAGACCAGGTCTTGGTTTAACATCACACCTGAAAGGCAGCACCTTCAACACCCTCAGTGCTGCACTGGAGTGTCAGCTGTGAAATCTGAACCCAGAAGCTTGTGATTTCGAGGTGAGTGTGACCAACGGAGCCACAGCTTTTATCTGAGTCTCAATCCTTCTACCAAC
Source organism: Heterodontus francisci (assembly GCF_036365525.1). Taxonomy (NCBI): domain Eukaryota; kingdom Metazoa; phylum Chordata; class Chondrichthyes; order Heterodontiformes; family Heterodontidae; genus Heterodontus; species Heterodontus francisci. Next base: position 7,488,608 of record NW_027142006.1, read on the forward strand.
AATTTCTCTCTATCAGGTCTGTCACGACCCCTCATGATTGTGAACACCTCTATCAAATCTCCTCTCTCAGGAGAACAACCCCAGCTTCTCCAATCTATCCACATAACTGAAATCCTAACCACACGTAGCAGAAAGGAATTTTTCCTCATGTTCCTTCTGGTTTTGTGAGTCACCTTAAATCTGTAACCTTCGTTATGGACCGTTCAGCAGTTAGAAACAGTTCCTCAGTATTTACTCTACCTCAAACCTTCAAGGAAGCTCTGCAAAGTAACTGAAAATCAAGTTGTCAGAAGTGGGATTTAAACACATGCCTCCAGTGAAAGCTGCAACCTGAACAGAAAAGCTGAAACCGCTCAGTCACCTCAACTGTTCAGACCTTTTACACCTCGTCATCACTTCTGTACTTTGAAAGGTTCACTCAGTTCAGGAACTTGTTCAATGTTACTGGAATGCTCAGTGATTGGGATATTAACTCCCCCGGGTTTTCCTGAGCTTGTTCTCGGTGTTTGGGGATGTTTGCCCTGGGCTGTGGAAACTTGCATCCCTGTAATGGACATTAACCCACTGATTGAATCTGTATTCACTGCTTTCTGCTGGTGCTGGGTAATTGCAGAGTGTGGGGCTGGAATGTTGCTGCTTGTCTCGGCCTCACTCACTCTGGAAAAGAGTGAATAATTGATGCGTCTGTTTCTGTATCTGAAATGTGACTTCGATCTGCTGTTATTAACCGAGGCAGCGCTGCAGGAGGATACGTTAATAATCTCTCACTAATCAACTGCAAACAGTCAGAATGTGTAACTTTGAGCAGCACTTTCTGCACCGTCAGGGCTGGAAAGTTGAGGGAGGGAGAGACACTGTCAGTATCTGAGTGTATACAGCACTGTACAGAGAAAGAGTCAATATACCGGGGCTGAGACACAGTGCATCTTTTCACATTTAATCACAATAATATCCACAGTCAGGACTGAAAATGATGAAAAACCAAATAGCAAGAGCAAAAATAAGAAAACTAAGCAATTGTAGATTAGCTGATAAGAATTCACTGTGTTACCTCGTAGTCTACAGTTTTATATTCAATGCTTTCTCCACTGTGGCCAGGGAATGGTTTCTTCTCAAGGGCTGAATATTAACAAAACTTCTTAGAATTTAAATCTTTTAAAAGTAATTCCATGGAGCTAATGGCGAAAAGTCAAATAACTGCACCAATTATAGGAGAGCTGGTTGGTGATGACGTGGATGTGTCTACAGTGTGCAGGACCAGACTGTTTCTATAGATTCACAATGAATGTTCCATCTTTATTTGTAACAGTGAAACTGATAGTGGACAATGGCTATTCTGGTTGCAGCAACCTGGAGATTTAACTCATTAACACCCTGCTTCAGGGTAATTTAGGAAGCACAACATGCAGCTCTGTCAGTTAGTGTGCTTGTTTGTTCACCCACAATTTGTTGGTTTCAGCACATAAAAGGATGAGGCTTTATTAACTTAAACTCTTCTACATCTGCTGTATTACTCTTGCTGTTGATTCTTCAAAGATAAGGTTAATCAAGTCTTTCTTTGTGAAATCCATGCTGACTGTGTTTTATTATATTTTCATTTTCATATGTATTTTCTAGTTTTGGGGATTATTGTCTTTTTTATTGATTTCATTTTTATTTATTGCATTTATTGCCCATCCCTAATTCCCTGGAGAAAGTGGTGGTGAGCTGCCTTCTTGAACCACTGCAGTCGATGTGATGCTGTTCGGAAGGGAGTTCCAGGATTTTGACCCATCAACAGTAAGAGAACGGTGATATATTTCCAATTCAGGATGTTGTATGGCTTAGAGGGGAACTTGCAGGTGGTGGTGTTCCCATGCATCTGCTGCCCTTGTCCTTCTAGGTGAGAGAAGTCACGGGTTTGGAAGGTGCTGTCGAAAGAGGCTTGCTGCCTTGCTGCAGTGCATCATGTGGATGGTACACACTGCTACCACAGTGCATCGGTGATGGAGAGAGTGAATATTGTGAATGAGGTGCCAATCAAGTGGGCTGCTTCGTCCTAGATGGCGTTGAGCTTCTGAAGTGTTGTTGGAGCTGCACCTATCCAGGCAAGTGGAGAGTACTCCATCACACTCCTGACTTGTGCCTTGTCGATAGTGGACGGGCTTTGGGGAGTCAGGAGGTGAGTTACTCGCCGCAGGATTCCTAGTCTCTGACCTGCTCTTGCAGCCATGATATTTATATGGCTACTGCAGTTCATTTTCTGGTCAATGGTACCCCCAGGATGTTGATAGTGGGAGATTCAGCAAACGTAATGCTGTTGAACGTCAAGGGGAGATGGTTAGGTTCTCTCTTGTTTGAAATGGTCATTGCCTGGCACTTGTGTGACTCGAATGTGAAATATCCTTATTGTAGGGTATTGTATTGCACTGTGCAGTGACAACACTTGGAAAGTCCTTCATTGGCTGTAAAAGGCTTTACAAGGTCCTGTGAAATGCATGTGTTGCTTTTTCCATTGTTATCAGTGTCATTTTGATCAAAAGATAGGATTCGTGAGCACAAATTTTAAATCAATGTTGATTCAAATAATGTAAAAGCATCTATATTCTTGCACCATACTTAATAATCACCATCTTCCTATCCTTACAGAGTACAATGTCTTTGACCCTGAAATTGATTGCACAATCTCAGTCCCTCAGACAATTTCAGCCCAGTTCTGATGAAAGATCACAGATCTGAAATGTTTACTCTGTTTCTCTCTCCACAGATGCTGCCAGACCTGCTGAGTATTTCCAGCATTTTCTGTTTTTATTTCAGATTTCCAGTATCTGCAGTATTTTGCTCCTGTGTTACTTTGAAAGTTAAAACTGACCCACCTGTCGACAATTCACACTGGGGTCTCCCATGAAATGATTCTGTATAATGTTGATGTGATGAATACAGAGTCTGAGCACAGAGCTTCCTGTGGGAAATTGGGGATATGAAAACCAGCAGACTCTGCAGGAATTTCCACTGGGAGCATAAATACACAAAATCGACCTTTTATATATGGATTCATTTTGATTGTCCTTCTGGAAAATTATTTTGAAACAATTTAAACATCAACCCACAGCTCCATGACCGGGTCAATTATGAGGTCATCCTCTGACAGGTCATGTGACAGCTGGAGCCACAAGACATCAGAACCAGATTTGTGACTGGATTAAAACCCGGAATCCTGTCCCAATGGCTTTTCAAATAAAGCTGTTGCTGTTTGAAAACACAGCAGTTAAACTTTCTGCCTGACCATGAGGGGAGCTAGGGAGAAATTTACAAAACTAAATCCTTTTACAAAATAGTTCGAAAACCATTAATATAGAAATCATGTGAGGATTCATCTGCAGGAGAAACAAGCAAAATACAGAAAGTACAAAGGACAGCTGAAAAGGGAAATGAGATCAGCAAGAGAGTGTGTGAGAAAAGATTAGTGGGTCACATAACTGGGATCACTGAAGTCTTTTACCAACATATGGACTGTCAAAGAAAGGGTGGGTCAATTAGGAGATCCTGTGGAGCCAGAGGGCGTGCCTGAGGCACTAATTAAGTACATTGCATCTGTCACAAAACAGGCAGATTGTGCAAATGTCACACAGTAAAGGAGGAGGATGTGGAGAAATTGGAGGGGATGAAAATAGATAAAGAGGAGATAATTACAAGGTTGGCAGCGTTCACAGTCGAAAAGTCACCCGGTCTGGATGGGCTGCATCCTGGGTTGCTGAGGGAAGTAAGAGTGGAAATAGTGGAGACTTGAGCCACAATCTTTCAATCCCCCTTTCTATGGGAATGATGCCAGAGGATTGGAGGATGCAGGTAAGCTTAGGTAGTTCGATCTCAGTTTAACTTGACCATTTTTATAATGTATCTGTTGTAATAACTAATAAGGTCAAGGAAGCCATTTTACAATTAACACATGACCAAAGGAGCCATTTTGTGTTCAGTACTAACGTTTGTATCCTGCATAATTAATGAGTAGCTACCCATCATGAAACAGATAAAGGTAATGAACCTTGATTGAGTTATAAATAATGAATCAATAATCATTTTAGAGAGAATGGGTTTTCATTTAAAGTTAGGTCAATCTAATTACTGTGAGTTTCTGTGTCTGTGTGGGAAAGGGCAGTTTCAGCGGAACGTATTCAAACAATGGACCTTTCTAGGACACCTGATAAAACCCATGGTCTGGTACATCGTGACCTTCAAGAGTCTCGATTTAATGAATAGGAAACTTGTTTCAGATCAGATTGGGAGACAGTATGAAACCACTCCATTGTACTCATGTCTGAGATTCTGAGGACAGGTGACTGTTAGTGGAAGACATCATTAAGAACTTATTAAATGTACCTGGCAACAGCTCGGACCAAATATTATTTTACAAGGTGGTGTGATGTCAATCCAGGGGTTAAAAGTAGGGATTTTGTAAGGGTTCAGTGTGCAGGAACACTAGAAGACCTCAGGGGTAAAGGCTCAGATCATCAACCAAGTTCTCCACCTGATGAGGGATCTAGGCTGGACAAAGAGGACCGTGACACTCTGAGACCAAGCTCGACCAGTCCACACACCTGCTCGAGCAGTAAAGTTATATTGTCCAAGTTTGTTCAAGATAATTTTGCTTTCAATTATTAAGTACTATTTTACTCTCAATAAAAGTTCTGGACATATTAATCAAATATCCTGTTGCTTTAATTGGTTAAAGTCATTCCCAAAGAGATTGTCCACAATAGACTTTCCAGAATTAAAAGATACATCTGCAAGGATTGCTAATTTTACAGCCCTGTTTAAAAAGAGAGATAAACCCAGGAACTACAGACCAGTTAGTCCAAAGTCGGTGGTGGGGAAACTTTTAGAGACAATTATCCAGGAGGAAATTAACTGTCACTTGGTAGAACATGGGCTAATAAATGACAGCCAGTACAGATTGGTTAACAGAAGATTGTGTATGAATTAATTAATTAATTAATTTCTTTGATGAAGTTTCAGAGAGAGTTGACCAGGGTGGTGAGGTTGATGGTGTGTGTCTGGACTTCAAAATTGTGTTTGAAAAAGTACCATAAAATAGACTTGTGAACAAAATTCGAGCAGATGGGATTAAAGGGGGTAGTGGCAGCGGGGATACAAAATTGGCTGAGGGACAGAAAGCATAAAGTAGGGTGAATGCTTGTTTTTGGGAATGGAGGGACTAATCCAGGAATGTCACTGTTGTTGCAGTATGTGCAGTGTCTGACCCTGAGCTGTCCGAGGGAGGGGGCTGTTTGTGATGTTCCTGTGGGGTGCATTATCATCAGGGTCACTCTCTGAGCTGTCACAGGGATGGGGCAGTGTGTGATATCCTTGTGCATGTCATGCAAGCCCACTGGCATGTGGTTCCATCCTGATGCCAAGAAACAGAGCCCCAGATATGGGCAAAAAGTCTCACTTCCCTGTGGGTGTCTTGAGAGAGAAGAGGGCTGAGGGAGTAAACCTGGACAGTAAATCCGGAGTGGAGTCCCGTAGGCAGTTACCTGTTACTTATCAGGTAGTTTTCCAGCAACTCCTACAGCAGAGCAATACCAAACAGTACTGTTTTTTTTCCTTTCCTTTGGACAATACTAGCAATGCTGAGAGGGAGTCCTGATGCTCAGTGTCTCCATACTATTTGCCCAGGCCTGTGCCCTGGAGAGGACACTCCAGCTTTGTGGTTAAACATTAGCACAACACGGGAAGAAACAGTTGCTGATTGTAAGCTCTCACTCAATTGGTGTAGACTATGAGCACCAGGGGTTACTTCTGACAGTGAGAGAGATCATCATGTCTCATTGGATAACTACCACCCACTCAGTAACTGCTGTCCTGCCATGACCTACTTGCTTCAATGGATGCTTGGAGCTTAGAGAGTCATCTCTCAACAGGCAGTTCGATAATCTATGCACCAGGCAAGACAAACTTAACAAAGAAGACACCAGTCCTTCGCATCGCAAGCTGGAATGTGAGGACCATGAGTCCTGGCCTTACTGACAACCTTCTGCAGGTTGATGACACACACAAGACAGCTGTGATCGACAAAGAACTCACAAGGCTCAATGTGGACATTGCTGTTCAGCAAGAAACTAGACTCGTTCAAAGTGGATCCCTCAAAGAGAAACACTACACCTTCTTCTGGCAGGGGAAAGCCCAAGTGGCAACTCGTGGGTTTCACAGTAAAAAACACGCCACTTGCAATGAGTGAACCACCCACAGTAGGCTCAGAGAGACTTCATACTCTTCACTTGTCAACAAGCGCGGGCCCAGTTAATCTCATGTGCATCTATGTCCCGACACTCACCTCCACCCCAGATGTCAAGAATCAATTCTATGAGACACTTGACGCTGCCATCAATGGAATTCTCAGCACTGAGGGATTGTATCTTCTAGGAGATTTCAACGCAAGTGTGGGTACTGACTATAGCTTGGCCAACTAACATAGGGCACCAGGGGATTGGCAAGATGATCAAAAATGGACAGAGGTTGCTGGATCTATGCTGTCACCATGGACTCTGTGTGACAAACAGCTACTTCCAGTTCAAGCTGTGCCACAAGGTGTCCTGGAGTCATCCAAGATCACGCCACTGGCACCAGCTAGAACTTAACATCACCAGACGTACCACCCTCAGCAGTGTCCTCATCACTCACAGCTATCACAGCGCAGACTGTGACACTGACCACTCCCGAGTGCGTAGCAAGGTCAGGCTTCAGCCAAGGAAGCTTCACCCATCCAAGAAGAAAGGTCCTTCACGGATCAACACTTGCCGAACCACTGATCCAGAAAGGACCCAGGAGTTCCTCAACATCCTCGATCAGGCTCTTTCAGAAAACACCCAAGGCCTCAGTGCGGTGTCAAAGTGGAATCATCTGCACGCCACCATCTATAACTCTGCACGGGAAAAGAGATGGGAGGAATGCTGACTGGTTTGAGGCTTATTGGACTGAAATGGAGTCAGTTACTGTAACTAAGAAGAGAGCCCTCATGAACTACAAACCAGTCCCCAGCAAACAAACTCTCGATGCTCTCAGAGCTGCCAGAAACAAGTCTCTGCAGACTACTCGGCACTGCACCAATCAATACTGGTTAAGGCTCTGCAACAGCATACAATCTGCCGCTGAATCTGGGGGATGCCAGAGGGACATATGAAGGAATTCAACACACCAAGGTTCCTTAGACAGCACCTTCCATACCCGCAACCTCTACCAACTAGAAGGACAAGGGCAGCAAATTCATGGGGACATCACCACCTGCAAGTTCCCCTCCAAGCCACACACTATCGTGACTTGGAGCTCTCTCGCCTTTCCTTCACTGTCGCTGGGTGAAAATCCTGGAACTCCCTTCCTAACAGCACTGTGGGTGTACCAACCTCACATGGACTGCAGCGGTTCAAGAAGGCAGCTCACCACCACCTTCTCATGGGAAATGAGGGATGGGCAATAAATGCTGGCTCAGCCAGTGATGACCACATCACATGAATGAATAAAAAAAAAATTATGGAAGCAACGGGCCCAGCAGTAACTAAATCAGCACCTTTGAAGACAAAGCCAGGGACAATCATCACTGAACCTGACAAGCAGATGGAAAGGTGAGTGGAGCATTACCTTGAACTCTACATAACGGAGAACATTGTCATTGAAGTAGCTCTCAGCGCCATTCCAGACTTCCCTGTCATGGAGGAGTTCGACAGTGAGTCCACTATAATAGAGCTCAACAACGCCATTGACCGTCTTGCCAGTGGTAAAGCCCTGCGAAATGATGGTATTCCACCTGGAATCATCAAAAGTGGAAAAGCGGCTCTGCTGCAGCATCTCCATGAACTTCTGTGTCTCTGTTGGAATGAGAGATCTGCGCCTCTCAACATGCGTGATGCAAACATTGTCACCTTGTACAAAAATAAGGGGGAATCGCAGTGACTGCAGCAATTACCGAGGCATCTCCTTGCTAAGTATTGTGGGGAAGGTCTTTACTCACATTGCTCTGACCAGATTGCAGACCCTGGCATCACACATCTATCCTGAGTCTCAGTGCAGCTTCAGCGCTGGTAGATCGACAGTCGACATGATTGTCTCACTTCGGCAGTTACAAGAGAAGTACTGTGAACAGTACAGACCACTCTACATTGTCTTTATAGACATCACCAAGGCCTTCAATCTTGTCAGCAGAGACGGACTCTTCAAACTGCGATGGAACATAGGCTGCCCTCCTGAACTCTTGGGCGTCATCTCTTCTTTCCACGAGAACATGCACAGTACCATCAGTTACAATGGAGCAACACCAGATGCTTTCAAGATCAGCAGTGGGGTAAAGCAGGGCTGTGTCCTGGTGACAACTCTCTTAGAAACAGAGGAACATAGGAGGAGGCCATTTAGCCCATCGAGCCTGTACTGCCATTCAATTAGATCATGGATGATCCTCTGCCTCAACACCACTTTCCCGTGCTATCCCCATATCCCTTGATGTCATGAGTATCAAGGTTTCTATCAATTTCTGTCTTGAACATGCTCAATGATTGAACTTCCACATACCCCTGGGGTAGAGAATTCCAAAGATTCACCACCCTCTGAATGAAGAAACTCCACCCTATCTCAGTTTTAAATGGCCTTTTAAATGAAACTTTAAGGAATACAAGCCCAGTTTCCTCATCCCAGGGATTAGTCTGGTGACCGTCCATTGCACTCCCTCCATGGCATGTATATCCTTCTTTAGATAAGGAAACCAAAACTGTACACAATACTCCAGCGCAGTCTCACCAACGCTCTATACAATTGCAGCAAGACATCTTTCCTCCTGTACTCAAGACCCTTTGTGTGAAGGCCAACATACCATTTGCCTTCCTAATTGATTGCTGCACCTGCATGCGAGCTTTTCGTGTCTCATGAACAAGGACACCCAGGTCCCTTTGAACATCAACACTTCCCAAACTCTCACCATTTAAGAAATACTCTGTCTTTCTGTTTATTCTGCCAAAGTGGATAACTTCACACTTATTCATATAATGTTCCATCTGTCATTTCATTCAGTTATCCTCTCCAAGTCCCCTGGAAGCCTCCTTGTAAACTCCTCACAGCTCACATCCTTTACAATTAGCATACTCTTCTCCATGCTGCAATTGTACACTTTCAGTGACTCAGATGGGGGTGTCCACCTGCATACCAGAGCTGATGACAAGCTGTTCATCTTGGCAAGACTGCGCGCCAAGACTAAAATGAGTCAGTTCCTAGTCTGTGAGATGCTGTTTGCTGATGACGCTGTGCTGACATCCCATAATGAAATTCACTTGCAGCAGTTTGTATATCGGTTCTCCCTGGCCTGCAAGGAGTTTGGACTGATGATCAGCATCAAGAAGATGAAAGTTATGGGCCAGGACGTCGAGACTCCATCTTCCATCAAAATCGACAACCTCACTTTGGAGGATCAACAATCACCAGCAATCTGTCCCTTGATGCTGAAATCAGCACCAGGATTGTCAATGCTGCAGCTGTCATGTCAAAGTTGAGAAGACCAATGTGAACCAACAGCAAACTGACCAAAAATACGAAGCTCTGCGTGTACCAGGCTTGTGTTCTCAGCACCCTCCTTTATAGTTGAGAAGCATCAACAACTTATACAAGTCAAGAAAAGCAGCTGAACAGCTTCCACCTCCACTGTCTCAGATGGATATTGGGCATCTCCTGGCAGGACAGAGTGCCGAATGCAGAAGTACACCAGCGTGCAGGGATCCACAGCATGTTTGTCCTCTTGAGTCAGCGGTGACTCTGTTGACTGGGTCATGTGTGCTGAATGGATGACGGTCGCTTTGCCAAAGACATGCTCTGTGGTGAGCTTGCTATCAGCATGAGACCAACAGGTCACCCACGTCTATGATACAAGGACATCTGCAAACGAGATCTCCAGCAGACTGGGAGTGCAGTCGATGCATGGGAAGTCCTTCCTGCTGACTGGAATTCCTGGAGAAAAGCATTCAGGAAGACGATGGGAAAAGCAGAGGACAAAAGAAATGACCAGTTGGGGGGAAAGAGAGCTCAGAGGAAGGAAAAATTATCAGTCGACCTCGGGCCAATGATATTCATCTGTACCAGCTGTGGAAGGGATTGTCACTCACGAGTCATCCTCTACAGCCACAACAAACGATGTTTAATACAGAAGTGACCTACACGGCAGGCGTAGCCCATCGCCGTCCGAGACGGACAGTTGCCTATTACTATTACAGCGACAGCTACAACTACAAGAGCGGGTCAGAGGCTGGGAACTCTGCGGCGACTAACTCACCTCTTGACTCACCAAAGCCTGCCCACCATCTACAAGGCACAAGTCAGGAATGTGATGGAATACTCATGCCTGGATGAGTGCAGCTCCAACAACACTCAAGAGATTGACACCATCAGGTCAAAGCAGCCCACTTGATTGGCACCCCAGCCACCACCTTAAACATTCATTCCCTCTAGCACCAGTGCAGAGGCAGCAGTGTGCAACATTTACAATATGTACTGCAGCAACTTGCCAAGCCTCCTTCAACAGCACCTTCCAACCCACAAACTCAACCACCTAGAAGGACAAAGGTAGCAGACGCATGGGAACAACACCACCTTCAAGTTCCCCTCCAAGTCACACACCCTCCTGACTTGGCACTATACCGCCATTCCTTTACTGTTGCAGGGTCAAAAACCAGGAACACCCTCCCAAAAAGCACTGTGGAGGTGCCAGAGGACTGAACAGTGGCAAATGTGACTTCCTATTTCAACAAAGGGTGTAAGGGGTAACTACAGGCCAGTGTGATTAACAGCAGTGGTGAGTAAGATTTTAGAAACAATATTAGGGAAAAAATCAACAGTCACTTGGAGAGATTTGAGTTAATTGAGGAGAGTGAGCATGGATTTATAAATGGGAGTTCATGCTTGACTAACTGCATTTTTTGATGAACTAACAGGAAGATGATGCAGCGAATGTTGTTGATATGGATTTTAAGAAAGGATGGATGGATGGATTAAGAATGAATGATAAGGTAGCACATAAAAGGGTGGTTAACAAAATTGAGGTTCATGGAATAGGAGAGTCACTTCCAATTGGATAGAAAATTGCTTTAAGGACAGAAAATAGCGAATCATAGTAAATGGTTCTTTGTCAGACTGGAGGACAGTCGACAGTGGGTGTTCTCCAGTGGTCACTGCGAGAACCACTGCTTTTTCTGCTATATGTAAATGACTCGGATCTTGGAATATCGAGTAGAATCTCAAAATATACCGATAACACCAAACCTGGAGGAGTGGTAAACAGTGAGGATGATATGACCTGCCTGCAACAGGACAGTGATAGGCTAGCAGAATGGGCAGACAGGTGGCAGATAGAATTTAATAGTGACTCGTGTGAGGTGATGCACTTTATCAGAAGGAATTGGGAGAGACAATATATACTTAATAGCAAAGTTCTAAACAGAACTAAAAATAATGCACCTTGTCAGTGGCTTGTTGGTCCAGGGGTATGATTCCCACTTTGGGTGTCTGATTGGTTAATATGCGAGAGGTTAACAGACTAGCCCTTCTTCATTTGTGTTTTTAGTTGAAGGTCATCAATTGTTTGCAGCCTCACAGAAAGCGAAATTGACGTTCATACAGATCCTGTTTGAGGACCAGAGAACTGGATTCAAAGAGCCTGTTGACAAAATTGAAATGAACAAAATGTACAGGTCGCCAAGTGGGTGTCTGAAGGTGGAGCAGTAACTGAGAGCTGGATCCAAAAACAACATGACTAGTAGCTAGTATGGAATGGAATTCTTCTGTGTTTCTGTTGTTCGGTTTCGATTAGGGTGGCACAGTGGCGCAGTGGTTAGACCCACAACCTCACAGTTTCAGGGCCCTGGGCTCAATTCTGAGTACTGCCTGTGAGAGTTTGCAAGTTCTTCCTGTGTCTGTGTGGGTTTTTGCTGGGTGCTCTGGTTTCCTCCCCCCTCCAAAGACTTGCAGGTGATAGGTAAATTGCCCGTAGTGTAGGTAGGTGGTAGGGAATATGGGATTCCTGTCGGGTTAGTATAAATGGGTGGTTGTTGGTCGCCACAGACTTGGTGGGCCGAAGGGCCTGTTTCAGTGCTGTATCTCTAATAATAATATCTCATCGATTTTCTTGTTTTTCTCTTTTTTGATGCGTTTGAATAATTGTGGATCCTTCTTCAGGGTGTTTCCATTCACCAGGAAGCTCTGACCTCTGATGATGTTGATCATAATAAGCTTCTGATAGTTTTGGAACTGAGCAAATTTCCTTTGCTTGAGTCTGCAAGATGTAACTCAGTCTGACATGTGGATCCAAGGGAGGATTTGAAAGCCACCCCTGCATTGGAGCATACAGTTGTATCCATCCAATAAGAGAGTGAGTAGAAGTGACAGTTCAGTCAGTCGAATATGAGACTTTTAATCTCAGGGTTGTGAGTTTGAGTGCCATTCTGTTTGTCCCTTTTTTGGGGCTTCATTAGCAGAGAGTACAAGGAGTGTTTGAAATGAAATTCAACAACAGTATGAGAAAGTCTGACTTTGATTCAGGACTCTTCTCTCTGCAGCATCTCGCTGCAAAAGATTGAATTTGATCTCATTTCTTTCTCAGCTCGGGGTCAATGCGGCTCGGTGGGACTTCTGGCTGTCTCCCGCTTCACAATCCAGCAGTACTGAGAAAGCAATGGGGAATATTACTCACATGTTGTGTTCTGTAACCTTTCGGAAAAATTGAATGTATGTATTTTCGTCCAAAACAAGGACACAAAGACATTAACCAAGTGGGGCTGAAATAACTCAGTTGGGGGAGTGTCAGATTGAAGATCTAAAGGCAATTTCAATTCTTTATGCGTCCCATGCTTTTGTACTGATTTTCCAGTTGCACAATTTACTTTGAAATTATTTACCAAGCACCAGTGGATTGGATTTGAGAAACAACACAGAGTCATTTACAGCACAGAAGGTGGTCGTTTGGCCTATCATGTCCATGCTGGCTCTTCCCGGAGCAATCTAGTCAGTTCCACTCACCAGCTCGATCCCTTTCCTCCTGCAAGTTTCTTTCCTTCAAGTATCCATCCAATTTCCTTTTCAAATCATTGATTGTCTCTGCTTCCACCACACTCGTGGGTCAGGTCATTACCACCCACAACATAAAAAAGTTCCACCTCATCAAGGATGGGAAATATTTATTTCTTCTATATTTAGCTTATTGTTTATTTCTATGAGAAGAGAATGGCAGTCAACATGAAAGGGAACCCAAAGATCTTTGAGCAGTAGATAAGTAATCAGTGGGTAGTAAGAGGTGGAGTGGGCCTTATTAAAGACAAAGAGGATAGTACATGCTGAGAGGTGCTGGGCAATGTTAATATATTTAATGAGTACTTTGTATCAGTGATCACTAAGGAATTGGAATCTGACAAAATATCAGTAGAAGCGGAGAGAGTAGAGGCAATGGATCGGGTACAAATTGAGAGAGGGAGCTACTAAAAAGGCTGGCTGTGCTTCGGGTAGATAAATCACCTGGTACGGATGGCTTACATCCCAGGTTGCAAAAGGAAATGCGTATGCAGATAACAGAAGGGCTTGTTATAATCTTCCAATATTCCCTGGATACGGGGGAGGTGCCAGAGGATTGAACAGAGGCAAATGTGACACCCTTATTCAAGAAAGGCTGTAAGGACAGTCTGGGTAACTACAGGCCAGTTAGATTAACAGCAGTGGTGGGTAAGGTTTTAGAAAGAATAATCAGGGTAAAAAATCAACAGTCACTGGAGAGGTTTGAGTTAATTAAGGAGAGTGAGCAGGGATTTATAAATGGAAGTTCATGCTTGACTAATCTAACAGCATTTTTTGATGAACTAACAGAGAAGGTCGATGAAGGGAATGCAGTGGATGTTGTTTATATGGATTTTATGGAAGTATTTGATAAGGTATCACATAAAAGGGTGGTTAACAAAATTGATGTTCATGGAATAGGAGGATCAGTGTCCAATTTGATAGAAAAGTGGCTTAAGGACAGAAAACAGTGAGTCATATTAAATGGTTCTTTGTCAGACTGGAGGATAGTCGACAGTGGTGCTCCCCAGGGGTAAGTGCTAGAACCACTGCTTTTTTTGCTACAGATAAATGACTTGGATCTTGAAATATAGAGTAGAATCTCAAAATATGCCGATAACACCAAACCTGGATGAGTGGCAAACAGTGAGGATGATATGAATTGTTTGCAACAGGACAGTGATAGGCGAGCAGAATGGGCAGACAGGTGGCAGATGGAATTTAATAGTGACTGATGTGAGATGAAGTATTTTAGCAGAAGGAATAGGGAGAGACTCAATGCTACAGTTGTGAAGAATGTGCAGGAGTAGAGGGACTTGGGTGCATGCCCATCAATCTTTGAAGTTGGCAAGACATATTGCGAGAGTGGTTAGCAAAGTATATGGGATCTTGGGCTTTATAAATAGAGGTATTGAGTACAAAAGCAGGGCAATTATGCTGAACCATTATAAAGCTCTGGTTTGGCCCCAATTGGATGTTGCGTCCAGTTCTGCTCACCACACTTTAGAAAGAATGTGCGGATCCTTGAGAGGATGCAGAGGAGATTTACCAGAATGGTTCCAGGGATGGAGGATTATAGTTTCAAGGTTAGGCTGGAAAAGCTAGGGTTGTTCTGCCTGTATCAAAGGAGATTGAGGGGAGAATTGATAGAGGTGCAAAAGGCTATGACAGTTTTAGATAAGTTGGCAAGGAAAAATTGTTCCTATTAACTATTGGTACAAGGACTAGGGACACAGATTGAATGTTTTGGGCAAGAGATGCAGGGGGAATGTGCGGAAGAACCTTTTTTACACAGTGATTGGTAATGATCTGCAAATCGCTGCCCACGAGGGTGGCGGAAGTGGAAACAATCGATGATTACAAAAGGAATTTGGATGGGCACTTGAAGGAAATAAATTTACAGGGCTACGGGGATCGAGCATTCGAGTGGGACTGACCGGATCGCTCCCTGGAGAGTCGCCATGGATTCGATGGGGCGAATGGCCTCCTTTTTTACCACAAATGACTCAGTGTCTCGATGACTCCAGGTCACTCGCAGAGTCAAGAAAACAGAGTGATGGATTTAACACAACATTATAAGTTATGTTTGTTTTGACAAAATGCAATAATAACTCGTCTCCACTCCTAGTATTTCTAAATCCCACACATTCACTATAATGTGAACAATTATTTCCTGTTGTGTCTCACTCAGATTTGTAAACTTCACTGTATTGGAGTGAGGTGACATCTACTGGCAGGACACAAGAACTGCAGTCAAGCGGCAGAAACTCCATAGTCTGTCAGGGTTAAAGAAACATTGCAATGTGAGGAAATAGTGAAGGGGTTTGATTGGGTAGATGGAGACATGATTCCACTTGTGGTGGTGTCTGAAGCAAGGGCCGGAAATATGAAATTGTCATTCATAAAAGAAATGAGGAATTCATGAAAAATGTAATTACGTAGTGAATGGTTAGAATGTGGATAGAATAGAAAGTGAGATTGGATGGACAGAAGCAGTCTGAAAGGATGGCTGAGACAAAAGGTGAACACCCTGAAACGTTAACTGTGTTTCTCTCTCCACAGATGCTGCCAGAGCTGTTGAACATTTCCAACACTTTCTGTTATGATTTCAGCATTTACAGGATGTTGCTTTGGTCTGAAAAAAAATGGATGAACAGCTTTTCCACAGGAGCTAAAAATACATGTATTGTCAGTGGCTCGTTGGTCTAGAAGTATGATTCTCGCTTTGGGTGTACAATTGGTTAACATGCGAGAGGTCCCGGGTTCAACTCCCGGACGAGCCCATTCTCTTTTGTGTTTTTAGTTGAAGGTCATCGATCGGTTGCAGCCTGACAGCAGGCGGAATTGACTTTCATGCGGAGCCTGTTTGAGGACCAGAGAACTGGATTCAAAGAGCCTGTCGACAAAATTGAAATGAACAAAATGTACAGATCACCAAGGGGGTGTATGAAGGTGGAGTAGTAACTGAGAGCTGGATACAGGAACAACACGACTAGTATCTGGTATGGAATGGAATTCTTCTGTGTTTCTGTTGTTTGTTTTGGATTAACTCATGGATTTATTGGTTTTTCACTTTTTTGATGCGTTTGAAGAATTGTGGATCCTTCTTCAGGGTGTTTTCTTTCACCAGGTAGTTCTGACCTCTGATGATGTTGATCGTAATCAGCTTCAACTCACTGATAGTTTTGGAAGTGAGCAGATTTCCTTTGCTTAAGTCTACAACATGTAACTCAGACTGACATGTGGATCCATGGGATGATTTGAAAGCTGCCCCTGCAGTGGAGCATACAGTTGCATCCATCCAATAAGAGACTGAGTAGAAGTGATAGTTCAGTCAGTCGAACATGAGACTTTTAATCTCAGGGTTGTGAGTTTGAGTGCCATTCTGTTTTTCCCTTTTTTTGGGGCTTCATTAGCAGAGAGTACAAGGAGTGTGTGACATGAAATTCAACAACAGTATGAGAAAGTCTCACTTTGATTCGGGACTCCTCTCTCTGTAGCATCTCGCTGTGAAAGATTGAACTTTATCTCATTTCTTTCTCAGCTCGGGGTCAGTGCGGCTCAGTGGGACTTCTGGCTGTCTCCCGCTTCACAATCCATCAGTGCTGAGAAAGCAATGGGGAATATTACTCATATGTTGTGTTCTGCAACCTTTCAGAAACAATTTAATGTATGTATTTTCTTCCAAAACATTCATTCTCATTACAGAGAAAAATAGAGTATATGATTGACTGTCTCAGTAAGTGGGAAATGTTTAAAATATGTTGTGACCAGTGGAGAAATGGGATGAGAATATAGTGCCCTCTTCTGATTTCAACTGTAAAAGCATTTGTTATTTGGTTCTGGAGCTTAGTTGGCGAAAACACCTGCCTATTAAATAGGAAATCCTGGGTTCAACTCCCAGCAGAGCTCCACTCTAGTTATGCCTCTCATCATCTTGTATCCCTCTATCAAGTCACCTCTCATCCTTCTTCGTTCCAATGAGAAAAGCCCTGGAACCCTTAACCTTTCTTCGTAAAACATACCCTCCAGTCCAGGCAGCATCCTGGTAAATCTCCTCTGCACCCTCTCTAAAGCTTCCACATCCTTCCTATAATGAGGCGACCAGAACTGAACACAATATTCCAAGTGTGGTCTAACCAGGGCTTTATAGAGCTGCAGCATAACCTCGCGGCTCTTAAACTCAATCCCCCTGTTAATGAAAGCCAACACACCATATGCCTTCTTAACAACCCTATCAACTTGGGTGGCAACTTTGGGCAATCTATGGACATGGACTCCAAGATCCCTCTGTTCCTCCACACTACCAAGCATCCTGTCTTTAAGCCTGTATTCTGCATTCAAATTCGACCTTCCAAAATGAATCACTTCACACTTTTCCAGGTTGGACTCCATCTGTCCCTTTAATTCCTGTTTCCTAATCCATTGATGTTTCACAATGTACTGAACTGTCCCAATCCATTGATATAACTCAGTCTATAGAATTTCCCAATCCACTGATATTTTCCAGTCCATTGACTTTCCCAATCCATTAATGGTTCCTGACCATTGACATTCCCAATCCATTTATATTGCCTGTGATTTCAAAGCAACTGTGGAATACAAATAGTATCAGTATTATCAGATACATCGAGACGAGATGCAATAGCCAAGTGGACAGATGTCAGGTTCATAAAGAAAAAAGCACTGGCTCGATATTTGTCCAGTCGATCACTGGATCTGAACTCTCAACCAACTGTTTTTCTGTGGGTCTGCTGACTTGTAGATGTGAAGAACCATTGGATGTTTCTCAATCCTCTGACTTTTCTCATTCTTGTGCCATATTTGTTCCTTTGGGTTCACCAGTGAAGAAAATTATTCCCTATTACATTTGGTGAAGACTTTAATAACCTCACATCCTTGTGTCTCACCATCTCAGGTCAAACTCCCTACAGAAACTTTAAACATTTAACTATTCTGCTGGAAACATTTTCAAGGGCGCAGCCATTCCTTCATTACGCTTCCTTCTTTGACATGTGATTGACAAACATGTGTGTAATGGAGAGAGAGAGAGTGAAAAAAAAGAGAGAGAGAGAGTGCAATAGAAAGTTAGAGGACCAGCTAAAGACAGATAGAGAGAGAGAGGCAGAGAGAGGTAAAGCGATAGACAGAGAGAGAGAGAGAGAGAGAGAGAGAGAAGGAGAGAGAGTCATTGAGTCCTGGAGTCACTACAGTACAGGAAGTCATTTTGCCCATCAGGCCCATGTAAATCAGTCCATTCAGTCCCATTCCCCCGCTCTATCCCCATCGCCCTGTAAGTTATCTAAACCTCTCATATTTATTATAATCTTGTACATGTCTATCAAATCTCACCTCAATCTCCTTTGCTCCAAGGAGAACAACCCCAGCTTCTCCAACCTAACCTTACAGCTAAAATCCCTCATGTCTGGAACCATTCTGATAAATCTTCTCCACCCTCTCAAGGACACTCACATCCCTCCAAACGTGTGTTGACTAGAACTGGATGCAATTCTCTGGTTGTGGCCCAACTAGAGATTTATACAGGTTCAGCATAACTTCCCTACTTTTGTACTCAGTACCTCTATTTATGAAGCCCAAGATCCCATATGCTTTGCTAACTACTTTCTCAATGTGTCCTGCCACCGTCAAAGAACTATGCATATGAATCCCCAGGATTTTATTCCTAAAAATATGCTTTCTTCATATAAATCTGTAAAAAATGCATTATACAACAGTTCAAAACAGCACCAAGTTGACATTCCAAAAAGTGCAAAGGAAATCAGTTTTCTTCAATACAGGAGTGAGTTGCCTCACAACCCTTCCACTCCATTTTACCTGACATGGACATTTTACAGCACACCCATATCTGGTGCATACAACACGAGGGGTTTCCAATGGGTCCAGCTGCCCAGTTCACTATGGCGAGGGGACCTTACACAGTGGTCTTTCCCCAATGAGCCTTTGCAGTGGCTACCCCAAGCTTTAGTGCGTCCCTCAGCACGTAGTCCTAGACCTTGGAATGTGCCTGTCTGCAAAACTCGGTCGTGAACAACTCTTTGCGCTGGAAGACCAGCAGGTTTAGGGCAGACCAAAGAGTGTCTATCACCGAATTGATGGTCCTCCAGCAGCAGTTAATGTTTATCTCGGTGTGCATCCCTGGGAACAGCCCGTAGAGCACAGACTCCTGTGTTACAGAGCTGCTTGGGATGAACCTCGACAAAAACCACTGCATCTCTTTCCACACCTGCTTTGCAAAGACACATTCCAGAAGGAGGTGGGCAACTGTCTCTTCCCCACCACAGCCACCTCGAGGGACGCGTGTGGAGGGGGCGAGACTTCCGGCATGCAGGAAGGATCTGACAGGAAGGGCTCTTCTTACCACCAGCCAAGCTACATCTTGGTGCTTGTTTGAAAGTTCTGGTGATGAGGCATTCTGCCAAATGACTTTGGCAGTCTGCTCGGGGAACCATCCGACCGGATCCACCATCTCCTTTTCCCGTAGGGCCTTGAGGACATTCCGTGCAGACCACTGCCTGATGGATTGGTGGTCAAAGGTGTTTTCCCGCAGAAACATTCCCGCGAAGGATAGCTGGTACGGTATGGTCCAACTGGATGAAGCGATCCGCGGCAATGTGACCAGACCCATCCTTCGCAACACCTCAGCACATAGTGACACTTGGTGTTTGTGTACTGGGGCTCCACACACAGCTTGGTGCAGCTGCACACGAAGGTGGTCATCAGGATGAGGGCGACGTTGGGTACATTTTTCCCGCCCTTGTCCAGAGGTTTGAACATCGTGTCCCTCCCGCCCTGGTCCATTTTAGATCTCCAGATGATGCAGTTGAAGTCACCGCCTAGGATGACCGGCCTGGACGTCGCCAGCAGCAGTGGGAGCTGCTGGAAGACGGTCAGCCGCTCGCTGCGTTGTACCGGGGCGGACACGTTGATCAACCTGAGCGGCGCGTTGTTGTACATCACGTCTGCTACGAGGAGGCGGCTGCCCACCACCTCCTTAACTTCGGAGATGGTGAAGTTACCTCCACGCAGCAGAATACCCAGGCCGGAGGAACGGCAGTCATTACCCCCCGACCAGATCGATGGCCCGTGGGACCACCATCGCGACCACTGCCTGTAGCTGCTGAGGTGTGGTATTCCACACTCCTGCAGAAACAGTAGGTCAGCTTTGACCTTGGCAAGGTAATCCAAGGTTGAAACACATCGCGTAGTAGATTTAATGCTACGCACATTAATGGAAGCAATTCTTACACCCATTTTTTACTAAAAATTAGTTGTTGCTTCCCATACCATTTGTCCTCGCCTCCTTGATGAAGGGTCACTGACCCGAAACGTTAACTCTGCTTCTCTTTCCACAGATGCTGCCAGACCTGCTGAGTGGTTCCAGCATTTCTTGTTTTTATTTCAGATTTCCAGCATCCGCAGTATTTTGCTTTTATCTCGCTGTCTCTTGCTGGTTTGCTCAGTACCTTTCTCTGTCTGTTCATTTCTGAGTCCTGATAATATCTTCCTGGTTTTCTGTGTGTCTTTCTCTGCCTGCCTCATTGTCGGTGCTGTTACTCAGTGTCCTTGTGTCATTGTGCAGTGAGGGTGAGTCCGTCAGCACGTGTGTTGCTGAGTCCGGGATTCTTGAGAAATCCGACGACAATCCTACTTTTATAAAAACATTGGGGAATGAACATATTTCACCACCGGGCAGCTGAAATTGAAAGCAGTAGTTAGCAGAGTGGTGCAGCGGAAGTGTGCTGGGTCCATAACCCAGAGATCAATGGATTGAAACCATTCTCTGCTATTTATGTTTGGTAATAATACAAACAGTTCACTTTCAAAACGTCAAGTATTGACCTAAAATAACAAGATGCTTCCAAAGGCACACGATTGCAATCAGCTTCTTCTTTCTAGTGAACACCTCAATCAGTAACAAATCACTTTTGCTCACACGAACACAAGCTGCAAACACGGACCAGCCGAGTCTCTCCCACTTTGTCAACCCCTTCCTGCAGAGCCTCCTCTCCACCACCAGATGGTGATGTGGGCCACAATAAAAGCAGGACAAATAGTCACAGTGAGGAGACGGTCAGTAACAGAAAATAAAACAATAACAGGGAAAACCTTTACACAACAACAGGGTACATCTTTACACAACAGAAAACATATTTACACAACAGGAAATACCTTTAGATAACAGGGAGAACACAATCATACAAATGCCTTGTTTCTCCATCTCAGTCTCGTTGCCTCTCTCTCTGTCCCTCAGTTTTGCTTCCTCACAGTCTATTCTTGGTTTTCTGTGTGTTTTTCTCTCTGTCCCGTTGTCGATGGTGTTACTCAGCGTCCTTGTAACATTGTGTAGCCAGGCTGAGCCTCCCAACACCTGTGTTGCTGTAATAAAAACAGAAAATGCTGGAAATGCTCAGTAGGTCTGGCAGCATCTGTGCAGAGAGAAACAGTTAACAGTTCAGGTCTGTTTCCTTAGCTCACATTAACTTTGTTCTCTCTCCACAGATGCTGCCAGACCTGCTGATTATTTTAAGCATTTTCTGTTTATGTTTCAGATTTCCAGCATCTGCAGTATTTTGCTTTTGTACGTGTGTTGCTATGTCTGGGACTGTTTGAGTGCAATGCTTTTGCTTTGTAAACAGCGTTGAAACAAACATTTATCTCGTTAACACACAGCACTAATACACAGCTGGATATAAACAGCAGCCTGCAGCAGAGGGCGCAGTGGAAGTTTATTAACACAAATAATTCACCAGCACTACATTTACTGCTGCCCACAATCACACCACGCTTCATCTTAACACGTTTTACTCTTTATTTACATCAACTTCTTCCTTCCAGTAAACACTTCAATTTGGAACACAGCTTCCAAATCACCTTTATTCACAAACCCGAACACACACCAGCCCAGACTTTCCCCTTTCTGTCAACCCATTCCTGCATCACTGCCTCTCAACCAACAGTTGTTGCTAGAATCATACAATCATAGAATGGCTACAGCACAGAAGGAGGCCATTCAGCCTGTCGAACCCGTGCTGGCTCTCTGTTAGAGCAACTCACCTAATTTCACTCCCTAGTCAGTTCCATTTTGGAGGTGGGAAAATTTCTCGAAAGAATAATTCGGGACAAAATTAATAATCCCATGGACAAATGTGGGTTAATTCAAGAAAGCCAGCATGGATATCTTAAGGGAAAATCAGGTTTAACTGTCCTGCTGTAGTTTTTTGATGAGGTAACAGAGAGGGATGATGAGGGCAATGCTGTTGATGTGGTGTACATGGACTTTCAAAAGGTCTGGCAGCATCTGAAAGGTCACTGACCTGAAACGTTAACTTTGCTTCTCTCTGTACAGATGCTGCCTGACCTGCTGAGTATTTCCAGCATTTCTTGTTTTCATTATGGAACAGAGTTCCCTTTTCAAACTTACAGAATTAACTACAATAATGTACTCTGAGATTCAAGTGAAATATCAGCCCAATATTTACACACATTATGAGTTTATAAGTTTCAGTATTAATTCCCATAGTGCATCCTGACATATACATTAGATATAACATAACATAAGAACAGAAGAAATAGGAGCAGGAGTAGGCCATTCGGCCCCTCAAGCCTGCCCTGCCATTCAGTAAGATCATGGCTGATCTGCCCCAGACCTCAACTCCTCTTTCATGCCAGCTCTTCATGGACCTCAACTCTCCAATATTTCAAAAATCTATTTACATCCTCTTTAAATACTTTCAGTGATTTAGCCTCCAATACTGTCTGGGGTAGAGAATTCCAGACATTCACTACCCTCTGAGAGAAGAAATTCCTTTGCATCTCAGTTTTAAATGAGTGTCCCCTTATTCTGTAACTATGTCGCCTAGTTTGAGATTCCCCCACTAGTGGAAACATTTTCTCAACATCTACCCTGTTAATAAAAACAAGAAATGTTGGAAATACTCAGCAGGTCTGGCAGCATCTGTGAAGAGAGAAGCAGAGTTAATGTTTCAGGTCAGAGACCCTTCTTCACCCTGTTAAGCCCCCTCAGAATCTTGTACGTTTCAAAAAGATCACCCCTCATTCTTCTAAACACGAATGAATAACCTGTTTCGCCGTTCTTCATAAGTCAACCCCTTCATCTCAGGAATCAGCTGAGTGAATCGCTTTTGAACTCCTCCAATGCCAGTACATCCTTTCTTAAGTCTAAATCTCAAGTGTGATATCAGATTGAGAGAATCTGAAAGATAGCATAACCTGAGATACAAACTGAGATTTCAGTTTAAAACTCCCCCGGATTGTGAAACTAAAAGATACAATAGCAATTTAATTTGTATAGACTGTGCTTTGGATCACATTCCAGCCCTCATCCAGTATCAGACTGGAAGATACTGTAGCAATTCCATTCGTGCAGACTCAGCTCTACATTACAGAGCAGGGAACATATTTAAACAACCCGGAACACTTTTACACAAGACGGATCATATTTACACAACTGAGAAGATCTTTACCCAACAGGGAACCATTTTACACAATCACAGAGAACATCTTCACACAACAGCGAATACAGTAACACAACAGAGAACATATTACACAGCAGGAAATATCTTTACACAACAGAGAACACAATTACATAAATCATCAGTCTTTCGTTGTCTCTTGCTGGTTTGCTCAGTACCTTTCTCTGTCTGTTCCCTTCTGGGTCCTGATAATCTCTTTCTGGTTTTCTGTGTGTCTTTCTCTGTCTGTTCCCTTCTGGGTCCTGATAATCTCTTCCTGGTTTTCTGTGTGTCTTTCTCTGTCTGTTCCTTTCTGGGTCCTGATAATATCTTCCTGGTTTTCTGTGTGTCTTTCTCTGCCTGCCTCATTGTCGGTGCTGTTACTCAGTGTCCTTGTGTCATTGTGCAGTGAGGGTGAGTCCGTCAGTACGTGTGTTGCTGAGTCCGGGATTCTTGAGAAATCCGACTCCAATCCTATTTTTATAAAAATATTGGGGAATGAACATATTTCACTAACGGGCAGCTGAAATTGAAAACAGTAGTTAGCAGAGTGGTGCAGCAGCAGTGTGCTGGGCCCATAACCCAGAGATCAATGGATCGAAATCATTCTCTACTATTTATGTTTGGTAATAATACCAACAGTTCACTTTAAAAACATCAAGTATTTACCTGAAATAACAAGATGCTTCCAAAGGCACTCGATTGCAATCAGCTTCTTCTTTCTAGTGAACACATCAATCAGTAACAAATCACTTTTGCTCACACGAACACAAGCTGCAAACACGGACCAGCCGAGTCTCTCCCACTTTGTCAACCCCTTCCTGCAGAGCCTCCTCTCCACCACCAGATGGTGATGTTGGCCACAATAAAAGCAGGCCAAATGGTCACAGTGAGGAGACGGTCAGTAACAGAAAATAAAACAATAACAGGGAAAACCTTTACACAACAACAGGGTACATCTTTACACAACAGAAAACATATTTACACAACAGGAAATACCTTTAGATAACAGGGAGAACACAATCATACAAATGCCTTGTTTCTCCATCTCAGTCTCGTTGCCTCTCTCTCTGTCCCTCACTTTTGCTTCCTTACAATCTATTCTTGGTTTTCTGTGTGTTTTTCTCTCTGTCCCGTTGTCGATGGTGTTACTCAGCGTCCTTGTAACATTGTGTAGCCAGGCTGAGCCTCCCAACACCTGTGTTGCTGTAATAAAAACAGAAAATGCTGGAAATGCTCAGTAGGTCTGGCAGCATCTGTGCAGAGAGAAACAGTTAACAGTTCAGGTCTGTTTCCTTAGCTCACATTAACTTTGTTCTCTCTCCACAGATGCTGCCAGACCTGCTGATTATTTCAAGCATTTTCTGTTTATGTTTCAGATTTCCAGCATCTGCAGTATTTTGCTTTTGTACGTGTGTTGCTATGTCTGGGACTGTTTGAGTGCAATGCTTTTGCTTTGTAAACAGCGTTGAAACAAACATTTATCTCGTTAACACACAGCACTAATACACAGCTGGATATAAACAGCAGCCTGCAGCAGAGGGTGCAGTGGAAGTTTATTAACACAAATAATTCACCAGCACTACATTTACTGCTGTCCACAATCACACCACGCTTCATCTTAACACGTTTTACTCTTTATTTACATCAACTTCTTCCTTCCAGTAAACACTTCAATTTGGAACACAGCTTCCAAATCACCTTTATTCACAAACCCGAACACACACCAGCCCAGACTTTCCCCTTTCTGTCAACCCATTCCTGCATCACTGCCTCTCCACCAACAGTTGTTGCTAGAATCATACAATCATAGAATGGCTACAGCACAGAAGGAGGCCATTCAGCCTGTCGACCCAGTGCTGGCTCTCTGTTAGAGCAACTCACCTCATTTCACTCCCTAGTCAGTTCAATTTTGGAGGTGGGAAAATTTCTCGAAAGAATAATTCGGGACAACATTAATAATCCCATGGACAAATGTGGGTTAATTCAAGAAAGCCAGCATGGATATCTTAAGGGAAAATCAGGTTTAACTGTCCTGCTGTAGTTTTTTGATGAGGTAACAGAGAGGGATGATGAGGGCAATGCTGTTGATGTGGTGTACATGGACTTTCAAAAGGTCTGGCAGCATCTGAAAGGTCACTGACCTGAAACGTGAACTTTGCTTCTCTCTGTACAGATGCTGCCTGACCTGCTGAGTATTTCCAGCATTTCTTGTTTTCATTATGGCACAGAGTTCCCTTTTCAAACTTACAGAATTAACTACAATAATGTACTCTGAGATTCAAGTTAAATATCAGCCCAATATTTACACACATTATGAGTTTATAAGTTTCAGTATTAATTCCCATAGTGCATCCTGACATATACATTAGATATAACATAACATAAGAACAGAAGAAATAGGAGCAGGAGTAGGCCATTCGGCCCCTCAAGCCTGCCCTGCCATTCAGTAAGATCATGGCTGATCTGCCCCAGACCTCAACTCCTCTTTCATGCCAGCTCTTCATGGACATCAACTCTCCAATATTTCAAAAATTTATTTACATCCTCTTTAAATACTTTCAGTGATTTAGCCTCCAATACTGTCTGGGGTAGAGAATTCCAGACATTCACTACCCTCTGAGAGAAGAAATTCCTTTGCATCTCAGTTTTAAATGAGTGTCCCCTTATTCTGTAACTATGTCGCCTAGTTTGAGATTCCCCCACTAGTGGAAACATTTTCTCAACATCTACCCTGTTAATAAAAACAAGAAATGTTGGAAATACTCAGCAGGTCTGGCAGCATCTGTGAAGAGAGAAGCAGAGTTAATGTTTCAGGTCAGAGACCCTTCTTCACCCTGTTAAGCCCCCTCAGAATCTTGTACGTTTCAAAAAGATCACCCCTCATTCTTCTAAACACGAATGAATAACCTGTTTCGCCGTTCTTCATAAGTCAACCCCTTCATCTCAGGAATCAGCTGAGTGAATCGCTTTTGAACTCCTCCAATGCCAGTACATCCTTTCTTAAGTCTAAATCTCAAGTGTGATATCAGATTGAGAGAATCTGAAAAATAGCATAACCTGAGATACAAACTGAGATTTCAGTTTAAAACTCCCCCGGATTGTGAAACTAAAAGATACAATAGCAATTTAATTTGTATAGACTGTGCTTTGGATCACATTCCAGCCCTCATACAGTATCAGACTGGAAGATACTGTAGCAATTCTATTAGTGCAGACTCAGCTCTACATTACAGAGCGGGGAACATATTTAAACAACCCGCAACACTTTTACACAAGACGGATCATATTTACACAACTGAGAAGATCTTTACCCAACAGGGAACCATTTTGCACAATAACAGAGAACATCTTCACACAACAGCGAATACAGTAACACAACAGAGAACATATTACACAGCAGGAAATATCTTTACACAACAGAGAACACAATTACATAAATCATCAGTCTTTCGTTGTCTCTTGCTGGTTTGCTCAGTACCTTTCTCTGTCTGTTCCCTTCTGGGTCCTGATAATCTCTTTCTGGTTTTCTGTGTGTCTTTCTCTGTCTGTTCCCTTCTGGGTCCTGATAATCTCTTCCTGGTTTTCTGTGTGTCTTTCTCTGTCTGTTCCTTTCTGGGTCCTGATAATATCTTCCTGGTTTTCTGTGTGTCTTTCTCTGCCTGCCTCATTGTCGGTGCTGTTACTCAGTGTCCTTGTGTCATTGTGCAGTGAGGGTGAGTCCGTCAGCACGTGTGTTGCTGAGTCCGGGATTCTTGAGAAATCCGACGACAATCCTATTTTTATAAAAACATTGGAGAAATGAACATATTTCACTAACAGGCAGCTAAATTTGACCCAACAGTTAGCAGAGTGGCGCAGCGGAAGCGTGCTGGGCCCGTAACACAGAGGTCGATGGATTGAAACCATTCTCTGCTATTTATGTTTGGTAGTAACACAAACCGTTCACATTCAAAATATCAAGTGTTTCCCCATAATAATAAGATGTGCTCGATTGCAATCAGCTTTTTCCTTTGAGTGAACACATCAATCAGTAACAAATCACTTTTGCTCACACGAACACAAGCTGCAAACACGGACCAGCCGAGTCTCTCCCACTTTGTCAACCCCTTCCTGCAGAGTCTCCTCTCCACCACCAGATGGTGATTTTGGCCACAATAAAAGCAGGACAAATGGTCACAGTGAGGAGACGGTCAGCAACAGAAAATAAAACAATAACAGGAAAACCTTTACACAACAACAGGGTACATCTTTACACAACAGAAAACATATTTACACAACAGGAAATACCTTTAGACAACAGGGAGAGCACAATCATACAAATGCCTTGTTTCTCCATCTCAGTTTCGTTGTCTGTCTCTCTCTCTCCGTTCCTCACTTTTGCTTCCTCACAGTCTATTCGTTTTCTGTGTGTTTTCCTCTGTCTCGTTGTCGATGGTGTCACTCAGCGTCCTTGTAACATTGCGTAGCCAGGCTGAGCCTCCCAACACCTGTGTTATAGAACATAGAACAGTACAGCACAGGACAGGCCCTTCGGCCCACGATGATGTGCCGAAACTTTAACCTACTCTAAGATCAAAACTACCTACATACCCTTCATTCTACTATCATCCATGTACCTATCCAAGAGACGCTTAAATGTCCCTAATGTATCTGCTTCTACTACCACCGCTGGCAGTGCATTCCATGCACCCACCACTCTCTTGTGTGAAGAACCTGCCTCTGACATCTCCCCGAAACCTTCCTCCATCACCTTAAAATTATGCCCCCTGGTGATAGCCCTTTCCACCCTGGGAAAAAGTCTCTGGCTATCCACTCTATCTATGCCTCTCATCATCTTGTACCCCTCTATCAAGTTACCTCTCATCCTTCTTCGTTCCAATGAGAAAAGTCCCAGCTCCCTCAATCTTTCTTCGCAAGACATGCCCTCCAGTCCAGGCAGCATCCTGATAAATCTCCTCTGCACCCTCTCTAAAGCTTCCACATCCTTCCTATAATGAGACGACCAGAACTGAACACAATATTCCAAGTGTGGTCTAACCAGGGCTTGATAGAGCTGCAGCATAACCTCGCGGCTCTTAAACTCAATCCCCCTGTTAATGAAAGCCAACACACCATACGCCTTCTTAACAACCCTATCAACTTGGGTGGCAACTTTGAGCGATCTATGGACATGGGCCCCAAGATCCCTCTGTTCCTCCACACTACCAAGAATCCTGTCTTTTCGCCTGTATTCTGCATTCAAATTCAACCCTCCAAAATGAATCACTTCACACTTTTCCTGGTTGAACTCCATCTGCCACTTCTCAGCCCAGCTCTGCATCCTGTCAATGTCCTGTTGCAACATACAACAGCCTTCCACACTATCCACAACTCCAGCAACCTTCGTGTCATCAGCAAACTTGCTAACCCAGACTTCCACTTCCTCATCCAAGTCATTTATAAAAATCACAAAGAGCAGAGGTCCCAGAACAGATCCCTGCGGAACACCACTGGTCACCGAGCTCCAGGCTGAATACTTTCCATCTACTACCACCCTCTGTCTTCTATGGGCCAGCCAATTCTGTATCCAGACAGTCAACTTTCCCTGCATCCCATGCTTCCTTACTTTCTGAATGAGCCTACCATGGGGAACCTTATCAAACGCCTTGCTGAAATCCATATAGACCACATCCACTGCTCTTCCTTCATCAATGTGTTTTGTCACATCTTCAAAGAATGTAATAAGGCTTGTGAGGCATGACCTGCCCCTCACAAAGCCATGCTGACTGTCTCTAATCAAACTATGCTTTTCCAACTAATCATAAATCCTGTCTCTCAGAATCCTCTCCAATAATTTGCCCACTACCTACGTAAGACTGACTGGTCTATAATTCCCAGGGTTATCCCTATTCCCTTTCTTAAACAAGGGAATAACATTTGCCACCCTCCAATCATGTGGTACTACTCCAGTGGACAGTGAGGACGCAAAGATAATCGCCAAAGGCGCGGCAATCTCTTCCCTCGCTTCCCTTAATATCCTTGGGTATATGCCGTCTGGCCCCAGGGACTTATCTGTCCTCATGTCTTTCAAAATTTCCAGCACATCCTCCCTCTTAACATCAACCTGTTCGAGCATATCAGCCTGTTTCACGCTGTCCTCACAAACGACCAGGTCCCTCTCACTAGTGAATACTGAAGCAAAGTATTCATTTAGGACCTCCCCTACCTCCTCCGACTCCAGGCACAAGTTCCCTCCACTATCCCTGATCGGCCCTACCCTCACTCTGGCCATCCTCTTGTTCCTCACATAAGTGTAGAACGCATTGGGATTTTCCTTAATCCTACCCGCCAAGACTTTTTCATGTCCCCTTCTAGCTCTCCTAAGTCCATTCTTCAGTTCCTTCCTGGCTACCTTGTAACCCTCTAGAGCCCTGTCTGATCCTTGCTTCCTCAACCTTAAGTAAGCTTCCTTCTTCCTCTTGACTAGCTGTTCCACATTTCTTGTCATCCAAGGTTCCTTCACCCTACCATCCCTTCCTTGCCTCATCGGGACAAACCTATCCAGCAGTCGCAGCAAGTGCTCCCTAAACAACCTCCACATTTCTGTCGTGCATTTCCCTGAGAACATCTGTTCCCAATTTATGCACCCCAGTTCCTGCCTAATAGCATTGTAATTCCCCCTCCCCCAATTAAATATTTTCCCATCCCGTCTGCTCCTGTCCCTCTCCATGACGATAGTAAAGGTCAGGGAGTTGTGATCACTATCACCGAAATGCTCTCCCACCGAGAGATCTGCCACCTGGCCTTGTTCGTTGCCAAGCACCAAATCCAACATAGCTTCCCCTCCAGTCAGCCTATCTACACAAACAGGTCAGTGGCAAGTGGTCCAGAGGAAAACCACAAAGAAAAAACATCCCAAAGCCACCACCCAAACCAGTGGCAAGAGGAGGCTCTCTTCTGAATCAGACTGCAACAACTCCTCTTCACTGGACGGGGAAATGCTGGAACGACAGCCCCTTCAAAAGAGGCGGCAGAACTCCGAGATGGATGGTAAAGCATCCCAGCCCCCAGGCACTGGAAGCTGTGATGGGCCCGGCGTGGCCCAACCCCAATGCCCCACACGTAACGACGTGGCCAACGCATCTCAGCTCCGGGACACCGGGAGCAAAGACACGTCTGGTGCACCTGAGCTCCTTGAGACCGGGAGCTGTGATGTTTTCGAGGAGGAACAGATGGAAGCAGCTGAGGACAACCCAATGCTCTCTGGCTACAAGAGCCCCCCGATGTCACCCGAGCGGAACAAACCCTGTTTGAAAAATCAGGAGGGGTTTCTGAGCCCAATCAACGTGAAACTGCTTGAGCACACGATGGGTATGCAGAAACATCCCGAAGGACTGGGACTAGCGAGGACAAATGGTATGGGAAGCAACAACTAATTTTTAGTAAAAAATGGGTGTAAGAATTGCTTCCATTAATGTGCGTAGCATTAAATCTACTACGCGATGTATTTCAACCTTGGATTACCTTGCCAAGGTCAAAGCTAACCTGCTGTTCCTGCAGGAGTGTGGAATACCACACCTCAGCACCTACAGGCAGTGGTCGCGATGGTGGTCCCACGGGCCATCGATCTGGTCGGGCGGTAATGACTGCCGTTCCTCCGGCCTGGGTATTCTGCTGCGGGGAGGTAACTTCACCATCTCCGAAGTTAAGGAGGTGGTGGGCGGTCGCCTCCTCGTAGCAGACGTGATGTACAACAACGCTCCGCTCCGGTTGATCAACGTGTACGCCCCGGTACAACGCAGCGAGCGGCTGACCGTCTTCCAGCAGCTCCAACTGCTGCTGGCGACGTCCAGGCCGGTCATCCTGGGCGGTGACTTCAACTGCATCATCGATGCGGCTGAACGATCCGGCAGTGACGACAGCAAACTGGACGCCACGTCCAGATTCCTAATAGAAACAGTTAAAGATGCCAAACTGCACGACGTCTTCAGCAAACCTGCAGACAGAGCGCAGCGCAGATACACATGGTCAAGATCGGACGGGTCTGCCCGTTCCAGGATTGACTTCCTGTTTGTGTCTCGTGCTGTCACGGTCGGATCCACCGACGTCAAGCCGGTGTTCTTCTCCGACCACTGCCTCTTACTGGCCGACTGTCACTTACAGGACGTCCAGCGGGTTGGCAGAGGGACGTGGAAACTCAATGCTACACTGCTGACCCCAGAGAACGTTGAGGAACTCAAAAGGGATTACAAAGGTTGGAGGACCGTGAAACCCCTCTTTGAGTCTCCAGTTCACTGGTGGGAAGCGATTAAGGAGAACATCAAGAGGTTCTTCATCCACAAAGGTGTTCAGAAGGCGAGAGAGAGACAGAGGGAAATGTCCCGACTCCAGAAAATTATGCAAAATCTACTCCGGTTGCAGTCAATGGGGGTCGAGGTCAAGGAGGACCTCCAAGAGGTGAAGAGCCAGCAGGCCTCGCTCTTTGCCAAGGAGGCCTCCAAGATCATCTTCCGGTCCAGAGTCCGCTCCTCGAGCAGGATGAGACGTGCTCGCGTTACTTCTTCCAAAAGGTACACACAGAGAGCTCTGTTATCAGCAGCCTGAAGGAAGAAGATGGCTCGGTAACGTCTTCGCAGTCTGACATACTAAGGATCAGCAAATCCTTTTGTGCTGGGCTGCATAACGCGAAGCCCACAGACAGCAGAGCCTCCCAGTCCTTCCTGTCATCTATCACAGAGGTCCTAGATGACAGCAGGAGGGGGAGACTGGACAAGCCGCTAACTCTGGACGAGCTGACAAAGGCCGTCGAGCCTTTCGAGACGAGTAAAACTCCCGGGAGCGACGGCTTACCGGTCGAGTTGTACTCGGCGCTGTGGGACTGGGTTGGCCCGGACCTGCTGGAAGTATACGAGAGTATGCTCCTGGCCGGCAGCATGTCAGAATCCATGAGAAAAGGCATCATCACGCTCATTTACTAGCAGAAGGGGGAGAGGGCAGAAATCAGAAATTGGCGGCCCATCTCACTGCTTAATGTTGATTACAAGATTCTGTCCAAAGTCATAGCCAGTCGAGTCAAGTCTGCTCTGGAGTTGGTGATTCACCCCGATCAGACCTGTACTGTACCCGGCAGGAAGATCTCTGATAGTCTCGGGCTACTCAGGGATACGATCGCCTACGTACGGGACAGGAGGGTGGATACCTGCCTCATCAGCCTGGACCAGGAGAAGGCTTTTGACAGTTTATCGCACACGTACATGATGGACGTGCTTTCCAAAATGGGGTTTGGGGAGGGAATCTGCAATTGGATCCAACTGCTCCACACAAACATCAGTAGCGCAGTCTCAATCAACGGGTGGGAATCTGAAAGTTTCCCGATCAAATCTGGAGTCAGACAGGGCTGTCCTCTGTCCCCGGTCTTGTTTGTTTGCTGTATTGAACCCTTTGCTGAGTCTATTAGGAAGGATGCGAGCATAAGAGGGGTGACAATCCCAGGCAGCGGAGGCACTCAGGTCAAAACCTCCCTGTACATGGATGACGTCGCCGTCTTCTGCTCGGATCCGCTGTCCATGCGCAGACTGATGAGCATCTGCGACCAGTTCGAACTGGCCTCGGGAGCCAAAGTTAACCATGGCAAGAGCGAGGCCATGTTATTTGGGAACTGGGCTGACCGATCCTTTGTCCCCTTCGCCGTCAGGTCAGATTACCTGAAGGTGCTGGGGATATGGTTTGGAAGGGCCGGGGCGTGCACCAAAACATGGGAGGAGCGAGTAGCCAAGGTACGACAAAAGTTGGGCATGTGGGGGCAGCGATCTCTCTCCATTGTGGGTAAGAACCTGGTCATCAGGTGCGAGGCGCTCACGTTGTTGCTCTACGTGGCGCAGGTCTGGCCCATTCCCCACTCCTGCGCCATGGCTGTCACCCGAGCCATTTTCCGCTTCGTCTGGGGATCTAAAATGGACCGGGTCCGGAGGGACACGATGTTCAAATCTCTGGACAAGGGCGGGAAAAATGTACCCAACGTGGCCCTCATCCTGATGACCACCTTCGTGTGCGGCTGCATCAAGCTGTGTGTAGATCCCCAGTACGCAAACTCCAAGTGTCACTACGTGCTGAGGTTCTATCTGTCCCCGGTGTTGCGAAGGATGGGCCTGGTCACATTGCCGCGGAACGCTCCATGCAGTTGGGACGTGCCGTACCATCTATCCTTCGTGGAGCAGTTTCTGCGGGAAAACACCTTTGACCGCCGGTCCATCAGGCAGTGGTCTGCATGGAATGTCCTCAAGGCCCTACGGGAAAAGGAAACGGTGGATCCTGTCGGATGGTTCCCCGAGCAGACCGTCAAAGTCATTTGGCGGAATGCCTCATCACCAGAACTTTCAAACAAGCACCAAGACGTAGCTTGGCTGGTGGTGAGAAGGGCCCTCCCCGTCAGATCCTTCACGCATACCCGTAGTTTCGCCCCCTCCGCACAGTGCCCCCGTGTTGGCTGTGGTAGGGAAGAGACGGCCGCCCACCTCCTCCTGGAATGTGCCTTTGCAAAGCAGGTGTGGAAAGAGATGCAGTGGTTTTTGTCAAGGTTCATCCCAAGCAGCTCTGTAACACAGGATTCTGTGCTCCACGGGCTGTTCCCAGGGACGCACACCGAGACAAACATCAACTGCTGCTGGAGGACTATCAATTCGGTGAATGACGCCCTTTGGTCTGCCCGAAACCTGCTGGTCTTCCAGCGCAAAGAGTTGTCCACCACCGAATGTTGCAGACTGGCACATTCCAAGGTCCAGGACTACGTGCTGAGGGACGCACTGAAGCTTGGGGCAGCTGCAGCAAAGGCTCAATGAGGAAAGACCACAGTGTAAGGTTCCCCCACCAAGCTGGACTGAGGGGCTGGATCAATGGGAAACCCCTCGAACTGTATCGTTAATATTCTCAATTGCTGTAAATGTAAAAGTGTAATTGACATGACAATTGTGAAACGGAAGTGTTGTGAAGAAACTCATGACAGTATTGAAGGAAACTGATCTCCCTTGCAATGTTTGTATTTTTTGGTGCTGTTTGGAAACTGATTGGCAATGTAATTTTAACAGATTTTTATGAATAAAGTATATTTTGGAAATTAAAAAAAAATGTAAGGTCCCCCCATCAAGCTGAACTGAGGGGCTGGATCCATGGGAAACCCCTCGAACTGTTTTGTTGATATTTACTTTTGCTGTAAATGTGAAACTATAATTGGCATGACAATCGTGAAATGGAAGAGTTGTGAGGCAACTCATGATTGTATGGAAGGAAACTGATCTCCCTTGCAATGTTTGTATTTTTTGGTGCTGTTTGGAAACTGTTTGGCAATGTAATTTTTACAGATTTTTATGAATAAAGTATATTTCGGAAATAAAGAAAAAAGTTCTCCCAGAATGAGGCAAACCTATTGTACTGTGGATTTGCTGATGCCTGCGATGTCTTCAAATGTGGGATACTCAACTGCAGAATTTGTGATAGTTGGGGGTCTGCTCTGGCGCTCACCCCTGATTATATGAATCAAAAATAGAATTTACTAGCTGTTGCTGGACAGTGTTTCAGCTCCCAAATATTTTTTGCTATAAACACTCGTGCTCGTTTCTTCGCAGCTCCAAGTACGCACTTCTCAACCTCAATGCTTGGACTTAGCTGGCAGGGGATAGACCGTGATCAGTGGCGTTTGATAATGCAGGTGCTGTTTTTGTGTTTTTTTGGGGGGGTGGGAGGTGGTTTCAGCACCGTATTTAGGGCATTCCGCCCTTTGGGATTGGAGATCTACCGTGGTGGTGGTTTCCCTGTCAATTGAGGATTTAGTACTTGTCCCAGGAAAGCGTCAAGTAAAAATGGCTGCAACCAACACCAGAGCTCCAGGCCAGGGGGTGTGTAACACCGTTAGGGTGGCGGTGAAAGATAGTGAAGGAGGTGCACCCATCGACTGCGCCTACTTCATTAAGAATTTTGTTTTTCCAAAATATACTTTATTCATAAAAATCTGGAAAAAAAACACTGCAGCCTCACAGCTCCAGCGACCCGGGTTCGGTTCTGGGTACTGCCTGTGTGGAGTTTGCAAGTTCTCCCTGTGACCGCGTGGGTTTCCGACAGGTGCTCTGGTTTCCTCCCACAGGCAAACACTTGCCGGTTGATAGGTAAATTGGCCATTGTAAATTGCCCGAGTGTAGGTAGGTGGTAGGAGAATTGAGGGAAGGTGGGGATGTGGTAGGGAATATGGGATTAATGTAGGATTACTGTAAATGGGTGGTTGGTGGTCAGCACAGACTCGGTGGGCTGAAGGGCCTGTTTTAGTGCTGTATCTCTCCATGACTCTATGACATTCCAAAAAGTGTGAAAGAAATCAGTTTTCTTCAACACAGGAGTGAGTTGCCTCACAACCCTTCCATTCCACTTTACCTGCCATGTACATTTTACAGCAAAACCATATTTGGTGTATACAGCCCGATGGGTTTCCCATGGGTCCAGTTCCTTAGTTCACTATGGCGGGGGGATCTTACACAATGGTCTTTCCACATTGAGCCTTTGCAGCGGCTACCCCAAGCTTTAGTGTGTCCCTCAGCACGTAGTCCTGGACCTTGGAATGTGCCAGTCTGCAACACTCGGTCGTGGACAACGTTTTGCGCTGGAAGACCAGCAAGTTTCGGGCAGACCAAAGAGCGTCTGTCACCGAATTGATGGTCCTCCAGCAGCAGTTGATGTTTGTCTCGGTGTGCGTCCCTGGGAACAGCCCGTAGAGCACAGACTCCTGTGTTACAGAGCTGCTTGGGATGAACCTCAACAAAAACCGCTGCATCTCTTTCCACACCTGCTTTGCAAAGACACATTCCAGAAGGAGGTGGGCAACTGTCTCTTCCCCACCTACTCAGCAGAGATGACATCTGTTATTGAAGCAAAAAGCAGAACCGACCTGATGCACAACATGAAACCAGCAGCCAGAACATTATATGACTTGAAATTAGCCAAGGCAGTTGTGCAAAAGACAGTGAGACACTGCGCAAATAAACACTGGACAAAATCACAAATTTAACAATGCTTTCAAAAGCAAATCTCCCGAGTATGCTCACACTCGTCAAGCAGAGGTGACTTTGCTGGCTCAGGCACGTTTGCAGGATGGAAGATGACACATTCCCAAGGGTATTCTGTATGGGGGGGTAGCCGGAGACAGAAGACCAGTTGGATGCCCAAAGCCCCACTTCAAGGATGCCTGCAAGCAGGACATGAAGGCCCGAAACATCGATTTTCACACATGGGAGACACTGGCCAACAACAGAGGGAAATGGTGATATTACCCCTGGACTGGTGTGTGCATCACCATGACGATCAGTGACTACAGCAGTTCGACAGCAGGTGCCGACATGGAAAACAGCGACACCTGATAATCCCACCTCAGATGTGTCACTTGTGGAAGAACCTGCCTCTCACAGATTGACCTCTTCAGCTATCAAACAAAGTGCACCGTGGGAAACTATCCCATCACCAATGGATTTTCTGCAAGTCCTTCATCTCACATAGAAGGAAGGATGACGACGACGACATCTACAACCAGGGCGGCCCATCGTGCCTGTGGCAGCTCTTTCATTTCCTTTCAACTATTTATCAAAATTCCCTTTTCAACCTTACGATTGAGTCTCCTTCCACCATTCTCTCAGGCAATACATTCCAGACCAAAAACAACAACAACTTGTGTGTAAATTTATAGAGCACCTTTAACGTAATACAGCGTCCCATGGCACTTCACAGGAGTGTCGGAAAGCAAATTTGGACCCCAAGCCACACAAGACCGTATTAGAGCAGATGGCCAAAAGCTTGGTCACAGAAGTAGCTTCCATGAGTGTTTTAAAGGAGGGAAGAGAGGTCGAGAGGCAGAGAGTTCAGGGAGGGAAATCTCAGGCTTCGGGCCTGGACAGCTGATGTCACAGCTGCCAGCGGTGGAGCGATAAAAATCAGCGATGCTCAAAAGACCAGAATTGGAGCAGGGCCGGAATCTCGGGGGAGTGAACCAAATAAAATCCGGTCCTTTGTATCCCCCTCACAGCTTACATTCCCACCTTGCTTTTTATTATCAATCAATTTCCCTCTTGCAGTTCTATTTCACACCAAGAGATGTCAGTCTCATGCCATTTCACAGCAAGCTGCAAACAAGCTTACTTTTCTACCAGTCTCATACTGCGTTGAGTGGACAAGGATGTGTGTGGTGTGCAGCGTGTGGTATGCAGCAAGGTTAGACTCAAACCAAAGAAGGTGCATCACTCCAAGCGGAAGGGCCGCCTGCGCATCAACACGAGCAGAATTTCTTATCCACAGCTGTGACGTAAGTTACTAAATTCACTTGATAAAGTCCTTCAAAATACTCCGACAGGGGATGCAGAGACCAAGTGGGCCCACATCAGAGATGCCATCTATGACGCAGCTATGATCACCTATGGCAAACGTGTGAAGCAGAATGCAGACTGGTTTAAATCACACTTTGAAGAGCTGGAACCTCTCATAGCCGCGAAACGCATTGCATTGTTGAACTACAAGAAAGCCCCCAGCGAGTTAACATCCGTAGCTCTTAAAGCAGCCAGAAGCGCTGCACAAAGAACAGCCAGGCACTGTGCAAATGACTACTGGCAACACCTATGCAGTCATATTCAGCTGGCCTCTGACACTGGAAACATCAGAGGAATGTATGATGGCATTAAGAGAGCTTTTGGGCCAAACATCAAGAAGATCGCGCCCCTCAAATCTAAATCAGGGGACATAATCACTGACCAACGGAAGTAAATGGACTGCTGGGTGGAGCACTACCTAGAACTGTACTCCAGGGAAAATTTTGTCACTGAGACCGCCCTCAATGCAGCCCAGTCTCTGCCAGTCATGGATGAGCTGAACGTTCAGCCAACAAAATCGGATCTCAGTGATGCCATTCATTCTCTCGCCAGCAGAAAAGCACCTGGGAAGCACAGCATTACCCTGAAATAATCAAGAGTACCAAGCCTGCTATACTTCCAGCACTCTACGGACTGCTTTGCCTGTGCTGGGACGAGGGAGCAGTACCACAGGACATGCGCGATGGCAATATCATCACCCTCTATAAGAACAAGGGTGACCGCGGTGACTGCAACAATAACCGTGGAATCTCCCTGTTCAGGATAGTGGGGAAAGTCTTCACTCGAGTCACTTTAAACAGGCTCCAGAAGCTGGCTGAGCGTGTCTACCCTGAGGCACAGTGTAGCTTTCGAGCAGAGAGATCCAACATTGACATGCTGTTCTCCCTTTACCAGCTACAGGAGAAATGCCGTTAACAACAGATGCCCCTCGATGTTGCTTTCATAGATCTCACCAAAGCCTTTGACCTCGTCAGCAGACGTGATCTCTTCGGACTACTAGAAAAGATTGGATGTCCACCAAAGCTGCTAAGTATCATCACCTCATTCCATGACAATATGAAAGGCACAATTTAGCATAACGGCACCTCATCAGACCCCTTTCCTATCCTGAGTGGCATGAAACAGGGCTGTGTTCTCGCATCTACATTGTTTGGGGTCTTCTTCTCCCTGCTGCTCTCACATACTTTCAACCCTTCAGAAGAAGGAATTTTCCTCCACACAAGATCAGGTGGCAGGTTGCCCGTCTAAAAGTGAAGACCAAAGTACGGAAAGTCCTCATCAGGGAACTCCTCTTTGCTGACGATGCTGCATTAATATCTCACACTGAAGAGTGGCTGCAGAGTCTCATCGACAGGTTTGCGGCTGCCTGCAACGAATATGGCCTAACCATCAGCCTCAAGAAAAAGAACATCATGGGACAGGACGTCAGAAATGCTCCATCCATCAATATCGGTGACCACGTTCTGGAAGTGGTTCAAGAGTTCACCTACCTAGGCTCAACTATCACCAGTAACCTGTCTCTCGATGCAGAAATCAACAAGTGCATGGGAAAGGCTTCCACTGCGATGTCCAGACTGGCCAAGAGAGTGTGGGAAAATGGCGCACTGACACGGAACACAAAAGTCCAAGTGTATCAAGCCTGTGACTAAGTACCTTGCTCTACGGCAGCGAGGCCTGGACAACGTATGTCAGCCAAGAGCGACGTCTCAATTCATTCCATCTTCGCAGCCTCCGGAGAATCCTTGGCATCAAGTGGCAGGACCGTATCGCCAACATATCCCCAGCATATACACCCCAGTGAGCCAGTGGCACTTGAGATGGCTTGGCCATGTGTGCACATGGAAGATGGCAGGATCCCCAAGGACACATTGTACAGCGAGCTCATCACTGGTATCAGACCCACCGGACGTCCATGTCTCCGCTTAAAAGACGTCTGCAAACGCGATATGAAGTCCTGTGACATTGATCACAAGTCGTGGGAGTCAGTTGCCAGTGATCGCCAGAGCTGGCGGGCAGCCATAAAGGTGGGGCTAAAGTGTGGCGAGTCGAAGAGACTTCGCAGTTGGCAGGAAAAAAGACAGAAGCGCAAGGGGAGAGCCAACTGTGTAACAGCCCTGACAACCAATTTTATCTGCAGCACCTGTGGAAGAGTCTATCACTCTAGAATGGGCCTTTATAGCCACTCCAGGCGCTGCTTCACAAACCACTGACCACCTCCAGGTGCTTACCCATTGTCTCTCGAGACAAGGAGGCCAAAGAAGAAGATTCTTCCACCTTTCTGAGATTTGGCTACATATTTTCTCCTCTATCTCTTCCTGTCTGTTTAGAGGCCTGTAGTACACTCCCAGCCAAGTGATTGTCCCCTTTTTGTTTTTAACTTCTACCCATATGGCCTCATTTGAGGAATTTCTAAGATATCATCCTTCCTTACTGCAGTAATTGACTCCTTGATCAACAGTGCAATGCCACCTCCTCTTTTACCCCTTCACCTGTCTTGCCTGTAGATTCTGTACCCTGGAATACTGAGCTGCCAGTCCAGCCCCTCCCTCAACCATGTCTCTGTGATAGGAATAAGATCATAATCCCATGTGCTAATCATCGCCCTCAATTCATCTGCCTTATTAATAAGACTCCTTGCATTAAAATAGATGCAATCCAGCCTTGCATTTTTCACTTGTGCCATAGCAGGTCTATATTTGCTCTGCCTTCCAGACTGACTCAGTTTCTCTTTTAAATTTGACTGTGTTTAACCCCCTACTGTACCTCCACTCTGTATCCGACCCCCCTGCCAAATTAATTTAAACCCCCGCTACCCCCCAAAACAGCACTGGCAAACCTCTCAGCAAGTATGTTGGTCCCGTTCCAGTTCAGGTGCAACCCGTCCAACTTGGACAGGTAGGTCCCAACTTTGCCAGAAACAGACCCAGTGGTCGAGGAAACTAAGGCCCTCCCTCCTGCACCATATCCTCAGCCAAGCATTCATCTGCTCTACCCTCTTACTCCTATACTCATTAGCAATTGGCATTGGGAGTAATCCGGAGATTACAACCTTTGAGGTCCTGCTTTTTAATCTGCTATCTAGCTCCCTAAAT
The DNA here is from genome assembly GCF_036365525.1 of Heterodontus francisci. Taxonomy (NCBI): domain Eukaryota; kingdom Metazoa; phylum Chordata; class Chondrichthyes; order Heterodontiformes; family Heterodontidae; genus Heterodontus; species Heterodontus francisci. Next base: position 7,529,621 of record NW_027142006.1, read on the forward strand.
TCTGGTTGCAGGACCTCATCCCTCTTTCTACCTATGTCATTGGTGCCAATGTGTACCATGACCTCTGACTGTTCACCCTCCCCCTTGTCCTGCAGCCACTCTGTGACATCCTTGACCCTAGCACCAGGGAGGCAACATACCATCCTGGAGTCACGTTTTCAGACACAGAAATGCCCATCTGTACCTCTTACGATAGAATCCCCTATCACTATAGCTCTTCTACTCCTTTTCCTCCCCTCTTGTGCAGCTGATCCACCTGTGGTGCCACAGACTTGGTTCTTGCTGCATTCCCCTGAGAAGCTATTTCCCCCAACAGTACTCAAAGTAGAAAATCTGTTAGAAAGCGAGATGGATCCAGGGGACTCCTTCACTACCTGTCTAGTTCTTCTATTCTGCATGGTGGTCACCCATTCACTTTCTGCCTGAGCAGTCTTTACCTGCGGTGTGACCACCTCCCTATGTGCTATCCACAATGATCTCAGCCTCGCGGATGCTCCACAGTATCTCCAGCCACCGCTCCAGATCCGAAACGTGGATTTCGAGTAGCTGCAGCTGGAGACACTTCCTGCACACGTGTTCGCCCTGGACACTGGAAGTGTCCCTGACATCCCACATTGCACAGGAGGATCACTCCACATTGCTGAGCTGCCCTGCCATGACTTACCCTTAATTTATCCCCTTAAATTACCCAAAAAATTAAATTATTTACACTAGGGACCTTGATTCTCCCCCAAAAACACGACCTCCTTTATTGAAAAACCTGTAGACCTTTCCCTTTACTTTTAGTTACTTACCCAGCTATTTAGAGTAACTCCCTAACAGCAGATACTCACCAACCAATCACCTTGCAGCCTTCCTGTGACATCACTGCTCACTTTGTTTTCAAACTCCGGCGTGCCTGGACTGCTCTCCGCTTCTCACCCGGAAGGTGAGTGACTGGGCCGCAATCCTCAGGCTCAATTTATCGGCTCCACTCTCGGTGTTCTCCCCACAGGTCCGCTCCTCTCCCGGAAGGTGAGAGACTGGGCCACGATCCTCAGGCTCAATGTATCGGCTCCACTGCCGGTGTTCTCCCCACAGGTCCAGACCTCTCCCGGAAGGTGAGTGACTGGGCCGCGATCCTTGGGCTCAATTTATTGGTTCTGCTCTCGGCGTTCTCCCCACAGGTCCACTCCTCTCTGCTCCGCTCCCGGAAGGAAAGTAAGTCTGGTATCTGTGACGGACAATGAGGAGAAACACAATATAAGGAGATGGTGAAATGCATTTTACTCTTTAGACGATATTATTTATTATATTTCAGCTGTTCCTTGTTTTACAAATATTTTTGCGGGCTTTTCAAATTTGTGAATGGGTTTCAGCTCTGACAATTTGCCGCTGCCAATCTCCGCCCCATTTTCTCATTGCCCTTTGATGATCGGCAAAATAGCAGCTACCTGATTGGTGACATGAACCAGCCAATGAGACTCAGCAGACAGTAACCAATCAGAAGTAGCCGGACTGCATTCCTCCAGAAGGTAAAGCAGGGAAGTGCGGGAGGAATTCCTCACTCTTTGTGAAAGTATTTGTGAGATTGTGGAAATGTCTGGAAGAGGAGCAGGGGAGAGACCATGATCCTGTCTCAGGTAAGTTTTTGAGTAAAATGGCTGTAACCAATTCTGTAACTTCAGGCCAAGGAGTGTGTAACATCGTTCGGGTGGTAGTGAAGGATAATGATGGAGATGCACCGGTTGATCGTACCTTCTTCATTAAGAAAATCCTTATTGATTGCTGTGGATTCCAAGCTGTAAACATCTTCTGATTGCAGGACTTCCCCAGCTGTGGATATTTTGACGTGACGTTCAAGTACGTGGCGGATGCATCAAGTTCCTGAAGGTGTTCAAGGAGAAGGGAAACCAGGCGCCGCTGTCGATCCTCACAGTGGAGCCGCTCTTCACACTGCCATCGCAACGTGACCGGGTGGTGAGAAGCCACCTCTACAACCCCCATGTTCCTGTCATGGATGTACTCACCTTCCTCACCAGGTACGTCGAGGTGGCCGGCGGCAGCACTGATGTCAAGGACCCATTTGGATTTGGACCAGCTAGCGGCAGGTCAAGGTGACCTTGAAGGTCAATGCCAACGGAACCATCATCCATCCTCCCTCCAGCTTCACTTTCGGGGGAAGTCGAGGCTTCATGGTCTACGCGGAGCAGCCCAGAGTTTGTCGTACCTGCGGCATATCTGGTCACGTGGCAGCTAACTGCAGCACAGTCGTCTGCAAGAACTGGAAGAAGGAAGGCCATCACACCAAGGACTGTAAACATTGTAAGTACTGCAACCTGTGAGGTGGGGCAGGCCACCTCGACAAAACCTGCCCCAAACGCTGCCTCAGTTATGCTCAGGCAGCAAGGACCAAGGAAAGACCGGGTTAAGGAACGGTGAACATGTCTGGTGCTGGGAGGGAAACAAGCAATCCTCCCCACAGCGATGAAAGTCTATCTGACAAAGAGAAGAAAGGGGAGGCAGCTGCAACCAGAGACCCAACACCTACTCCGTGCCTGGAAACTCCTCCTCTACAGACAGAATTAATGGAGGAGGAGGCAGCAGATGGACAAACAGGTCAGTGGCAGGTGGTACAAAGGAAGACCACAAAGAAAAAACCTCCAAAAAAAGAACAGGTCACCACCCAAACCAATGGCAAGAGGAGGCTACCGTCTGAGACAGACTACAGCAGCTCCTCCTCACTGGACGAGGAAGGGCCGGAACGATGGCACCTCCAAAAGAAGCAGCAGAACTCAAAGGAGCTGGAAGATAAAGCCCCCCAGCTCTGGGGCACTGGAAGCTGTGACACGCCCAGCGCACCCCAAACCAAAAGCATAGAACCCAAGGAGATGCTCAGTGCACCCCAGCTCCGGGAGACCGAGAGCAGCGAAGTGTCCTGCGCACTCCAGCTCCAGCTCCGGAAGTCAGGAACAGTGATGTCTTTGAGTAGGGACCGAGGGAAAAGACACCAACAGCAGAGGACAACCCAAGCCTTGCTGCCTACAAGACCCGCCCCCCACCCGCCGATGTCACCCCAGTGGAGCAAAACCCTCATGAATAACCATGAGGGGTTTCTGGGCTCAACGAATGTGAAACAGCTTGCGTACACTATGGGTATGCAGGAACATACTCAAGGACTGGGACTAGCAAGGACACCTGGTGTGGTAAGCAACACCCAACTTTATAGTGGATATAAAGATTGCTTCGATTAACATGCATTGTGTTAAATCCACCACGTGATGTGTTTCAACCTTGGATGACTTCGCAAAGGTCAAAGCCGGCGTACTGTTTTGTCAGGAGTGTGGAATCCTGCACCGCAGCACTTACAGGCAATGGTCACGATGGTGATCCCATGGGACATCGATCTGGTCCAGGGGAAATGATTCCTGTTCCTCCGGCCTGGGGATTCTGCTGCGGGGAGGCAATTTAACCATCTCTGAAGTTAAGATGCTGGTGGGCGGTCGCCTTCTCGTAGCAGATGTAATGTACAACAATGCTCCGCTCCATTTAAGCAACGGATATGCCCCGGTCGAATACAGTGAGCGGCTGACCATCCTCCAGCAACTCACACTGCTGCTGGTGACATCCAGGCTGATCATTCTTGGAGGTGACTTCAACTGCATCATTGATGCAGCTGGACAATCTGGCAGTGACGACAGAAAACTGGACGCTACGCCCAGATTCTTAAAAAATGCCAAACTGCACAATGTCTTCAGCAAACCTGCAGACAGAGAGCAGCGTAGATACACCTGGTCAAGATCGGACGGGTCTGCCCGTTCCAGGATTGACTTCCTGTATGTGTCCCCTGCTTTCACGGTCAGATCCACCGACGTCAAGCCGGTGTTCTTCTCCAGCCACTGCCTCTTACTGGCTGACTGTCACTTACAGGATGACCAGCGGGTTGGCAGGGGGACATGGAAGCTCAATGCTACACTACTAACCTCAGAGAACATTGAGCAACTCAAAAGAGATTGAAAAAGTTGGAGAACAGTGAGACCCTCCTTGAGTATCCGGTGCACTGGTGGGAAGTGATCAAGGTGAATATCAAGAGGTTCTTTATCTCCAAAGGTGTTCAGAGGGCGAGAGAGAGACAAAGGGAAATGTCCCAACTCCCGAAAAGTATGCAAAATCTGCTACGGCTGCAGTCGATGGGGGTCGAGGTCAAGGAGGATCTCCAAGAGGTGGAGAGCCAGCAGGCCTCGCTCTTTGCCACGGAGGCCTCCAAGATCATCTTACGGTCCAGAGTCCGCTCCATTGAGCAGGATGAGACGTGCTCGCGTTTCTTCTTCCAAAAGGTACACAGAGAGAGCTCTGTGATCAGCAGCCTGAAGGAAGAGGATGGCTCAGTCACAACTTCACACTCCGACATACTAAGGATTAGCAAATCCTTGAATGCTGGGCTGTAAGACGTGAAGTCTATGGACAGCACGTCCTCCCAGTCCTTCCTGTCATCTATCACAGAGGTCTGAGATGACAGCATGCAGGAGAATCTGGACAAACCGCTAACTCTGGACAAGCTGACAAAGGCCATCAAGTCTTTTGAGACGAAGAAAACTCCCGGAAGCGACGGCTTACCAGTTGAGTTGTATTCGGCCCTGTGGTACTGGGTCAGCCCAGACCTGCTGGAAGTGTACGAGAGTATGCTCCTGGCCGGCAGCATGTCAGAATCCATGAGGAAAGGCATCATCACCCTCATCTACAAGCAGAAGGGGGAGAGGGCAGAAATCAGAAATTGGCGGCCCATCTCACTGCTCAATGTAGACTACAAGGTTCTGTCCAAAGTCATCGCCAGTCGAGTCAAGTCTGCTCTGGAGTTGGTGATTCACCCTGACCAGACCTGTACTGTACCCAGCAGGAAGATCTCTGATAGTGTCGTGCTACTTAGGGATACGATCGCCTATGTACGGGTCAGGAGGGTGGACACCTGCCTCATCAGCCTGGACCAGGAGAAGGCTTTTGACAGGATATCGCACACATACATGATGGATATGCTCTCCAAAATGGGGTTTGAGGAGGGAATCTGCAATTGGATCAAACTGCTCTCCACAAACATCAGAAGTACAGTCCAAAAAATTGGGTGGGAATCAGAAAGTTTCCAGTCAAATCTGGAGTCAGACAGGGCTGTCCTCTTTCCCCTGCCTTGTGTGTTTGCTGTATCGAACCCTTTGCTGAGTCTATTTGGAAGGATGCGGGCATAAGAGGGGTGACAATCCCAGGCAGCGGAGTCACTCAGGTCAAAGCCTCCCTGTACATGGATGATGTTGCTGTAGTCTGATCGGATCCGCTGTCCATTCACAGACTGATGAGCATCTGCGACCAGTTCGAACTGGATTCGGGAGCCACTGTTAACCATGGCAAGTGCGAGGCCATGTTCCTTGGAAACTGGGCTGACCGATCCTTTGTCCCCTTCACCGTCAGGTCAGACTACCTGAAGGTGCTGGGGATATGGTTTGCAAGGGCCGGGACGCGCACCAAAACCTGGGAGGAGCGAGTAGCCAGGGTACAACATAAACTGAGCAAGTGGGAGCAGCGATCTCTCTCTATTATGGGTAAGAACCTGGTCATCAGGTGCAAGGTGCTCACGTTGTTGCTGTAAGTGGCACAGGTCTGGCCCATACCCCACTCCTGCGCTGTGGCGATCACCCGAGCCAATTCCCGCTTTATCTGAAGACGCAAAATGGACAGGGTCCAGAGGGACACGATGTTCAAACCTCTGGATAAAGGCGAAAAAATGTACTCAACATCGCCCTCAACCTGATGGCCGCCTTAGTATGTGGCTGCATCAAGCTGTGCGGAGAGCCCCAGTATGCAAACAGCAACTGTCACTATGTGCTGAGGTTCTATCTGACCCCGGTGTTGCGAAGGATGGATCTGGTCACATTGCCACGGAACGCTCCATCCAGTTGGACTGTGCGTTCGTGGAAATGTTTGTGTGGAAAAACACCTTTGACCACCAATCCATCAGGCAGTGGTCTGCACGGAATGTCCTCAAGTATATTTTTGGAAAAGAAAAGTCTGGAAGAGGGAAGACCGGCGGGAAAGCTCGGTCCAAGGCCAAGTCTCGCTCCTCCTGGGCTGGACTGCAGTTCCCGGTGGGCCGTGTTCACAGGCTCCTGAGAAAGGGCAACTATGCTGAGCATGTGGGTGTCGGAGCCCCGGTCTATCTGGCTGCTGTGCTCGAGTATCTGACCGCTGAAATCCTCGAGTTGGCCAGTAACGCGGCCCAGGACAACTGGAAGACCTGCAACATCCTCAGACACCTACAGCTAGCTGTCCAGAATGACGAGGAGCTCACCAAGCTGCTGGGAGGGGTGACCATCACTCAGGGCTTGGTGCTGCCTAATATCTAGGCCATGCTGCTGCCCAAGAAAACCAGCGCTCCGGGCACCAAAACCAAGGCAATCTGCCAGGATTTTATCAAATACCCAAAGGTTCTTTTCAGAGCCACCCACAGTATCATTCTTGTAAATCTCCTCTGTACTCTCGACACAGCAATTATGTCCTTTCTGTCATGTGATGACCAGAACTGTACGCAATACTCCAGCTGTGGCCAAACCACCGTTTTAAACAGTTCACGCATTACATCCCTGCTTTTGTCGACCAAGAAAGGAAAGCATTCCATATGCCTTCTTCACCACTCTATCTACCTATCCTGTCACTTTCAGGGACCTGTGGACATGCGCTCCAAAGTCTCTCACTTCTTCTACCCATCTCAGTATCTTCCCGTTTATTGTGTATTCCCTTGCTTTGTTTGCCCTCCCCAAATGCATTACCTCACACTTCTCCAGATTGAATTCCATTTGCCACTTTTCCGCCCACTTAATTAATCCATTCATATCATTCTGAAGTCTACAGCCATCCTCCTCACTATCAATTACACGGCCAATTTTTGTGTCATCAGCAAATTTCCCAATCATAGCTCCCACATTTAATTCCAAATAATTAATTTTTTTTGAAGAGATACAGCACTGAAAGAGGCCCTTCTGCCCACCGAGTCTGTGCCGACCACAAACCATCCATGTTATCCTAATCCTACACTAATTCCATATTCCTACCACATCCCCACCTGCCCCTATATTTCCCTACCACCTACCGATACTAGGGACAATTTATAATGGCCAATTAACCTATCAACCAGCAAGTCTTTGGCATGTGGGAGGAAACTGGAGCACCCGGAGGAAACACGCGCAGACACAGGGAGAACTTGCATACTCCACACAGGCAGTACCCAGAATTGAACCAGGGTCGTTGGAGCTGTGAGGCTGCGGTGCTAACCGCTGCGCCACTGTGCTGCCCGTGTGGTAATATACACCACAAACAGCAAGGGACCCAACACTGAGCCCTGTGGAACGCCACGAAAAACCGCTTTCCATTTGCAAAAACATCCGTTGACTACTATCCTTTGTTTGCTGTCACTGAGTCAATTTTGGATCCAACCTGCCACATTCCCCTGTATCCCATGGGCTTTCATTTTATTGACCAGACTGCCATGTGGGACCTTATCAAATGCCTTACTAAAATCCATGTAAACCACATCCACCGCACTATCCTCATCAATGTTCCTTGTTACTTCCTCAAAAAACTCAATAAAGTTAGTGAGACATGACCTTCCCTTAACAAATCCATGCTGACTATCCCTGATTAATCCGTGCCTTTCTAAGTGGTAGTTTATCCTGTCCCTCAGAATTGATTCGAATAATTTACCCACCACTGAGGTCAGACTTACCACATCCTTTTAAAATAATAGTACAACGTTCGCAGAGCTCCAATCCTCCGGCACCTCCCCCATATCCAGTGAGGATTTGAAGATGATCCTCAGCGCATCCACTATTTACTCCCTGGCTTCCTTTAACAACCTCAGATGCAAACCAACCGGCCCTGGTGATTGATTCATTTTGAAGGATGTCAGACTCTCTAGTACTTCCACTCGCATTATGCTTATCGTATCTAATATTTCACACTCCTCTTCTTTTACTACAATGTCTGCATCATCCCTCTCCTTTGTGAAGGCAGAGACAAAAAACTCATTAAGAACCCCGCCCACATCTTCTGGATCCACACAGAAGTTCCCTTGTACATCTCTGATAGGCCATACCCTTTCCTTAGTTATCCTCTTGCTCTTAATGGACTGATAAAACATCTTTGGGTTTCCTTCAAGTAGTTGTATCCAGCCCACATCCACCAAATCACCTCTCAGTTTTGTAAAATTTGCCTTCCCCCAATTTAGAACTTTTACTTTTCGAGCTGCCCTGCCATTACTAAGCTTTACAAACTCATTATTGCTCGTGTCATAAGTGTAATAAGTAGAATAATTTACCAGTTACTCACCGATCAGCTTCTTCCCCTATACCATGGAGGCTGAAAAGGCAGAAGAGACCAAAGAGCACCTCCTTCCCCCAGTCAGTGAAGTCCCTCACACATCAACTCACAGCTTTACACTCTGTCCAAACAGCACTTTCTAATTAGTAATTATTCATAAATTACACTAACTAAAACATTAGTAACCTGACCAATTGCAAGGTAGCTATTTGAGGGTTTTTAAACAAAGAGCTTTTTTCCCTATCCCAAAGGCTCTTTTCAGATCCACCCACAGTATTTGAAAGGGCTGATTACTGTCTGAAGTCTGCTGTACCCACACCTCTGTCTATCCCTCTTCATCTAGAACAACCAGCATCATCTTCCATTCCTTTCACCATCATGTGTTTAACTCGCTTCTCCTTATAGACAGTCAGATATCAATGTAATAATGAAATGATCTGTGTCGGTGCTGGCCATTTCCCTGTCCTGATTTCAGACCCTACTCTGGACACTTGTTTCCCATTCCAGGACCATCTTGTATTAATATTCAGCACCACCTGTCAGTCAGAAACTTGTCTCAATGAACCGATCCTTTTACTGAACTTCCAACTGCTGCTGTCTATATCTCGAGGGAAAGAGCTGCTCACTGTATAAGGATGTGAGGGGAATGCAACCCGGCTGCTGGTGAGACGGTCCCGTCTTCTCAATCAAAATTTTACTACAGTGATTCCCAGATTCCCAGCTGGTCTGTTGAGGATTTTGTTTTCACAGAAATATCTTGTTAAATACAAATCTGATTCCAACATGTCAGTAACAGGACAGAATGGGAACCTTTTAAAAGGATGAAGCAACTATTTCAGTGGCTTCTCACTGTCCCCCTGAAGCCTGTGTGAAGGGGAATTGCCAATAGTCTGTAATTTATTACTTCCACACCGAGTTTGAGTTATTTGTCGCGTGAAAGATTGCTGAACGGAGTCTTTTACTGTCAGTTACGGATGAGAAGTTGACAAAAATTGGCAAAATAAAGCTGTTCATAAAATAGCACCAGCAATTTGAGTCGGTAAAAGCAAAATTGTGTTTTAAAAGTTTATTTAAACCGCTACGGGAAAATAGATTTTTATGTACTTTTCCAGTCGATCACTTCTTTTCCACAGTGAAATTGGCGGCTTTCACAAATTCAAATATTCTGCCAGGTTGACAGGTTCAACCAATGATTTTTTGTATTTTGTGCTTCGAGATTCTCTGATTGAATCGTTCATGTAAGCTAATGGCTGTGTGGCCTAATGGATAAGGCGTCTGACTTCGATATATTCTATGATGTTATCAAAAGATTGCAGGTTCGAGTCCTGACACGGTTATTTTGACCCAAAGGGATTATGCAGGGATTTGGGGATTGAGTCGGGGATTGAACAGATTGGAAACCCGTCATGGACTCAATGGGGCGAATGGCCTCCTCATGTGCTGTCACTGACTTTATGAGAAGAGGGTGACCAATCAGAAGTGGGCTGGGGTTCCAGCGGGTTCAAACTGCAGGAATTCCAGGTCCCTGAATGACTGAGCTGAAACTGCTCAGTTTCACTGCAGGAAACACCGTCTCGGGGGAAATAACATCACAAATAATTCCATTTGACTAATTATTCAATTATAAAATAATGTGAAGGTGTGATGTTACTTTTCACTGTGAGGGGAGAATCCGCCATCTGGGTAAATCAGCAACTTTATAACATCGTCTGTACGTTTAGAAAAGAAACGATGAAAACTCTCCCCATAACCCTGGTGTGGTGGAAAGGCTCAATTCAGAGATTGGAATATAACGAGAGCTGAACATAAATCATTAACTGATATTTCCGGCATAAAACACACCCCAGCTCCCGTTCCCATGTCACTGCTGTCCCTATGAGGCGGTGGGTGACTCTGAAAAGAGACTTTGTTTTGTGTTTCTGCAGGAAAACCACAAAGATCCTCCCAGGCAGTGAAACTCATCTTCCCAGAATCTCCATACCAGATTGAAACAGAAAACACAAAGACAGTGAGAAAGTTCCAGAGAGTTACTGAGCATTAAACCCAATGAAATAAACCAATTCTAGAGAGATGTTGGTGCAGCTTTTTCAGAGCGATTGTGGGTGGCTCTTAAAAGAGCCGTTGTGTTTCGAGTGTTTTCACTACATGGTGGAGTTTTACTTGGAGTTGATGTACTTGGTCACTCACTTTGTCCCTTCTCACATTCCGAGCGCTTTGTTGGGTGGAAATATTTATTCAGGCAGTTTCAACAGCTCAGAGCCGACATTGAGTCAGAAACCAGAAATGGGAGTACGGGACACAGACAAGGAATTTATGCTGGACCTTTAGAAATCTCACTGGTTATAGGCCTCAGTTAGAGCGTTGTGTCTAATTCCATGCTCCACACTTTAGCAGGAATGTCAAGGCCTCAGAGAGGGTGCAGAGGAGATTTACTGGAATGGTATCAGAAATGCAGGAATTCAGCTAATGTGGAAAGAATAGGGGTCTGGGGTGTCTGAAGCTGGGGTCCTTCTTCTTAGAGCAGAATGGCAGTTAATAGTTGTGTTCAACATTGTGAAGAGTTTTTATAAGAATAAAGAAGTTTGACTGCATTTAGACAGAGCCTTGGTGAGATCACACATTATGGGAGGCACAGTGGCGCAATGGTTAGCACCGCAGCCTCACAGCTCCAGCAACCCGGGTTCAATTCTGGATACTGCCTAGGTGGAGTTTGCAAGTTCTCCCTGTGTCTGTGTGGGTTTTCTCCAGGTGCTCCGGTTTCTTCCCACAAGCCAAAAGACTTGTTGGTAGGTAAATTGGCCATGATAAATTGTCCCTGGTTTAGGTAGGTGGGAGGGAAATATAGGGTCGGTGGGGATGTGGTAGGAATATGGGATTAGTGTAGGATTAGTATAAATGGGTGGTTGTTGGTCGGCACAGACTCGGTGGGCCGAAGGGCCTTTTTCAGTGCTGTATCTCTCTGTGACTCGAGAGATGTGGTTGCTCGTTGGGTATATCCAAGAGAGAGATCGATAGGTTTTTGGATACTAAGGGAATCAAGGGATCTGTGCTAGTGTGGTAAGATGGAGTTGATGTAGGAAATCAGCTGTGATCTTATTGAATGGCAGAGCTATTTCGATGGGCCGAATGGCCCACTCCTATTTTTTATGTAACGTTCCATTCCTCTCAGGGAATATTTTATTTTCAAAAAGAGAAATACTGCACACACTGGAAATCTGAATAATAACAGAAGATTCTGGAAACACTCAGCAGTTCCAGCAGTATCTGTGGAGAGAGGAAGGTAGGAGCAATGTTTCAGGTCTATAGAAGGGTCACAGAACTGGACCACTAACCCGAGCTTCTCTTCTCCACAGTTGTTTCCGGACTGGCTGAGTGTTTTCAGTATTTTAGGCTTTTTCTTTCTGTATTTCATCCTTTTCTCACTTGACTATTTGCTGTGAAACTTTCAGCGTTGTGCTCAATTCTTTGTGTCGTTGTGTTGCCTTTATTTGAAGTAATGTAAATAGTTTCCTGAAATGAATTTGCCAAATGGTTGGGCAAATTGTTCCAACCAGTTTTTGAGCAAGTTTTCCACATGCACAGTGAAGGATTCCTTCACATTTGCGAAGACCATACAGGACTTGCATATCGATAGCAATGCCGTGTCCATGTGTCATTTGACATTGCTAGCCCATTCACCAATGTACCACTTCAGGAAGCCATAGATATTTGCACTGCAGTGCTATATCATGGTGATCTATACCCGTCACCATTGTGTGAATCTGTATTCATTGAACTTATGAACTCGGCAACTTGCACAGTTGAGTTCAGTTTTATTGACACCATGCATTGCTGGTGTTGCCATGGGATCCCCTCTAGGCCCAGCTCTCACAAACATCTTTGTTGGATTCCATGACAAAACTGTTTTTAAGGGAATGACACCTAACCTCCGACCGCTTGCATATTTCCAATATGTAGATGATACGTTTGCTAAATTTGAATGCGCAGCTGCATGAAATAATTTCCTTGCACGTCTTCATGGGCTCCATCCTACACTCAAATTCACCTTTGGAATGGAGCAGTCAAATGAGCTCCCTTTCCTTGATGTACTAGTTGATAAATCTGCTAAGGGGTTTTCTACCACGGTCTACCGCAAACCTACCTTCACTGGTCAATACACGCGTTGGGATTATTACAGTTCCACGCGCTATAAAATTGGTCTTATCGACAACGTCATAAATAGGGCTGAGCCATTTGCTCACCATGCAAGCTTGATGCTGAAATAGGGCGAATCAAAGACATCCTGCATTACAATGGCTACACTGATCAGATCATTTCTCACTGTATATCACACAAACTTATAAATGGGCTGAAGGACGTCATTTTGAGCCCTGAAAAGTGCCCAGTCTCCCTCAAATTACCCTGGAAGGGTAATATATCCCCAGTATTTGAGTAACAGGTGAAGCGAGCTGTTTCCTGCTGTTACTATGCAGGAGCAACAAGTGTGGTGTTCGCCACTAACAGGATGCTGCTGTCAAGCAAAAGAGACATCCTGCCTATCACACAAATAAGTAACGTGATATATGAATTTCAATACCAGTGTGATGCTAGGTTTCTAGACCGTACATCCCAAAACTGGCGGATTGTATCAAATAACATGTCCCTTCCGCTGTTCGCAATGGGCCCAACCCAACCAACCCGTGCTTGCAAAACTCAAAACACAGTATGCAACATGAGATGTGATTCCACAATAGGACAACATTTGCTAAATAATTCTCAGTGTGCTAAGAATTACACTGACAACCGATTTAAGACTGTCAGTAGGGCTCGCAGTGTGGTGCACTGGTGTATACTGTAAGCTACATATATTAATACACAGGGCCCTGTTCTTTGCAGACAGAAAGAACATGCACACATGTTGTGCCAGTTTCAGCGAAACAAAATAAGTGACAGCCATTCACTGGCTCATTCCACAGGGCAATGCCGTGACCAATCAGAGTCAAGCTGCCTGGTTTAAATTTCAGACAAAGCTGGGCAGTTATCTGTCAGTTACCATAAACTGATGCATTCTGAATGGCAATGCCTCGACCAATCAGAGTTCACTTGCCAACCAATCAGCACTCTCTTCTCATACAGAAGAAAGTTGTTGTTTTCCCTTAAATTGGTATTCTTGTGGATTGCCCTGCTGAGTGCAAGACGAAAACAACTGGCTACCAAAGTTTGGACAACATGTCACTATTTTCACGAAATGATTACTTTTATTTTCAATATAAAAATATAAAGCAATGTGAGTGTAACATTTACAGACAAATTCTATTACCTCACATTGCCTGATTCTTTCACACTGACAGACTATGTGAACTACTGTCCCGATTTTGCAGTTCTCACTTCCAGTTAGCAAATGTCAGCAATCTGTGATACAGTGCAGTTTACAGATCAGACCGTCAATCACAACATGCAATAATTGTTCAGCTTATGTTGGACTGGTGGGATTTAGAAATACTAGGAATTGAGATGAGCTGTTATTGTATTTAATTATTTGTTTCATGGGATGTGGAAGTCGCCAGCCAGGCCAGCATTTATTGTCCATCCCTAATTGCCCATGAGAAGGTGGTGGTGAGCTTCCTTCTTGAACCACTGCAGTCCATGTGGGGTAGGTACACCCACAGTGCTATTAGGAAGGGAGTTCCAGGATTTTTACCCAGCGACAGTGAAGGAAGGAATGGCGATATAGTTCCAAGTCAGGATGATGTGTAGCTTGGAGGAGAACTTTCAGGTGGTGGTATTCCCATGCATCTGCTGCCCTTGTCCTTCTAGGCAGTAGTGGATGCAGGTTTGGAAGGTGCTGCCTGACTAGCCTTGGTGCATTGTTGCAGTGCATCTTGTAGATGGTACACACTGCTGCCACTGTACGTCAGTGGTGAAGGGAGTGAATGTTGTGGATGGGGTGCCAATCAAGCGTGTTGCTTTGTCCTGGATGGTGTCGAGCTTCTTGAATGTTGTTGGAGCTGCACCCATCCGGGCAAGTGGATAGTATTCCATCACACTCCAGACTTGTGCCTTGTAAATGGTGGACAGGCTTGGGGAGTCAGGAGGTGAGTTACTCACCGCATGATTCCTACCCTCTGACCAGCTCATGTAGTCACACTATTTATAAGGCTACTCCAGTTCAGTTTCTGGTCAATGGGAACCCCCAGGACGTTGATAGTGGGGGATTCAGCGATCGTAATGCCGTTGAATGTCAATGGGAGATCGTTAGATTCTCTCTTGTTCGAGATGGTCATTGCCTGGCACTTGTGTGGCGCGAATGTTACTTGCCACCTATCAGCCCAAGCCTGGATATTGTCCAGGTCTTGCTGCATTTCTACATGGACTGCTTCACTATCTGAGGAGTCGCGAATGGTGCTATATTTTGCAATCATCAGTGAACATCCCCACTTCTGACCTTATGATTGAAGGAAGGTCACTGATGAAGTAGTGAAGAAGGTTGGGCCGAGGATACTACCCTGAGGAACTCCAGCAGTAATGTCCTGGAGCTGAGATGATTGACCTCCAACAATCACAACCATTTTCCTTTGTGCTAGGTACGATTCCAACCAGTGGAGAGTTTTCCTCTTGATTCCCATTGACTCCAGTTTTGCTCTGGCTCCTTGATGCCATACTCAGTCAAATGCTACCTTGATGTCAAGGGCAGACACTCTCACCTCACCTCTTGAGTTCAGCTCTTTTGCCCTTGTTTGAACCAAGGCTGTAATGAGGTCAGGAGCTGAATGGCCCTGGCGGAACCCAACTGAGCGTCACTGAACAGGTTATTGCAAAGCAAGTGCCCCGTCGATGACATCTTCCATCACGATACTGATGATTGAGAGTAGACTGATTTGGCAGCAATTGGCTGGGTTGGAATTGTCCTGCTATTTGTGTACAGGACAGACCTGGGCAATTTTCCACATTGCCGGGTAGATGCCAGTATTGTACCTGTACTGGAACAGCTTGGCTAGGGGCGCAGCACGTTCTGGAGCACAGGTCTTCAGTACTATTGCTGGAATATTGTCAGGGCACGTAGCCTTTGCTGTATTCAGTGCCTTCAGTCGTTTCTTGATATCACATTGAGTGAATCGAATTGGCTGAAGACTGGCATCTGTGATGCTGGGGACTTCAGAAGGAGGCCGAGATGGATCATCAACCCAGCACTTCTGGCTGCAGATTGTTTCAAATTCTTCATCCTTATCTTTTGCACTGATGTGCTGGGCTCCCCCATCATTGAGGTTGGGGATATTTGTGGAGCCACCTCCTCCTGTTGGTTGTTTAATTGTCCACCACCATTCATCATTGGATGTGGCAGGGTGTAGATCTGATTCATTGGTTGTGGGATCACTTAGCCCTGTCTATTACATGCTGCTTCTGCTGTTTGGCATGAAAGTAGTCCTGGGCTGTAGCTTCATCAGGCTGATGCCTCATTTCAAGGTATGCCTGGTGCTGCTCCTGGCATGCCCTCCTGCACTCTTCATTGAATTAGGGTTGATCCCCCAGCTTGTTGGTAATGTTAGAGTGGGGGAATATGCCGGGCCATGAGGTTATAGAATGTGGTTGACTACAATTCTGCTGCTGCTAATGGTCCACAGCACCTCATGGATGCCCAGTTATACATTGCTGGTTCTGTTCAAAATCTATCCCATTTAGCACAGTGGTAGTGGCACACAACACGATAGAGGGTATCCTCAATGTGCAGACGGGACTTCATCTCCACAAGGACTGTGCAGTGGTCACTCCTACCAATACTATCATGGACCGATGCATCTGCGGCAGGCAGATTGGTGAGGATGAGTTCAAGTATGTTTTTCCCTCTTGTTCTTTCCATCACCACCTACCGCAGACCCAATCGAGCAGCTATGTCCGTTAGGACTCGGCCAGCATGGTCAGTAGTGGTGCTACCGAGCCACTCATGGTGATAGACATTGAAATCCCCCAGCCAGACTACATTCTGGACCCTTGCCACCCTCAGTGCTCCCTCCAAGTGGTGTTCATCAGTCTTTCGCTGTCTCTTGCTGGTTTGCTCAGTACCGTTCTCTGTCTGTTCCTTTCTGAGTCCTGATAATATCTTCCTGGTTTTCTGTGTGTCTTTCTCTGCCTGCCTCATTGTCGGTGCTGTTACTCCGTGTCCTTGTGTCATTGCGCAGTGAGGGTGAGTCCGTCAGCATGTGTGTTGCTGAGTCCGGGATTCTTGAGAAATCCGACGACAATCCTATTTTTATCAAAACATTGGGGAAATGAACATATTTCACTAACGGGCAGCCAAAATTTAAAACAGCAGTTAGCAGAGTGGCGCAGTGGAAGCGTGCTGGGCCCATAACCCAGAGGTCAATGGATCGAAACCATTTTCTGCTATTTATGCTTCGTAATAATGCAAATTGTTCACTTTCAAAACATCAAGTACTTCCCCATAATAACAAGATGCTTCCAAAGGCACTCTATTGCAATCAGCTTCTTCCTTCCAGTGAACACATCAATCAGTAACAAATCACATTTGCTCACACGAACACAAGCTGCAAACACGGACCAGCCGAGTCTCTCCCACTTTGTCAACCCCTTCCTGCAGAGCCTCCTCTCCACCACCAGATGGTGATGTTGGCCACAATAAAACCAGGACAAATGGTCACAGTGAGGAGACGGTCAGTCACAGAAAATAAAACAATAACAGGGAAAACCTTTACACAACAACAGGGGACATCTTTACACAACAGAAAACATATTTACACACCAGGAAATACCTTTAGACAACAGGGAGAACACAATCATACAAATGCCTTGTTTCTCCGTCTCAGTCTCGTTGTCTCTCTCTCTGTCCCTCAGTTTTGCTTCCTCACAGTCTATTGGTTTTCTGTGTGTTTTTCTCTCTGTCCCGTTGTCGATGGTGTTACTCAGCGTCCTTGTAACATTGTGTAGCCAGGCTGAGCCTCCCAACACCTGTATTGCTGTAATAAAAACAGAAAATGCTGGAAATGCTCAGTAGGTCTGGCAGCATCTGTGGAGAAAGAAACAGTTAACAGTTCAGATCTGTTTCCTTAGCTCACATTAACTTTGTTCTCTGTCCACAGATGCCGCCAGACCTGCTGACTATTTCAAGCATTTTCTGTTTATGTTTCAGATTTCCAGCATCCGCAGTATTTTGCTTTTGTACGTGTGTTGCTATGTCTGGGACTGTTTGAGTGCAGTGCTATTGCTTTACAAACAGCGTTGAAACAAACATTTATCTCGCTAACACACAGCACTAATACACAGCTGGATATAAACAGCAGCCTGCAGCAGAGGGCGCAGTGGAAGTTTATTAACACAAATAATTCACCAACACTATATTTACTGCTATCCCCAATCACACCACGCTTCGTCTTAACACGTTTTACTCTTTATTTGCATCAACATCTTCCTTCCAGTAAACACTTCAATTTGGAACACAGCTTCCAAATCACCTTTATTCACAAACCCGAACACACACCAGCCCAGACTTTCCCCTTCCTGTCAACCCATTTCTGCATCACTGCCTGTCCACCAACAGTTGTTGCTAGAATCATACAATCATAGAATGGCGACAGCACGGAAGGAGGCCATTCAGCCTGTCGAACCCGTGCTGGCTCTCTGTTAGAGCACTAAAATAAAAGCAAAATACTGCGGATGCTGGAAATCTGAAACAAAAACAAGAAATGCTGGATTCACTCAGCAGGTCTGGCAGCATCTGTGGAAGGGTCACTGACCCGAAACGTTAACTCTGCTTCTCTTTCCACAGATGCTGCCAGACCTGCTGAGTGAATCCAGCATTTCTTGTTTTTGTCTCTGTTAGAGCAACTCACCTCATTTCACTCCCCAGTCAGTTCAATTTTGGAGGTGGGAAAACTTCTCGAAAGAATAATTCGGGACAAAATTAATAGTCCCATGGACAAATGTGGGTTAATTCAAGAAAGCCAGCATGGATATCTTAAGGGAAAATCATGTTTAACTGTCCTGCTGGAGATTTTGATGAGGTAACAGAGAGGGTTGATGAGGGCAATGCTGTTGATGTGGTCTACATGGACTTTCAAAAGGTCTGGCAGCATCTGAAAGGTCACTGACCTGAAACGTTAACTTTGCTTCTCTCTGTACAGATGCTGCCTGACCTGCTGAGTATTTTCAGCATTTCTTGTTTTCATTATGGCACAGAGTTCCCTTTTCAAACTTACAGAATTAACCACAATAGTGTACTCTGAGATTCAAGTTAAATATCAGCCCAATATTTACACACATTATGAGTTTATAAGTTTCAGTATTAATTCCCATAGTGCATCCTGACATATACATTAGATATAACATAACATAAGAACAGAAGAAATAGGAGCAGGAGTAGGCCATTCGGCCCCTCAAGCCTGCCCTGCCATTCAGTAAGATCATGGCTGATCTGCCCCAGACCTCAACTCCTCTTTCATGCCAGCTCTTCATAGACCTCAACTCTCCAATATTTCAAAAATCTATTTACATCCTCTTTAAATACTTTCAGTGATTTAGCCTCCAATACTGACTGGGGTAGAGAATTCCAGACATTCACTACCCTCTGAGAGAAGAAATTCCTTTGCATCTCAGTTTAAATGAGTGTCCCCTTATTCTGTAACTATGTCGCCTAGTTTGAGATTCCCCCACTAGTGGAAACATCTTCTCAACATCGACCCTGTTAATAAAAACAAGAAATGCTGGAAATACTCAGCAGGTCTGGCAGCATCTGTGAAGAGAGAAGCAGAGTTAATGTTTCAGGTCAGAGACCCTTCTTCACCCTGTTAAGCACCCTCAGAATCTTGCACGTTTCAAAAAGATCACCCCTCATTCTTCTAAACACGAATGAATAACCTGTTTAGCCGTTCTTCATAAGTCAACCCCTTCATCCCAGGAATCAGCTGAGTGAATCGCTTTTGAACTCCTCCAATGCCAGTACATCCTTTCTTAAGTCTAAATCTCAAGTGCGTCATCAGATTGAGAGATTCTGAAAGATAGCATAACCTGAGATACAAACTGAGATTTCAGTTTAAAACTCCCCTGGATTGTGAAACTAAAAGATACAATAGCAATTCAATTTGTATAGACTGTGCTTTGGATCATATTCCAGCCCTCATACAGTATCAGACTGGAAGATACTGTAGCAATTCCATTAGTGCAGACTCAGCTCTACATTACAGAGCAGGGAACATATTTAAACAACCGGGAACACTTTTACACAAGACGGATCATATTTACACAACTGGGAAGATCTTTACCCAACAGGGAACCATTTTACACAATAACAGAGAACATCTTTACACAACAGCGAATATAGTTACACAACAGAGAACATATTACACAGCAGGAAATATCTTTAAAAGAACACAGGGAACATCTTTACACAACAGAGAACACAATTACATAACTCATCAGTCTTTCGCTGTCTCTTGCTGGTTTGCTCAGTACCTTTCTCTGTCTGTTCCTTTCTCAGTCCTGATAATATCTTCCTGGTTTTCTGTGTGTCTTTCTCTGTCTGTTCCTTTCTGCGTCCTGATAATCTCTTCCTGGTTTTCTGTGTGTCTTTCTCTGTCTGTTCCCTTCTGGGTCCGAATGATCTCTACCCGGTTTTCTGTGTGTCTTTCTCTGCCTGCCTCATTGTCGGTGCTGTTACTCTGTGTCCTTGTGTCATTGGGCAGTGAGGGTGAGTCCGTCAGCACGTGTGTTGCTGAGTCCGGGATTCTTGAGAAATCCGACTCCAATCCTATTTTTATAAAAACATTGGGGAAATGAACATATTTCACGAACAGGCAGCTAAAATTTAAACCAGCAGTTTGCAGAGTGGCGCAGCGGAAGCGTGCTGGGTCGATGGATCGAAACCATTCTCTGCTATTTATGTTTGGTCGGAAGACAAACAGTTCACTTTCAAAACATCAAGTGTTTCCCCATAATAACAAGATGCGCTCGATTGCGATCAGCTTTTTCCTTCTCGTGAACACATCAATCAGTAACAACTCACTTTTGCTCACACGAACACAAGCTGCAAACACGGACCAGCCGAGTCTCTCCCACTTTGTCAACCCCCTTCCTGCAGAGCCTCCTCTCCACCACCAGATGGTGATGTTGGCCACAATAAAACCAGGACAAATGGTCACAGTGAGGAGACGGTCAGCAACAGAAAATAAAACAATAACAGGGAAAACCTTTGCACAACAACAGGAGACATCTTTACACAACAGAAAACATATTTACACAACAGGAAATACCGTTACACAACAGGGAGAACACAATCATACAAATGCCTTGTTTCTCCATCTCAGTTTCGTTGTCTGTCTCTCTCTCTCCGTTCCTCACTTTTATTTCCTCACAGTCTATTAGTTTTCTGTGTGTTTTACTCTCTGTCCCGTTGTCGATGGTGTCACTCAGCGTCCTTGTAACATTGCGTAGCCAGGCTGAGCCTCCAAACACCTGTGTTAGAGAACATAGAACATAGAACAGTACAGCACAGTACATGCCCTTCGGCCCACGATGTTGTGCCGAACCTTTAACCTACTCCAAGATCAAAACTACCTACATACCTTTCATTCTACTATCATCCATGTACCTATCCAAGAGACGCTTAAATGTCCCTAATGTATCTGCTTCTACTACCACCGCTGGCAGTGCATTCCACGCACCCACCACTCTCTGTGTAAAGAACCTACCTCTGACATCTCCCCGAAACCTTCCTCCATCACCTTAAAATTATGCCCCCTGGTGATAGCCCTTTCCACCCTGGGAAAAAGTCTCTGGCGATCCACTCTATCTATGCCTATCATCATCTTGTACCCCTCTATCAAGTCACCTCTCATCCTTCTTCGTTCCAATGGGAAAAGCCCCAGCACCCTCAACCTTTCTTCGTAAGACATGCTCTCCAGTCCAGACAGCATCCTGATAAATCTCCTCTGCACCCTCTCTAAAGCTTCCACATCCTTCCTATAATGAGACGACCAGAACTGAACACAATATTCCAAGTGTGGTCTAACCAGGGCTTTATAGAGCTGCAGCATAACCTCGCGGCTCTTAAACTCAATCCCCCTGTTAATGAAAGCCAACACACCATACGCCTTCTTAACAACCCTATCAAACTTGGGTGGCAACTTTGAGCGATCTATGGACATGGGCCCCAAGATCCCTCTGTTCCTCCACACTACCAAGACTCCTGTCTTTTAGCCTGTATTCTGCATTCAAATTCGAAATTCCAAAATGAATCACTTCACACTTTTCCAGGTTGAACTCCATCTGCCACTGCTCAGCCCAGCTCTGCACCCTGTCAATGTCCCGTTGCAACCTACAACAGCCTTCCACACTATCCACAACTCCAGCAACCTTCGTGTCATCGGCAAACTTGTTAACCCAGACTTCCACTTCCTCATCCAAGTCATTTATAAAAATCACAAAGCGCAGAGGTCCCAGAACAGATCCCTGCGGAACACCACTGGTCACCGAGCTCCAGGCTGAATACTTTCCATCTACTACCACCCTCTGTCTTCTATGGGCCAGCCAATTCTGTATCCAGACAGTCAACTTTCCCTGCATCCCATGCCTCCTTACTTTCTGAATGAGCCTACCATGGGGAACCTTATCAAACTCCTTGCTAAAATCCATATACACCACATCCACTGCTCTTCCTTCATCGATGTGTTTTGTCACATCTTCAAAGAATTCAATAAGTCTTGTGAGGCATGACCTGCCCCTCACAAAGCCATGCTGACTGTCTCTAATCAAACTATGCTTTTCCAACTAATCATAAATCCTGTCTCTCAGAATCCTCTCCAATAATTTGCCCACTACCGACATAAGACTGACTGGTCTATAATTCCCAGGGTTATCCCTATTCCCTTTCTTGAACAAGGGAATAACATTTGCCACCCTCCAATCATGTGGTACTACTCCAGTGGACAGTGAGGACGCAAAGATCATCGGCAAAGGCGCGGCAATCTCTTCCCTCGCTTCCCGTAATATCCTTGGGTATATCCCGGCTGGCCCCAGGGACTTATCTGTCCTCATGTCTTTCAAAATTTCCAGCACATCCTCCCTCTTAACATCAACCTGTTCGAGCATATCAGCCTGTTCCACGCTGTCCTCACAAAGGTCCAAAACCCTCTCACTAGTGAATACTGAAGCAAAGTATTCATTTAGGACCTCCCCTACCTCCTCCGACTCCAGGCACACGTTCCCTCCACTATCCCTGATCGGCCCTACCCTCAGTCTGGCCATCCTCTTGTTCCTCACATAAGTGTAGAACGCATTGGGATTTTCCTTAATCCTACCCGCCAAGACTTTTTCATGTCCCCTTCTAGCTCTCCTAAGTCCATTCTTCAGTTCCTTCCTGGCTACCTTGTAACCCTCTGGAGCCCTGTCTGATCCTTGCTTCCTCAACCTTAAGTAAGCTTCCTTCTTCCTCTTGACTAGCTGTTCCACATTTCTTGTCATCCAAGGTTCCTTCACCCTACCATCCCTTCCTTGCCTCATCGGGACAAACCTATCCAGCAGTCGCAGCAAGTGCTCCCTAAACAACCTCCACATTTCTGTCGTGCATTTCCCTGAGAACATCTGTTCCCAATTTATGCACCCCAGTTCCTGCCTAATAGCATTGTAATTCCCCCACCCCCAATTAAATATTTTCCCATCCCGTCCGCTCCTGTCCCTCTCCATGACTACAGTAAAGGTCCGGGAGTTGTGATCACTATCACCGAAATGTTCTCCCACCGAGAGATCTGCCACCTGGCCTGGTTCGTTGCCAAGCACCAAATCCAACATAGCCTCCCCTCTAGTCGGCTTATCTACATATTGAGTCAGGAACCCTTCCTGGACACACCTGACACAAACTGCTCCATCCAAACTATTTGCACGAAGGAGGTTCCAATCAATATTAGGGAAGTTGAAGTCACCCATGACAACAACCCTGTTACTTCTGCACCTTTCCAAAATCTGCCTCCCAATCTGTTCCTCCGTGTCTCTGTTGCTATTGGGGGGTCTATAGAAAACTTCCAATAAAGTGACTGCTCCTTTCCTGTTTCTGACTTCCACCCATAATGACTCAGTAGACAAACCCTCCTCGATGACCTCCCTTTCTGCAGCTGTGATACTATCCCTGATTAACAATGCAACTCCCCCACTTCTTTTACCTCCCTCCCTATTCCTTTTGAAACATCTAAACCCCGGAACATCCAACATCCATTCCTGCCCCTGTGATCTCCAAGTGTCCGTAATGGCCACAACATCGTAGCTCGAAGTACTGATCCATGCTCTAAGTTCATCACCCTTATTCCTGACACTTCTTGCATTGAAATAGACACACTTCAACCCATCATACTGGCTGAAACTTTGCCCTGTCAACTGTCTAACCTTCCTCACAGACTCTCTGCACTCTGTATCTGCCTGTTCAACAGCTACCCCATCCACTGATCCGTAGCTCCGGTTCCCATACCTCTGCCAAACTAGTTTAAACCCTCCCGAAGAGCTCTAGCAAACCTCCCGCCCAGGATATTGGTGTCCCTCCAGTTCAGATGCAACCCGTCCTTCTTGTCCAGGTCCCACCTTCCCCAGAAGGTATCCCAATGATCCACATAACTGAAGCCCTCCCTGCTACACCAGCTCTGTAGCCACGTGTTCAGCTGCACTCGCTCTCTGTTTCTAGCCTCACTAGCACGTGGCACCGGTATCAATCCTGAGATTACTACTCTGCTCGTCTTGCCTTTTAGCTTCCAACCTAACTCCTATATTCGCTTTTCAGGTCCTCATCCCTTTTCCTAGCTATGTCATATGTACCACGACTTCTGGCTGCTCCCCCTCCCCTTTAAGAATCCGAAAGACTCGATCTGAGACATCCCTGACCCTGGCACCCAGGAGGCAACATACCATCCGGGAGTCTCGTTCGTGACCACAGAATCTCCTGTCTGTTCCTCTAACCATTGAATCTCCTATCACTATCGCTCTCCTATTCTCCACCCTTCCCTTCTGAGCCGCAGAGCCAGGCTCAGTGGCAGAGACCTGGCCGCTGTGGCTTTCCCCTGGTAGGTCCCCCCCCCCCACAACCGTATACAAAACGGTATACTTATTCTTGAGGGGAACGGCCACAGGGGATCCCTGCACTGTGTGCCTATTCACTTTCCCTCCCCTGACGGTCACCCAGCAACCTTTATCCTGTGACTTAGGTGTCAGGACTTCCCTATAACTGCTCTCTATCATCCCCTCTGCCTCCCGCATGATCCGAAGTTCATCCAGCTCCAGCTCCCGTTCCCTAACGCGGTCTGTGAGGAGCTGGAGTTGGGTGCACTTCTCACAGGTGAAGTCAGCAGGGACACAAGTGGTGACCCTTACCTCCCACATCCTGCAAGAGGAGTATGCAACTGCCCTAGCTTCCATCCCCTCTGCTCCAAATTGACGACAGAGAATAAAAAAATATAAAGGAAAACCTTACCTTACCAAACCCTCCACACAAGAGTCCTTTTTTTTGGTTGGAGGAGGAGGATGGGTGGGAGACACGACACGTGTAGTGTTTCGGGTTTCGCCACTGCCCGAATATATAAGTTCACTTACCCAGCAGTCCCCGTGTCCGCGTCCGCCGAATCGTCAGGTAAGTACTTTATAGTGAAACGTACCTTCCCGGCTGCCCCCTGGCTCGCACTATCACCGCTACTGCTGATCAAAGGTGTTGCTGTAATAAAAACAGAAAATGCTGGAAATGCTCAGTAGGTCTGGCAGCATCTGTGCAGAGAGAAACAGTTAACAGTTCAGGTCTGTTTCCTTCGCTCACATTAACTTTGTTTCTTTCTCCACAGATGCTGCCAGACCTGCTGACTATTTCAAGCATTTTCTGTTTATGTTTCAGATTTCCAGCATCTGCAGTATTTTGCTTTTGTACGTGTGTTGCTATGTCTGGGACTGTTTGAGTGCAATGCTATTGCTTTATAAACAGCGTTGAAACAAACATTTATCTAGTTAACACACAGCACTAATACACAGCTGGATATAAACAGCAGCCTGCAGCAGAGGGTGCAGTGGAAGTTTATTAACACAAATAATTCACCAACAATATATTTACTGCGATCCTCAATCACACCACCCTTCATCTTAACACGTTTTATTCTTCATTGACATCAACTTCTTGCTTCCAATAAACACTTCAATTTGGAACACAGCTTCCAAATCACCTTTATTCACAAACCCGAACACAAGCTGCAAATGCTGCAAACACACACCAGCCCAGACTTTCCCCTTTCTGTCAACCCATTACTGCATCACTGCCTCTCCACCAACAGTTGCTGCTAGAATCATACAATCAGAGAATGGCTAAAGCACAGAAGGAGGCCATTCGGCCTGACGAACCCATGTTGGCTCTCTGCTAAAGCAACTCACCTCGTCTCACTCCCCAGTCAGTTCAATGTCGGTGGTGGGAAAACTTCTCGAAAGAATAATTCGGGACAAAATTAATAGTCCCATGGACAAATGTGGGTTAATTCAGGAAAGACAGCATGGATTTCTTCAGGGAAAATCATGTTTAACTGTCCTGCTGGAGTTTTTTGATGAGGTAACAGAGAGGGATGATGAGGGCAATGCTGTTGATGTGGTCTACATGGACTTTCAAAAGGTCTGGCAGCATCTGAATGGTCACTGACCTGAAACATTAACTCTGTTTCTCTCTCCACAGATGTTGCCAGACCTGCTGAGTATTTCCAGCACTTTTTGTTTACATTTCAGATTTCTAGCATCTGCAGTATTTTGCTTTTATTGATTTTCAAAAGGAGTTTGATACAATGCAACACAACAGACTTGTGAACAAAGTTATAACTCATGGAATAAAAGGGACAGTAGTAACATGGACATGGAATTGGCTGAGTGACAGGAAACAAAGAGTAGTGATCAATGGATGTTCTTCGGGCGAGAGGAAGGTTTGTTGTGGAGTTCCCCAGGAGTCAGTGTTGGGACCCTTGCCTTTCCTGATATATATTAATGACCTAAACCTTGGTGTACAGGGCAGAATTTCAAAGTTTATGGATGATACGAAAATTGGAAGCATTGTGAATTTGTAGTAACAATTCTGTGATTCTGTGATTCCAATATTCAAGTCATTTATATATATGGTGGTCCTGACACTGACACTTGTGGACATCACTGTTCACCATCTTCCATTCTGAAAAACAACTAAATACCACAACTCGCTTTTCTTGATATTTCATACATTTTTTAATCTAAGCAGATACTGACCCTCCTATTCCAGGAGCCTGAGTTTTGTTACCCAGCCTTTTATGTGGTAGTTTGTCAAACGCTTTCTTAAAATCCATATAGACAACATCCATTGCTTTCCCTTCATCAACCATTCTATTACTTCATCAAAAAAATCAGTTATTTATTAATAGATGCAGTACTGAAACAGGCCCTTCGGCCCATCAAGTCTGTGCCGACCAACAACCACCCATTTATACTAATCTGACATTAATCCCATATTCCCTATCACAGCCCCACCATTCTTCTCCCACCTCCCTGCACTGGGGGCAATTTCAATGGCCAATTTACCTGTCAATCTGCAAGTCTTTGGCTGTGCGAAGAAACCCACGCAGTCACAGGGAGAACTCAAACTGCGCACAGTGACTGAACGCGGGTCGCTGGAGCTGTGAGGCTGCGGTGCGAAACACTGATCGCCCAAAATGTCCGTGGCAGGACTCGAACCGACAATCGTCTGATAATCTTGTTAAATACACCGAAGTCAGACGCTTTATCCATTAGGCCACAAGGCCAATAGTGAAGAAGTGAAAAGGTGCTGAACCTCTCATTTTTCGGTCTACCCAAACAAAGTTCAAGGCCTGAATAATGAACCGATTGCCTCATTCGTTCTGTGAATAATACAATGATTTAATAGACAAAGTTTTGAAACATTCCTGCCCATAAATCTTGATAACAGAGAGTGTGTGGATCTCCTGACTCAGAATGTTTCATGGATACAGTCCTCAGATCCGACAAGGAACCCCTGAACATCCACAGTAAAGACAGTGTGGATGAGGAAATGTCAGAGCTGGGAGCTGAAACTCAGGGACGGCCGAGCTCTCCTGTCATTGAGCTTGTGTGTCTGCTCTGCTCGCCGCACTTCCGGCTCTACTTTGTTTCCAATGAAAAGATGAAAAGGGCCGTTCGGTTTTCCTCTCACTGACAGCGTGTTTCACTCGGGTTAATATAACCCGGGACTTTTGCTGCTGAAATGAATTCTGCAAGGTCCCAGCAAACACACCGGCTCCCTCCTTTCTCCCCTCTTTCTATCGGATTGTTTTACCAGGAGGGGCTCAATAATAACAAACCCCCTGCAGGGAATGACCGCAAATTGAGCATCCAAATGGGGCAAGTGGGCAGCTTTCTGGGTTCTAGGTTCCCCCTGCACCGCCCCTCCCTCCCTCCAGTCCAGGCCCCTCTTCACTTTCTTTGGGACTTTGATGAGGGTGAAATGGGGAAAGTTCCCATTGATGTTTGAATGCTGAATTGCTGCAAAGATCTGCGCACGCGCGACATAACCCCGCCCCCCAGTGGGACGTCACAATGAGGAGTGGAGCACATGCGCATCCTTCCCCAACCCAGTCTGTGAGGCCATTCACTCAATCAGGGGAAGATGCTTTAAATTAGCTGCGAATGGAGACTTCCCGGGCCCGGGGGAAGGGAACAAACAGCATCTGCTTCCAGCAGCCACTGCTTTGGGAGCGTGTCCGCAGATGTGCTCAGAGATTAGCATTGAGTGGTGGGAAGTTGAGGGGGAGTCGGAGAGTGTTTGTAACAGATACTGTGGAGCCGGAGCTGCTCCTGGAACATGGAGTGAGCCGGGGACACGGGGAAGGGAGAGTTCATTCTCGGACAGTGTCTGTACAGGCTCAGGGAGACACAATGGGAAGAAATCACTATTGAAAATCACTGACAATTTCACCACCCAAAGGAGAGGGAATTTTCCTGCTTTAGTTCCAGTCTCTCACTGTTTGTTGGATTGTGAACAGTGGGGGGAAAATAGCTGCAAAATAACGATGTGGACAGTTAGACAAAGAACATATATTGCAGATAACAGGTGAGAAGTGTGAAAGGCACATTTTAAATAGTGGCTGCTGGTTTTTTCGTTGAAATAGAAATGTGACTGTGTGAAGGTCACTGCTCTATCGGACAGTCCCAGTCATTGAGCAGTTCAGGGCTTGTGTTGTTTCTGAATGTCACAAACTTCTTGTAAAACCACTGCAAACACCTGGTAAACAGAAGCTGAATACTGCAGTGCTGCAGTGGAGTCAGACACTGACACTGTTTGTGTTCCTGGTTTTCATTTCGCGATTGTTCATAATGATTATAATTGGGACGATTACATTGATCGTTTTTGTATCTTCTACCTCATCAATTCTTTCATTCCTGCAGGAAAATACATGAAGGAACCTGACTGGATGTGGTGATTCTTGGACACAAAGAAAAGTGCAGCGAGCTCGTTCCAACACACAGTCGGTACAGGATCACTCCCAAAGCACAGAGATACTGCCAGCTCATCAGTTCCACTGGAACAAATAAAAGTAGTCAGACAGACACTGATCCCAAAATCGAGAGACACATTTTCAATCCAACAGTCAAACAACAGCAGGACAGACAGAAGTTGTTTCCATTTCACTCCAATTCAGTACAGCTGACAGGTTGATACATCAATCACAGTATAAAAACAAACTCACTATCAGATCTAAATAAAGTCTGTCACCATGGTTACATTTTAAATATAAAACTTGAAACAGAACAGACACAATTTACCTCATTGAAAGGTACAGAATGAATGCAAGGAGGCTTCAAGGGGATTTGTACAGGGTAAGTGAATGGGCAAGAACATGGCAGATGGAATATAATGTAAATAAGTGTGAAGTTCTCCACTTTGGTAGAATAAACAGAAAGACAGAGTATTTCTTAAATGGTGAGAGGTTGAGAAGTGTCGATGTCCAAAGGGACCTGGGTGTCCTTGTTCATGAGACACTAAAAGCTGGTGTGCAGGTGCAGCAAGCAATTAGGAAGGCAAATGGGATGTTGGCTTCATTGAAAGCGTATTTGAGTACATGGTTAAACATGTATTGCTTCAATTGTATAAAGTCTAGCTGAGACTGCACCTGGAGTATTCTGTACTATTTTGGTTTCCTTATTGAAGGAAGGATAGACTTGTCACAGAGGGAGTGCAACAGAGATTCACCAGACTAATCCCCTGGGATGGTGGGATTGTCTTATGATGAGAGACTGCAGAAACTGGGCCGAAATTCTCTTGAGTTTCGAAGAATGAAAGGTGATCTCATTGAAACTTACAAAATTCTTATGGGGTGTGACAGGGTAGATATGGATAGGATGTTTCCTCTGTCTAGTGAGTCCAGAACAAGGGGACACAGTCTCAGAATAAGGGCAGGCCATTTGAGACTGAGATGAGCAGGAATTTCTTTACTCAGAGGGTGAGAAATCTGTGGAATTCTTTATCCCAGTGGGCTGTGCAATATCAATCATTGAACATATTCAAGACAGAAATCGATAGATTTCTAAATACTAACGGGATCAAGGGATATGGAGATAGCAGGGAAAAATGGCGTAGAGATAGATGATCAGTCACGATCTGTTTGAATATTGGAGCAGGCTTGATGGGCTGAATGGTCTAATGCCCCAATTTCCTATCATCCTTTGAATCCCAAGAATGTACATCAGAACGTTAGACCAAGTTATGCATTACATACCAGTTCAAAAATCCCACAGAGATTAAGACTGAAAGATACAGTATCAATTCCATTACTACAAAATGAAGGACTTGGAGCTTGCAGACCAGCCCATGTATAAGATTGAAAGTTATATTTTCATTCGCAATCGTTTTCACAGAGCTAAATATTGAATACCAATCCACAACTTGTACAGGACTACCAAATAAAACCTACAACTGTAAAATACAGTTAATCCATATTTTGAATTAAACACAAGGCAAATAAATATTGATACATTAAGAGAGCTGGAAACAGTGAGAGCAGAGTGGAGCATAAAGAGCCCAGGAGAGGGAGCATGAGTTCACTCGGAGAGCAGGGAACAGTGAGAGCAGGCGTCAAAAAAGGCAAAGGAATCCACAATTAATGGGAGAACACTGAATGGTGCAGAGGAAGTGAGGGACGTTGGAGTGAATGTCCACAGATCCCTGAAGTAGCAGTACAGGTCAATAAGCTGGTTCAGCAGGTATATGGAATCCTTTCCTTTATTAACTGAGGTATAGAATGTAAGGGTGACCTGGGTGTCCATGTCAATAAGTCACTGACAGCTAACATGCAGGTGCAGCAAGCAATTAGGAAGGCTAATAGTATGTTAGCCTTTATCACAAGAGGATTTGAGTACAGGAGTAGTGAATTCTTGCTTCAATTGTATAGAACCTTGGTTAGACTGCACTTGGAGTACTGTGTACAGTTTTGGTCTCCTTACCTTACGCAGGATATTATTGCCATGGAGGGAGTTCAATGAAGGTCCATCAAACTTGTTCCTGGGATGGTGGGATTGTCCTATGAAGAGAGATTGGGGAAACTGGGGCTGTATTCTCTAGAGTTTTGAAGAATGAGAGGTGATCCCATTGAAACCCACAAAATATTGAAAGGACAGTGAGGGTAGATGCAGCTAAGATGTTTCCCCTGGTTGGGGAGTCGAGAACCAGGGGACGCAATTTCAAAATAAGGGGGAAGCTCCTTAGGACAGAGATGAGGAGAAATTTCTTTACTTGGAGGGTTGTGAATCTTTGGAATTCTGTGCACCAGAGGGCTGTGGAAGCTCAGTCATTGAGTATGTTTAAAGCAGAGATTGATAGATTTCTAAATACAAATGACATAAGGGAATATGAGGAAAGTGTGGGGAAAAAGGGCATTGAAGTGGATGATCAGCCATGATCATATTGAATGGTGGGGTAGGCTCGATGGGCTGAATGGCCGACTCCTGCTCCTTTGTTTCGATGTTCCTAATTCCACATGATCGGCGAGACACAGCCTCAGGCCGACTTGTCGGGTGTTGCAAACAGATAACACTGCTTCTGATCTTCACCAGAACAGAGAGTGAGATGTAACATTGATCATCAAACAAACTGTGAGAGAATACAACAGAATAAAACACATGGAGAGACATTGTGGAATAACAAATAGATTTGATTGGAATGTTGAATTTTGATTGGAATGGATAAAACACCAGAAACAGCAGATGAAATTGGGATTCTCATCATTATATTGATCTGAAACAGAAAAGAGAAACTGATGGCAAGAAGGAAGAATGGAACTGTTCAGTATTTTCGAGTTTTTCACTCACCCATGAAAGCTGATTAAAAAAAGATGCAAATAACAGAGAATTTCACCAAAAAGGGAGATTAAATGCTGCCGAAACCTTGGATCGAAGGATGCCCCAACAGATCACCTGTTTAACTGTCTCCTCACTGGGGGATTTCAATCAGTGAGCAATATTATTCTCTACCTTTTTTTTGTTAAATGAACCCAGAACTGTCACTTGGAGTTAATATCTGCATTCCGACTCCTGAATATTTTCTGGACACATTTCCTGCTGAAAGAACGAAGAACTATTTTCTAATTTACACAATACTATATACACATTCATCAAACCTCTTAAGCTAGCATCCTTGGTGCTGCTCTCTCTTCTCCCAAACCTCATCTCATGTGACTGTTACATCACCACTCTGACAGTGGGAGGGGTTGATCCCACTGTCTTCAGCATTAACCCTTTACATCCTTATACTACACTGTCTGTCCAAACAAATGGGTGGAGGGAACTTCCTTCATTTATTCAAACACTTGAAAATCAACTCAAAGCCATCAGAGAGAGAGAGAGAGAGAGAGAGCGAGAGTGTCAGAGCACTTCCTGCATCCAGTCCTGACCCTGTCACACTCAGCAGCTGCTCACTCAGACCCCACTCTCATCAACACTGAACATTGTTACAGAGACCCTTCAAATAATGTTTATAAAAGGCGGAAAAATTCAAAGTTCATCGCAGCCGGATTGAATGGAACAAAGTTTAATATCTTCTCACCGTCTCTCAATACCCACGAGACATAGGTTTTCTTATTTGGTTCCTTTGATTTTTCTTGTTCCTGATTGACAAATATTCCAAACCTCGGATCAACCCTCCCACTTGCGTCATGTCCCCAGTCTCGGTTAAAAGCAACACATAACGACACAAACACTCTGAAATATACAACGCAGTCACACTTTCCTTCAGTGAGATTAATGTCGAGCTGTTTTCCAGATTGAATGTAACCGTGAGCAAATTTGTATCAAAGAAGTTGCCTTTGGCGTATCAGCACTGAATTTCTGGACAAGGAGGAACAGCCATTCCCAACTCACATCCTTCACAAAGGCTGTTTTCTCCTGTGACTGAAATTCATCATGTAATTTGAATTCCAAGTTCAAGTTCACAAAACAGAGATATAAATGATTGATAAGGAAACTTCTAAAGCATACCACAAATGTGAAATAAGGCTCTGCTGGGAGTTGAACCCAGTCTCTTCTGTTTACTAGACAGGTGCTTTAACCAACTAAGCTACAGAGCCAGATCACAAATGATTGCGTCGTTGAAATCAGAGGAGGATCTGTTTATTCTCATCACACTTCTCCACTGGTCACAACATATTTTAACTTTTCCTACTTACTGATACAGTCATATACTCTATTTTTCCCAAAACTGAGAATGGAGGTGGAGGGGCGACATGATAGAGGTTGACAAAGTTATGAGTGGCAGAGACAGAGTGGATAGTCAGAAGCTTTTTCACAGGGTGGCAGAGTCAGTTACGAGGGGACATAGGTTTAAGGCGAGAGTGGCAAAGTTTAGAGGGGATATGCGAGGCAAGTTCTTTACACAGAGGGTGGTGAGTGCCTGGAACTTGCTGCCGGGGAAGGTGGTGGAAGCAGGGAAGATAGCGATGTTTAAGAGGCATCTTGACAAATACATGAATAGGATGGGAAGAGAGGGATACGGTCCCCTGAAGTGCAGAAGGTTTTAGTTTAGACAGGCATCAAGATCGGCGCGGGCTTGGAGGGCCGAATGGCCTGTTCCTGTGCTGTACTGTTCTTTGTTTATAGATGTGGTCCCCCCACAGCTTAAGTGTATGCAGGGAGAGAGGGAATGGGTGACCACCAGGCAGTCAAAAAGAATCAGGCAGGTAGTGCAGGACACCCCGAGTGCGTCTCACTCTCCAGCAGGTATTCAGTTCTGAATACAGAGGACAATGATGCTTCACCTGGGGAGTGCAGCCGGAGCCAAGTCCATGACACCATGGGTGACTCAGCTGCAAAGGGGAGTACAGGGAAGACTGGAAAAGCCATAGTGATAGGTGATTCAATCGTCAAGGGAACAATCAGGTGTTTCTATGGCCACAGACGTGAATCCAGGAATGGAGTGTTGGCTCCCTGGTGCCAGGGTCAAGGATGTCATTGAGCAGTTACAGAGCATCCTGAAGGGGGAGGGTGAACAGCCAGCAGTGGTAGTCCACATCAGAACCAACAACATAGGTAGATATAAGGATGTTGTGCTGCAGTCAGAACTTAGGGAGTGAGGTAAGAAATTAGCAAGCAGGACATCAAAAGTAATAATCTCCGGATTACTCCCAGTGCCACGTGCAAGTGAGTACAGGAATAGATGGATAAGACAGATGAATGTACAGGAATAGATGGATAAGACAGATGAACGTGTGGCTGGAAAAATGGTGCAGGAGGGAGGACTTTAGATTTTTGGGACAGGTTGGACGGGTTGCACCTGAACCGAGCCAGGACGGAGTTCCTTGCAGGATGTTTTGCTAGTGCTGTTGGGAAGGGTTTAAGCTAGTTTGGCAGGGAGATGGGGACTGGAAGGTAGAGTCAGATGGGACAAAATCAGAAATAAAAATGGCAGGCAGAAAATTAATGGAGTCTGGAAGAGAGAGGAAACACTGATTAGAAAATTCAAAACAAAAAATGTTGGCAGTGCTCAAGGATATCTAAATCAATGCAAAGAGTATAGCAAATGAAGCAGATGAGCTCAGGGCACAGTTAGACACATGGCAGTATGATATCATAGCTATTACACAAACATGGCTAAAGGAGGGACAGGCATGGCAGCTCAATTTTCCTGGTTACAGGGTTTTCAGACGTGAGAGGGAAGGGGATAAAAAAGGAGGGGGAGTGGCAATTTTGGTCAAAGAAACTATTACAGCTGTGAGGAGGGATGATATGTTGGAAGGTTTATCAAATGAGACCGTATAGATTGAGCTGAGGAACAAACAAGAAGCAATCACACTGCTGGGAGTGTACTATAGACCCCTAAACAGTCAGAGGGAGATGGAAGAGCAGATATGTAGGCAAATCGCTGAGAAGTGCAAGAACAATAGGGCAGTAACAGTGGGGGATTTGTACCACCCAAACATTAACTGGGATACTTTTTGTGTGGAGGGAATTGAAGGAGCAGAATTCTTGAGGTGCATTCAGGAGTACTTTTTTAGCCAATATGTAGCAAGTCCAACAAGAGAGGGTGAAGTTTTAGACTTAGTTTTAGGAAATGAAGAGGGGCAGGTGGAAGGAGTGGCAGTGGGACAGCATTTTGGTGGTAGTGATCATAATTCAGTCAGTTTTAATATAATTATGGAAAGGACAAGGACAGAACAGGAGTTAGAGTTCTCAGTTGGGGCAAGACCAACTTTACTAAGCTGGAGAGTGATTTACCGAAAGTGGACTGGAAACAGGTACTTGACGGTAAATCAGTGTCACAGCAGTGGGAAGAATTCAAAGGGGAGATTCAAGGGGTTCGGAGTCAACATGTTCCCACAAAGAAAAAGGGTGGGAAGGCCAAATCTAGAGCCCCATGGATGTCAAGGAGTTTACGGGTATAATAAGGCAGTAAAGGAACGTTTATGCCCAACACAGAGAACTGAATACTACAGAAAGCCGAGAGGAGTATAGAATGTGGAGGGGGGAAACCAACATTGAAATTCGGAAAGTTAAGCGAGAGCATTAAAGAATATTGGCAATCAAAATCATGGTGAACCCAAAGATGTTTTATCAATACATTGAGAGTAAAAGGATAAATAAGGAAAGAGTAGGGCACAGAAAAGACCAAAAAGGTAACCTATGTGTAGAGCAGAAGATGCTGACATTGTTCTGAATAAATGCTTTGCATCTGTCTTCACAAAAGAGGGGGAAGATGCATATATTGTAGATAAGGAAGAGGGGTGTGAAGTATGGATATGATTCATACAGAGGGAGAGAGGACATATTAATGGGATTAGTGTATATGAAAGTTGATAAATCACGAGCGCCGGATGGAATGCACCTCAGGCTGTTAAAAAGAAGCAAGAGAGGAAATAGCAGAAGAGCTGATCATCATTTTCCAGACCTCACTGGATACAGGTGTGGTGATGGAGGATTGGAGGACTGCTAACGTTGTACCTTTGTTTAAAAAGGGAGTGAGGGAGACCAAATAATTACAGGCCAGTCAGTCTAACATCAGTATTGGGCAAATTATTGGAATCTATTCTGAGAGACAGAATAAAATGTTACTTCGAAAGGCACAAATTAATCAAGGATAGTCAGCATGGATTTGTTAAGGGAAGATCTTGTCTGCCCAACTTGATCCAAAATTTTGAAGAATTAAGAAGGAAGATAGATGAGGGTAGTGCAGTTGATGTAGTCTACATGGATGTAAATGTAGGGGGTATGAGTTTGCAGATGGCACAAAGATTGGCTGTGTGGTAAATAGCAAGGAGGATAGCTGTAGGCTGCAGGAAGATCTTCATGGTCTGGTCAGATGGGCAGAAAAATGGCAAATAGAATTCAATTCAGAAGTGTGAGTTGCTGCATTTGGGGAGGTCAAACAAGGCAAAGGAATACACAATTAATGGGAGAGTACTGAGAGGTGTAGAGGAAGTGAGGGACCTTGGAGTAAATGCCCACAGATCCCTGAAGGTAGCAGGACAGGTCGATAAGGTGGTAAGAAGGCAAATGGAATCCTTTCCTTTATTAGCCGAGGTATAGATTTAAGAGCAGGGAGGTTATGCTGGAACTGTATAAATCATTAGTCAGGCCACAATGAATACTGTATGCAGTTCTGATCACCTTATTACAGAAAGGATGTAATTGCACTAGAGAGGGTACAGAGGAGATTCACGAGAATGTTGCCGGGATTGGAAAAATGCAGCTATGAGGAAAGACTGGATAGGCTGAGGCTGTTCTCCTTGGCACAGAGAAGGCTGAGGAGAAATCTCATTGAAACATACAAAATTTTGAGGTGCCTGGATAGAGTTGAAGTGAAGGGCCTATTTACCTTAGCAGAGAGGTCAGTGACTAGGGGAAATAGATTTAAAGTGATTGGCAGAAAGATTACGGGGGAGATGAGGAAAAGTTTTTTCAGCCAGAGGGTGGTGGGGGTCTGGAACTCACTGCCTCAATTCATTCAAAAGAAGTTTGGATATACATTCAAGTGCTGTAATCTGCAGGGCTACAGACCAAATGCTAGAAGGTGGAATTAGAATGGGTGGAAAGTTTTTCATCTGGCACAGACACGATGGGCCAAGTGGCCTCTTTCTGTGCCTTAAACTTTCTTTGATTCTATGATACTATAATTACTCAGCTGTTGTAATGGAAATTGAACTTGTTTCTCTGGACCATTAGTGGAGGCTTCAGGATTACTCGTCCTGTAATGTCACCACAAAACCACCATACCGCTGTATGAGATTTTTTACTGGTTTGTTCTGTGGATTTCAGTCCACACAAATGGAATTGATAATCTATTTCACTCTGATAATGTTTGAGATGTTTTTGGCTGGTAAATAATGTGTATCTCAGTCGACTGTATTTTTAAATTCCGCAGTCTGGGTGAGTTCAGGCATCTAATTTACATCACAGTTTGCACTTTCTATCAGCATTACTTAATCTAATACTGTTTTATTTTTGGACTGGCAATGTTTAGATCAATCTACACTCATGGAATTGATACTGTATTTCAGTTTGATATTGTATGAGTTTTTAGAATGGTATATAATATTTAGATCAATCTACACTAATGGAATTGATTCTGTATCTTTCCATTTCACAGTGTGAGTGAGTTCTGAACTGGTATCTAATTTGTGTCTCAGGTTACAATATCTTTCAGCACCTTAGAAACTTTCACTGTAATGAATGTTGGACTTGTATGTAACTTGTATCTCAGGGGACACGATGGGGATGTTTAAACATCCTTTATCATGAATGGATGTGAGCTTTGAGTATGGTATTTAATTTAAATCTCAGGGTACAGCATTACAAGAGATTCTGTGCCATTCAATCAATACCGTGTGCCAATTCTATCTGATATTTAATTGATAGCGAAGTCTGCATTATATTTAGATTGACACATTGTATTTCAATCTGTTAATGAGGGTGACTTTGACCTGGGATTGATGTATCTGACTGTCAATGGGACTGAATTGGGGTGAAATGGAAACAACTTATTTTTCTCCTGCTTTGTTTGATTGTTGGATTGAAAATGTGTCTCTGGAACTCGGGATCAATGTGGGCCTGACTACTTCTGCAGTCTGAGACTAGGGAACTGATGAACTGTCTATCCCTCTGTACTCTGAGTGATAATGTACCTACTGTGTGTGAGAGGAGCTGGCTGCACTGTTCCTTGTGCCTCGAGTGCAGCAACCATCACATTCATCACGATACCTTCAAGTATTTGCCTGTATGAAGAAAAAATATGTCTTAACTCAAGAACAGGGGAGGTGCAAAATATCAAAGAGGTGAATTTAATTTCGCAATTAATAATCATTAAAAACACCCACAAATGAAAACCAGTGTCAGTATCTGTCTCCACTGAAGTACTGAAGCTCCCAGCTCCTGCATCACAAGTATTCTGGGCAGATCCATCTAGACAAAACACTGCACTGGGATCGTCCCAACTTCTCTATGCTCTACACATATTTCCAGCCACCCTGCTTCATATGCATAAATAAACAAAAATAAAGCCCATTCTGTATATCCCTCAATTCCTTTCTTCCCATACAGTTGTTCCACCTCCCCTTAAATGCATCAATACTATTTGCCTCGACCTCTCCCTGTGGTTGCAAATTCCAGATTCTAACCACTCACTACGTAAATACATTTTTCATGAATTCCTCATTGGTTTTATGAATGTCGATTTTATATTTTTGGCTCGTTTCAGACACCACAAGTGGAAACGTGTCTCTGTGTATTCTATAAAAGCCCTTCACTATTTCCTCACTTTTTTCATTTGTTAGTGTGATGTAGGCATCACTGGCTATGCCAGCATTTATTGCCCATTCCAAATTGCCCTTGACAAAGTGGTGGTGAGCTGCCTTCTTAAGCCGCTGCAGTCCTTGAGCCGCAGGAATTCCAGCAGTGCTGTTTGGAAGGGAGTTCCAGGATTTTTACCCAGCGACAGTGAAGGAATGGTGATATAGTTCCAAGTCAGGATGGTGTGTGGCTTGGAGGGGAACTTGCAGGTGGTAGTGTTCCCATGCATCTGCTGCCCTTGTCCTTGTTGGTGGTGGAGGTTCTGGGTTTGGAAGGTACTGTCGAAGAAGCCTTGGTGTGATGCTGCAGTGCATCTTTTAGCTGGTACGCACTGCTGCCACTGTGCATCAGTGGTGAATGGAGTGAATATTGAAGGTGGTGGATGTGGGCAATCAAACAGGCTACTTGAGTGTTGTTGGAGCTGCCTTCATCCAGGCAAGTGGACAGTATTCCATCACAATCCTGACTTGTGTCTTGTGAATGGTGGACGGATGTGGGGAAACAGGAGGTCAGTTACTCGCCGCAGAATTCGTAGCCTCTGACCTGCTCTTGCAGTCACAGCATTTATATGGTTGGTCCAGTTCAGTTTCTGGTCTATGGTAACCAATGGTCAATGTTAATGGTGGGGGATTCAGTGATGGTAATGCCATTGAACATCAAGGGGAGATGATTAGATTCTCTCTTGTTTGAGATGGTCATTGCCTGGCACTTATCTGATGCCAATGTTACTTGCCACTTATCAACCCAAGCCTGGACGTTGTCCAGGTCTTGCTGCATCTGGACACGGGCTGCTTCAGTATCTGAGGAGTCATGAATGGTGCTGAACATTGTGCAATCATCAGAAAACATCCACACTTCTGGCCTTGTGATGGAGGGAAGGTCATTGATGAAGCTGCTGAAGATGGTTGGGCCTAGAACACCTCTCTGAGGAATTCCAGCTGTAATGGCCGGAGACTGAGATGATTAACCTGAACAACCACAGCCATCTTCCTTAGTGCCAGGTATGACTGCAAACAGCAGAGCATTTTGCCCCGATTTCTATTTACACTGGTTTTGCTAGGGCTGCCTTGTTGCCATGCACGTCAAAGGCTGCCTTGATGTCAAGGGCAGTCACTCTCACCTCACAGAGCCCCATCTCTGGGCAAAAAGTCTCACTTCTCAAGGGGTGTCTCGAGAAGACACAGTGGCGCAGTGGTTAGCACCGCAGCCTCACAGCTCCAGAGACCCCGATCCGATTCTGGGTACTGCCTGTGTGGAGTTTGCAAGTTCTCCCTGTGTCTGTGTGGGTTTTCCCCGGGTGCTCCGGTTTCCTCCCACAGCCGAAGACTTGCAGGTGATAAGTAAATTGGCCATTGTAAATTGCCCCAAGTGCAGGTAGGTGATAGGGAATAAGGGATTACTGTCGGGTTAGTATAAATGGGTGGTTGTTGGTGGGCACAGACACGGTGGGCCGAAGAGACTGTTTCAGTGCTGTATCTCTAAATAAATAAAAAAATGCAATGTTTCTTTAACTATAAAATAAAAGCAAAAGTCTGCAGATGCTGGAAATCTGAAATAAACAAAAATGCTGGAAATACTCAGCAGTTTAGGCAGCATTTGTGGAGGGAGAAACACAATTAACATTTCAGGTCTGTGTCCTTTCATTTTACAATATGTTTTATGTCCTGGTAGATAACAGTGCATTCAGTTTGCAGTAATGGAATTAATACTGTGTCTTCCAGCCTGACTATTTGTGAGATTTGTGGAGTGGTGTGTAACATGTAGCTCAGTCTGCAGTCTGGTTACATTATTGAGATTAATTCTGTACTTTACAATCGGGTACTGTTTGTCTGTTCTATCTGACATTGAATTTGTAGTTCAGGCTGCTGTCTTGTGAGAGTGACACAGTGCCTTGCAATCTGACAGTGGATGTGATTTTGGACTGGGATTGATGTATCTACCTGTCAGTGGGACAGAGTTGGGGTGAAATGGAAACAACTTCAGTCTGTCATGCTCTGTGTGACTGTTGGATTGACTGTTAGTCTCTGGAACTTGGGATCAGTGCCAGTCTGACTAGTACTGCTGGCAGTGATTGTGGAACTGATGTCTCTTTTTTCTCTGAATGATACTGTACTTACTGTGTGTGAGAAGCCGGCTGCATATTAATTCTGCTTCCTTCAAGTATTTGCCTGTAGAAAGAAAAAGTATTTATTCTAATTCAGGAAGAGGTGTGGTGGAAGTTACAAGAGAGACCAAAATAATTATTCAAGTAATAATCATTGTGAACAATCACAAAGGAAACCCAGCAATACAAACAGACAGTGTCTGATTCCACTGCAGTCCTTCAGCCCCCAGCTAATGCATACCAGGGGCTTTGGCCGTTTTACAACAATTAAATGACATCCAGAAACAATCCACTGGGCCATGAATGGGACTGACCGACGGAGCAGGGACTTTT
Organism: Heterodontus francisci; assembly: GCF_036365525.1. Lineage (NCBI taxonomy): Eukaryota > Metazoa > Chordata > Chondrichthyes > Heterodontiformes > Heterodontidae > Heterodontus > Heterodontus francisci. The sequence continues at coordinate 7,570,674 of NW_027142006.1, forward strand.
ACACAGGTCAGATTTCCAGTTCTCGCTCCCATGGTCTAACCGTTCAAGCGAAACCAAACAGCCGCTGTTTAAAATGTGTCCTTCACACTTCTCACCTGGTGCCTATAATAGATTCTCTTTGTGTAACTCCCCACATTCTGACTGTCCGTTTCTGTTTCCACACTTCACTGTCCAATAACAATAAACTGCGGGACCAGGCTGGATCGCTCTCTTTGAGCTGGCGCGGACACGATGGGCCGAATGGCCTCATTCTGCGCCGGAAATTTTCCATGTTTCTGTTTGCGGAATTGTTGCAGAAATCGACGCCAGCGCTCCCCTCCCCCAGCACTGCCTGTGAGCGGAAGAAGATGGTTTAAAACAGCCGCGAATGGAGAGATCCCGGTCCCTGGGAAAGGGAGCAAACAGCAGCCTCCTTCCAGCAGCACATCGCTTTGGGAGCGTGTCCGCAGATTGTCTCAGAGATCAGCATCGAGTCCGGGGCAAGTTCAGGGGGAGGCGGGGGCTGTTTGTAAGAGGCGGATTGGAGCTGGAACTGGTCCCGGAACATGGAGTGAGTGGGGAAAGGGAGAGGCCATTCTCGGGTTTTGTGTCGATGGGGGATGGAGACAGAATGGGATGAACCTGTTACTGCAATGCAGTCAAACAATGATAATATTTGTATGACTGGGCTTCCTTTGTGGGGGCTCATTATTATTTGAGAGATTAAATTCATTAAAACTCTGTATCTTTGATCTCACCTGTATTTTAGTTACAAACATACTTTTGTTCAAACAGACAAATAATTGAATGAACCAGAATAAATGTGATGTTTCCTCCACCAAGTTACAAGGAAGAGAGTCACCAGCTCCTTCTCACACACAGTCCGTACATTATCACTCACAGAGCGCAGAGACACAGACAGGTCATCAGTTCCACAGTCTCAGACGGCAGAAATAGTTCCAGAGACACATTTTCAATCCATCAATCAAATAGAGCAGGAGAGACAGACGTTGTTTCCATGTCACCCCAACTCAGTACCACTGACAGGTAGATACACAAATCCCAGTCCAAATTATCACCCACTATCAAATTATCAGTGTGTCAATCCCACAATAGTGCAACCTCAGCTACAAATTAAACACACATAGAACTGACACATTGTTCCTGTTTCAAAGTTACAGAATTAACCTCAATAACATTCAAGGAGCAGCTACTGCGTGTCCTTGATAAGTATGTACCTGTCAGGCAGGGAGGAAGTTGTCGAGCGAGGGAGCCGTGGTTTACTAAAGAAGTTGAAGCGCTTGTCAAGAGGAAGAAGAAGGCTTATGTTAGGATGAGACGTGAAGGCTCAGTTAGGGCGCTTGAGAGCTACAAGCTCGCCAGGAAGGATCTAAAGGGAGAGCTAAGATCAGCAAGGAGTGGACACGAGAAGTCATTGGCGCATAGGATCAGGGAAAACCCTAAGGCTTTCTATAGGTATATTAGGAATAAAAGAATGATGAGAGTTAGATTAGGGCCAATCAAGGATAGTAATGGGAAGTTGTGTGTGGAATCAGAGGAGATAGGGAAGTGCTAAATGAATATTTTGTGTCAGTATTTACAGTAGAGAAAGAAAATGTTGTTGAGGAGAATACTGAGATTCAGGCTACTAGGCTAGATGGGATTGAGGTTACACAAGGAGGAGGTGTTAGCAATTTTGGAAAGTGTGAAAATAGATAAGTCCCCTGGGCCAGATGGGATTTACCCTAGGATTCTCTGGGAAGCTAGGGAGGAGATTGCAGAGCCTTTGTCCTTGATCTTTATGTCGTCATTGTCGACAGGAATAGTGCCGGAAGACAAGAGGATAGCAAATGTTGTCCCCTTGTTCAAGAAGGGGAGTAGAGACAGCCCTGGTAATTATAGACCTGTGAGCCTTACTTCGGTTGTGGGTAAAATGTTGGAAAGGGTTATAAGAGACAGGATTTATAATCATCTTGAAAAGAATAAGTTCATTAGAGATAGTCAGCACGGTTTTGTGACGGGTAGGTCGTGCCTCACAAACCTTATTGAGTTTTTTGAGAAGGTGACCAAACAGGTGGATGAGGGTAAAGCAGTGGATGTGGTGTATATGGATTTCAGTAAGGCGTTTGATAAGGTTCCCCACGGTAGGCTATTGCAGAAAATACGGAAGTATGGGGTTGAAGGTGATTTAGAGCTTTGGATCAGAAATTGGCTAGCTGAAAGAAGACAGAGGGTGGTGGTTGATGGCAAATGTTCATCCTGGAGTTTAATTACTAGTGGTGTACTGCAAGGATCTGTTTTGGGGCCACTGCTGTTTGTCATTTTTATAAATGACCTGGAAGAGGGTGTAGAAGGGTGGGTTAGTAAATTTGCAGATGACACTAAGGTCGGTGGAGTTGTGGATAGTGCCAAAGGATGTTGTAGGGTACAGAGGGACATAGATAGGCTGCAGAGCTGGGCTGAGAGATGGCAAATGGAGTTTAATGCAGAAAAGTGCGAGGTGATTCACTTTGGAAGGAGTAACAGGAATGCAGAGTACTGGGCTAATGGGAAGATTCTTGGCAGTGTAGATGAACAGATAGATCTTGGTGTCCAGGTGCATAAATCCCTGAATGTTGCTACCCAGGTTAATAGGGCTGTTAAGAAGGCATATGGTGTGTTAGCTTTTATTAGTAGGGGGATCGAGTTACGGAGCCACGAGGTCATCCTGCAGCTGTACAAAACTCTGGTGAGACCGCACCTGGAGTATTGCGTGCAGTTCTGGTCACCGCATTATAGGAAGGATGTGGAAGCTATGGAAAGGGTGCAGAGGAGATTTACTAGGATGTTGCCTGGTATGGAGGGAAGGTCTTACGAGGAAAGGCTGAGGGACTTGAGATTGTTTTCGTTGGAGAGAAGGAGGAGGAGAGGTGACTTAATAGAGACATATAAGATAATCAGAGGGTTAGATAGGGTGGAAAGTGAGCGTCTTTTTCCTCGGATGGTGATGGCAAACACGAGGGGACATAGCTTCAAGTTGAGGGGTGATAGATATAGGACAGATGTGAGAGGTAGTTTCTTTACTCAGAGAGTAGTAAGGGCATGGAACGCCCTGCCTGCAGCAGTAGTAGATTCACCAACTTTAAGGGCATTTAAGTGGTCATTGGATAGACATATGGATGAAAATGGAATAGTGTAGATCAGATGGTTTCACAGGTCGGCGCAACATCGAGGGCCGAAGGCCTGTACTGCGCTGTAATGTTCTAATTCTAATTCTAATTCTAAAAAAAAAACATCTTCTGAGATCCAATATTTACACAGGTCATGATGAGTTTATTATCAGTATTAATTCCCATAATGTGTCCAGACATATACATTAGATATAAGTCAAAATCTCAAGTGCATAATCAGATTGAGAGATTCTGAAATATCGTATAACCTGAGATACAAACTCAGATTCCAGTTTAAAACTCATCCGGATTGTGAAACTAAAAGATACATTATAAATTTGATGAGTTTAGTCTGAGCGATAAATTACATACCAGTCCTAAAACCTCATAGTGTCAGATGGAAGACACTGTACAATTCCAGACTGAGCTCATTTTACACACAAGTCCAAGATTCTCCCTCAGACTGAATGGCACTGATCAAATTGATTAGTACAGCCTGAGTTACATTTGCACATCAATCCTGTATCAGATTGAAAGACACATTATCTTTCACTATTATGTTCACAGTGACAGATATTTAATACTTGGCAAAACTTCAAACATATTGTCTGCTTAAAACCAACCACATCAGTGGCCTGTTGCTGTGCTGACATTTTATCTAGAATGAATCCAGACTTGCAAACAGTCCCAGGGATGGAAGGTTATATAATGATATATAGATATTGACCAGATATTGACAGATATAGTGATGCTGAAACACATGCTCAGTGCCAGATGCTGAAAACTATCGGTTGATTATTGCACTCACTCACAGTACCTCAGCCTGAGTCATCTAAAGCAACCTAACACACAAATAGTAGCACTGAGAGATTGAGAAAGAGTCCAAAACTCACATAGAGTACCAGGCACTGACAGATACAAACTGAAAACTATCCACACATGGATATGGGATTGGCTAACTCACAGAAAACAGAGAGTGGGGATAAATGGAGCATATTCAGATTGGCAAACTGTAACTAATGGAGTGCCACAGGTACAGTGCTGGGGCCTCAACTATTTATGGTCTATATTAATAACTTGAGTGAAGGGACCAAGTATATTGTTGCCAAATTTGTAGATGGTACAAAGATAGGTAGGAAAGAAAGTTGTGAGGAGGACAAAATGTGTCTGCAAAGAGATATAGATAGGTTAAGTCAGTGGGAAAACATTTGGCAGATGGAGCATAATATGGGGAAATGTGAGATTGTCTACTTTGGCAGGTAGAATAGAAAAACAGAATATTATTTATATAGAGAGACTGCAGAATGCTGCTGTACCAAGGAATCTGGGTGTCCAGGTACATGAATTACAAAAATGTTAGCATGAAGGTATCGCAAGTAATTGGCATTTTTAGCAAGGGGAATGGAGTATAAAAGTAAGGAAGTTTTGCCATAACTTTACAGGGCAATAGTGACATCCCATCCCCATACAGTTTTGGTCTCCTTAAATAAGGAGGAATTTACTTGCATTGGAATCACTTCAAAGAAGGTTCACTCGGCTGATTGCTGGGATGTTTGATTGTCTTATGAAAAAAAGTTGAGCAGGCTGGGCCTATACTCACTGGAGTTTAGAAGATTGAGAGGTGATCTTATTGAAACCTGTAAGATTCTCAGTGGGCTGGACAGGTAGATGTTTCTCCTTGTGGGGGATTGTAGAATTAGGGGCCAGAGATAAAGATGAGCAGTCGCTCTTTCAAGAAGGAGATGAGGAGGAATTTCTTCTCTGAGAGGGTTGTTAATCTTTGGAATTCTGCTCTCCAGAGGACTGTGGAGGCTGTGTCATTGAATATATTCAACGCAGCAATAGACAGATTTTTGATCTACAACAGAGTCAATGGTTATGGGGGCAGGCAGGAAAGTGAAGTTAAGGCCACAATCAGAACTGCCATGATCTTATTGAGTGGCAGAGCAGGCTTGA